>NW_021703777.1:79257879-79601779 GCF_005190385.1 Monodon monoceros | reverse complement strand
GGAAGGAAGGAAGGAAGGAAGGAAGGAAGGAAGGAAGGAAGGAAGGAAGGAAGGAAGGAAGGAAAGAAGGAAGGAAGGAAGGAAAGAAGGAAGGAAGGAAGGAAGGAAGGAAAGGAGGAAGAAAAAAAAAACCTGGAGGCTTTACCATTGCTTTTATCTTAGTTACAAACCTCATATCATAAAATCAATAATAGCACTCATGGGCATGTATTACACTGAAACAACACCAATTCTTCTCTTTTAGGTCTCCTAGTGCCACTGAGTCTTGCTATCAAACTGTAGTTTATATCTACTGGCTCACAATACTTAGTAATTTAAATTCCATGAGGACCTCCAGGGACATTTTGAAAACATGGATCTTTTTTAAAGTCTATTATTATGTGACATGCAGCCATACTACATCAAATTATTAAATTGTTTGTATTCTATCAGTTTGAATAAGCCATTATTTTGATGATATGTTCAAATATAAGTGCTAAATAAAAATAACAAATTGTGTGGGCAACAATATTCTCTAAAAATTAAATACACTAGGCAATAAAGATATTCCCTACTTCCACATCAGATACAGTTCTTTTGGGCAGCTATAGACAGCAAGTCTCAGTAGATCTCTCATATATGTATACATGTATGTATGTATATATAGATATATTTACCTCCACCTTTTAGGCTTTCCCTAATATTGGTCAGTTTCTATCCTAATGCAAATCCCTATCCCCCAACCTTAAAACTAACTACATAAAACCTTTCACTTTTCATAGGTATATTTTAACTTTACTTATAACAAATTTACCTCATGTGAACCCTCTCAATTATGGGCTTAAAAGTTCTTCTCATTTTTGTCCATCTTCCAAAATGAAATTTTCCTTCTGTTCCACCATTAATTCTATCACATCATTTTCTTTCAAGCATGTGGAGCAAATATTTCATCAAAAACTTCAATTCTGGGCTTCCCTGGTGGCGCAGTGGTTGAGAGTCTGCCTGCCGATGCAGGAGACACGGGTTCGTGCCTCGGTCCGGGAAGATCCCACATGTCGCAGAGTGGCTGGGCCCGTGAGCCATGGCCTCTGAGCCTGCGCGTCCAGTGCCTGTGCTCCGCAATGGGAGAGGCCACAACAGTGAGAGGCCGCGTACCGCAAAAAAACAAAACAAAACAAAAAAAACTTCAATTCTTTCCTTCCTCCCTAGCTCTTGACCTTTGCAAATCTGTTCTAGAATCCCTTTTGGTCATATTGGTTGGGGATGGAAATCAATAAAAAACTTATCCTCCTTTAAACTGTCATATTTACTACTTGTCAGGGTTTAATATCTCAAAATAATGAATTACAAGTGCTATTCCTAATTCCTCACAATTATTCCCTTTTAATCCCTCTACATGATAGTTTGAAATCCAGTAAACATTAAATGCTTAAAACAAGGAAACATCTTTTAAGTTCCAGATTTACTGGCATCATCTAAGTTTTCATTATGCATAGCAATTATACTTCATTTGTTTTATAACTCTCTGTCCTTACTTTCATGCTTGGCCTCTGCTCTAGGGATTTTCCCAGTTCTCTGTCTATCATTCCAATCAAAATTCCAGTGAATAATTCAGTCTTTAAAGCTCTCCCTCAGCTCAGGTGTGAACTGTAATTTTGAAATGATTCAATTTATTTCATTAGTCATTCATGAAACTTCTTCTATTCCTTAAGCATTACCTATATCATCTAAAATTCAACTGTTGAATCTATTCTCCCTTTTATCTGAGAAGTTAAGAAGACCTTGAGAACTCCATTGTCCATCTCTCCTCATTTTCCACATTTCTAAATGTCTCCTGCATAGCACCATATAAATATCTTACTTTAAACTACACTTGTACTCCTACTGTCTAAATCATTTGTCTTCATTTCGCCATGAATCTCTTTGATAGTGAGCTGAAATTATCAGTTGTTGTTGGTAACATTGTCTTCCTGGTCAAATGTTGCCACAAACCTCCTAATTTCAAACATGTTCTTGTCAGATTCAACCTGCCTGATCATTATCCACTGCAATTTATAGATGTTATTCTTAGCTCTATTTCAGTTTAGAAAAATTATTATAAATAATTGTTAGAGAACACATAAAAAGAGAACAGTAGAATATATTACTCTATGTCCACCTATAGGCTTCAACAATTAACAACATTTTGTCTATCTTATAACTACACTCACTTATTTTGCTGTGTCTGATTTTTTGGTTTTGCTTTTGTCTCTCCAGGAATAGTTTAACAAAAGTGCAAGACACCATGTCACTACACATATAATTATTTCAGTAAATATCAAATAAAGTAGTTTTATGTTTTAATATTCACACCAATTTACATTTGTTGTGTTTTATGTCTTTTACGTATCCATTATTTTCACATGTATAAAACTTTACAACTGAATTTTATTCTTATGAGGCCATGATGCTTATTTCATAATCTAATATTATCTTATATTTACTTCTTTACTTAAAATGAGAGCTACAGCTATTTAAATAAGCCAGTCAGTTTCCTTTTCCACTTCTGTAAAAAATATATATGTACGAAAATGGTATTATTAGCTGACTTTCAATAAATACACAAAAAATATTAAGATACTTGTCTAAATGCACTGAAGACTTCTAATTGCAACCAAGATGGAATAACAGGGGACTAGCATTACTTTCTTCCCTGAAACGATAAAAATCTGGACAAATTACTTTAGACAATGTTTTTTAGTCGTTGGATGTCAGAAAACATAGGACAGGAATCCTGAGGAAGGAGAAGCCAACAAGGTGAGCCCTAAGATTGTTTCAGTTTACAGACTGAATGACAGGAAGGGGACCTCAGGAGAGTTTATTAGTCTGCGTGAGTTGAGAAGACGGTTTGGGAGTCTGGCAAGGCTCAAAAGCCTAAGTATTTCAGGGCAGAATACTAGAGAGGGATAGCTGCAATAGGGAGTTCCAGAGACTTGCAGGAGTTCCCCTAGAATCTTTTGCTCAGGAAAAAGAACCACACAGAAAGATCAGAGCAAATGATTCTCCAAACTTACACAGAGGCAAAATAATATGTGTTCCCCAAAATATAATTAACAGTCCCAGTTTATCTGAGATTGTCTTGGGTTTAGAGCTGAAGTCTCTGTATTCTAGGAAACCCATCCATTCCAGGCAAATTGGGACAGCTGATCAAGAGTGGCAAAACCTCATAATTTGAAGTATGTTGGGTTAGGAAATCAGATGAGTTTTGCTTTGGTGGTGAAAACTAAGTCCTAGACTAAAGGCTGTTCTGATTGTACCTAATAAAACTTAATAGTTAGTCTCAAAGGATCAAACTATTTTCAGGTAACTTAAAGGTCAATTATATTCAAAGGAACAAAAAACAACAAATCTATCACCCTACTAGGTATTATCAACAATGCTGTAATCCGATAGAAAATTCCAGGCATTCAAAGGAGCAGGAAAATATGATTCCTAATAAAAAGAAACACAAATCAATAGAAACAGACATAATAATGATACAGATAATAGAAGCAGAGGCAAACACATTATAAAGGTTATTATAGCCATATTAAATCCAAGGAGGCAGAGAAAAGATTTATCCTGGGGCTTCCCTGGTGGCGCAGTGGTTGAGAGTCCGCCTGCCGATGCAGGGAGCACGGGTTCGTGCCCCGGTCCGGGAAGATCCCACATGCTGTGGAGCGGCTGGGCCCTTGAGCTATGGCCACTGAGCCTGTGCGTCTGGAGCCTGTGCTCCTCAACAGGAGAGGCCACAACAGTGAGAGGCCCACGTACCACAAAAAAAAAAAAAAAAAAAAAAGATTTATCCTGGCAAGTAGAAATATGGAAGGTACAAAGAAGACCCATTTCTAAAAAAGAAAATTATAATGTCAGAAATAAAAATTCACTGAATAAGATTAAAAACAGATTAAATGGGTGTTTTGCCCATTTTTTAATCAGGATTTTTTTTTTTGATGTTGAGTTGTATGAGCTGTTTATATGTTTTGGATATTATGCCTTACCTGTCTTATCATTTGCAAATATCTTCTCCCATTCCTTAATAGAGATTTATCCAAATAAGAAATGCAGATGGCCAACAGGCACATGAAAAGATGCTCAACATTGCAAATCAACAGGGAAATGAAAATCAAAGCCACAATGAGATATCACCTCACACCTGTCAGAATGGCTATCATCAAAAAGAACATAAATAATAAATGTTGGCGAGGATGTGGAGAAAAGGGAACCCTCCTACACTGTTAGTGGGAATGTAATTTGGTGCGGCCACTGTGGAAAACAGTATGGAGGTGTCTCAAAAAACTAAAAATAGAATTACCATATGACTCAGCATTTCAAATCCAGGGTATATATCCAAAAAAACCCCCCAAAACACTAATTTGAAAATATATATGCACTTCAATGTTCATAACAGCATTATTTAAAAATTGCCAAGATATAGAAGCAACCTAAGTGTCCATCACCATCAACAGATGAATGGATAAAGAAAATGTGGAATATATATACAATGACATATTATTCATTCATAAAAAAGAATGAAAATTTTGCCATTTGTAATAATATGGACGGACTTGGAGGGTATTATGCTAAGTGAAATAAGTCAGAGAAAGACAAATACTGTATGACATCATTTATATGTGGAATCTAGAAAATACAACAAACTAGTGAGTATAACAAAAAAGAAGCAGACTCACAGATATAGAGAACAAACAAGTGGTTAACAGTGAGGAGATGGAAGTGAGGAGGGGCAATATGGGGTAATGGAGTAAGAGGTATAAACAGCTAGGTATAAAATAAGCTACAAATATATACTGTACAATGCAGGGAATATAGCCAATACTGTATAATAACTATAAATCAAGTATAGCCTTTAAAAATTTTGAATCACTATATTGTACACCTGTAACTTATATAATATTGTGTATCAATTATACTTCAGTAAAAAATTTTAAAAAATGAAAAAACATTAGACACTATAGGCAGAAAGTTTAGTGAATTTAAAACAGCAATAAAAATTATTCAGAGCAAAAGAGAGGAAATAGAGACTGATAAAAAGTAAACAAGCCATCAGCGAGCTAGGACAATTTTAGGCAACCTAATATTTATGTAATTGGAGTACCTGAAGGAGAAGAGAGAGGGAGAAAACAGAAACATATTGGAAGAAATATGGCTGAAACTTGTCCAAATAAAAAGTATAAGCCTAGAACTCCAAGAAGTTCAACAGGATCCAAACATACTAAACTGAAC
Organism: Monodon monoceros; assembly: GCF_005190385.1. Classification (NCBI taxonomy): domain Eukaryota; kingdom Metazoa; phylum Chordata; class Mammalia; order Artiodactyla; family Monodontidae; genus Monodon; species Monodon monoceros. The sequence goes on along the minus strand of NW_021703777.1, from coordinate 79,596,538 downwards.
AAAAGTGCACTAATCACACAAAAATGATATTTCTTAAAATCAGGGATGAAGTTTTGAAAGCTCTTCAAAAAATTATATACTACACACAGAGGAACAAAACTAAGACTTACAGCAGATTTCTCATTGGAAACAATGTGAGAGAAGACAGAGGGGCATTAGTTTCACAGAGTATTGGAAATAAAACAAGAACCAAAACCATTAACCCAAGGTTCTATACCCAGTGGAAAAAAGTCTTTCTAAATGAAGGTGAAATAAACTTTTTTTAGATACACAAAAGATAAAAGAATCATCACCAGTAGACCATGAAACACAGAAATATTAAAATTTGTATTTAAGTGAGTAGAAAAATGATATTACTTGAAAATCTGGACCTATAGAAAGTAATGAAGAGCATTAAACTGGTCAAATATAAAATAATTCTTTTAAAAAGTGGTTTACTGGGCTTCCCTGGTGGCGCAGTGGTTGAGAGTCCACCTGTCGATGCAGGTGACACGGGTTTGTGCCCCAGTCCGGGAAGATCCCACATGCTGCAGAGTGGCTAGGCCCGTGAATCATGGCCACTGGGCCTGCGTGTCTGGAGCCTGTGCTCCGCAACAGGAGAGGCCACAACAGTGAGAGGCCCGTGTACCACAAAAAAAGGTGGTTTACTTTTTAAGGCAAAAATAACAATAAGTATTGCATGGTTTTAACATATGTAGAGGTAGCATATATATAGTAACAATAACACAAAGCACAGTGGGGCAAATGGAATTGTTCTGTTGTAAATGATTATAATTTACACAAGGCAATATATTGTTATTTAAAGGTAGACTGTGATTAGCTAAAGCTCCAAGTAATTAATAATAAAGCAAGTACTTTTTAAAAAGTTAATAAGCCAACAAAGGAGGTAAAATTAAATTTTAAAAAATACCCAACGCAAAAGTAGGCAAAAATGAAGGAAAAGAAACAAAGTACAAAATAGAAAACAGCCAGCAAGCTGGTAAACTTAAACCTAATCATGTAATCACAGTAATGTAAATTGTTTAAACATCACAATTAAGAGCTTGTTATAGTTGTTAAAAAACAAGGTAGAACTCTGGGTTCCTATGGGAAACTAATTTTAACATAAACACACAAATAGGTTAATAGTAAATATATGAACAAATATATACCAAGCTAAAGCTAATAAAAGGAAACTGAAGGAGCTATATTACTGTCAGACAAAGTAAATTTAAGAACAATGAATAATACTAAGTAAAAAGAAAGTCATTTATATTGATAAAAATTTCAATTCATGAAGAGGATATAAATACACAATACTTATGTTCTTATATACCAGCACTTTAAATATGTGAAGCAAAAACTAATAGAAATTAAGCAGGAATATGAAAAATACACATTTATAGTTTGAGATTTCAACATCCATCTCTCAGTGATCGATAGAACAAGTAGGAAGAAAATTATTAAGAATATCGATGTTTTGAATGATACTATCAATCAGATATACTTCTATAAGTGACACTTACAGAGTACTCTGTCTAACAAAATAGTTACAAATCATTTCAAAACTATTTAAATCATGCAAAGTATTTTCTCTGAACAAAGTTGAATTAAATTTAAAATCAATAACAGGAATGTATTTTGAAAATCTACAAATATTTGAAAGCCAAGTAATATAGTTCTAAATCACACATAGGTCAAAGGACAGTTCAAAATAAAACTTGGAAAGTATTTTGATGTGAACAAAAATGAAAACCCGGCATGTTAAAATTTATGTGATTCAGTTAATGAAATACTTAGATGTAAACTTGGGGCACTTATATTAGACACTGATACTGTAAAAGAGGAGACTTTACAAATGAGTGATCTCAGCTTCTACCTTAAGAAACTAGAAAAAGAGGAGAAAATGAAAAACAAAGTAGGCTAAGAAAAATAATAAAGGTCAGAGCAGGAAATCAATCAAATTTTTAAAATATTTTATTTATTATCATTTATTTTATTATTTAAAAAATAATAGAGAAAATCAATGAAAACAAAATATGGTTTTCTGAAAGGATAAATAAAATTGATAAATCTCTTACCCGATAAATCAGGGAAAAAATGACAAGACACTAATTACTGAATCCCTTCAATGCTGAGAGGAGCTTTTAATTCTACATCTGTGTTTAAATGAGTACCAGGTAAACAGTACGTTTGCTCTGGTTCATCCCAAAGCCAGAGACAGGAGGAAACTGGAACTCAGTGCGAGCATCTCCCTGGAAGTACACTTGAACAGCAGTCTTGAGTGGATTAGGCTTAAGATGATTAATTGGGAAACAGGAAGGAAATAGTACTTCTATATTGATTTTACTCACAAGTAGCTTCTATTTTTGTATATGTATTTTGAAGTACATCCTAGAGTAATACACTAGCACATGTAGATAATTTTAAACAAACATAAAATATAATACACATTAGATAATATGTTTAATATATAATGCATAATATATTTTATCAAATGATACATAATGAATAAAATATAATTATTGTAATACATAATATATAATAAGTAACAATTATAATCATATATGTGATTCTTCTCTTTCTCTCCCTTCCTTCCTTCCTCCCTCCCTTTCTTTCTTCCTTTCTTTCTTTTTTTCTTCCTTCCTTCCTTCCTTTCTCTTTCTTTCTTTCTTTTTTCTTTCTTTCTTTCTTTCTTTTCACCTGATTAAGTTCTAATCCACCTTTCTTGCAGAATCCACACCCATAATCATATTTAGATTTCAGTTTCCTTCCTTCCATCTGAAATATATTTGCACAGCAATCTAATTAAAAACACTTCTAGCTTTTAATACCAAAACCAGACAAAGATAGTACAAAAAAAGAAAATTACAGACCAATATCACTGATGAATATAGATGCAAATATCCTCAACAAAATACTAGCAAACAGAATCCAACAACACATTAAAAGGATCATAAACCATGATCAAGTGGGACTTTTCCCAGGGATGAAAGGATTCTTCAGTATATACAAATCACACAATGTGATACACCATATTAACATATTGAAGAATAAAACCATATGATCATCTCAGTAGATGCGAAGAAAACTTTTGACAAAATTCAACACCCATTTATGGTAAAAACTCTCCAGGGTTTCCCTGGTGGTGCAGTGGTTGAGAGTCCACCTGCCGATGCAGGGGACACGGGTTCGTGCCCCGGTCCGGGAAGATCCCACATGCCACAGAGCGGCTGGGCCCGTGAGCCATGGCTGATGAGCCTGCACGTCCAGAGCCTGTGCTCTGCAACGGGAGAGGCCACAACAGTGAGAGGCACACATACCACAAAAAAAAAAAAAAACCTCTCAGGAAAGTGGGCACAGAGGGAACCTACCTCAACATAATAAAGGCCTGTGAGCCATGGCTGCTAAGCCTGCACGTCCGGAGTCTGTGCTTCGCAACAGGAGAGGCCACAACAGTGAGAGGCCCGTGTACCAGAAAAAAAAAAAAAAAAATTTGTATGGAGACACAAAAGAACCCAAATAGTCAAAGCAATCTTAAGGGAAAAAAACTGAGCTGGAGGAAGCAGACTCACTGACTTCAGACTATACTACAAAGCTACAGTAATCAAGACAATATGGTACTGGCACAAAAAATGAAATATAGATCAATGGAACAGGATAGAAAACCCAGAGATAAACCCATGCACCTATGGTCAACTAATCTATGACAAAGGAGGCAAAGACATACAATGGAGAAAAGACAGTCTCTTCAATAAGTGGTGCTGGGAAAACTGACAGCTATATGTAAAAGCATGAAATTAGAACACTCCCAAACACCATACACAAAAATAAACTTAAAATGGATTTGAGACCTAAATGTAAGACCAGACGCCATAAAACTCTTAGAGGAAAACATAGGAAGATCACACTTTGACATAAATCACAGCAAGATCTTTTCTGACCCAACTCCTAGAATAATGGAAATTAAAACAAAAATAAACAAATGGGACCTAATGAAACTTAAAACCTTTTGCACAGCAAAGAAAACTATAAACAAAATGAAAAGACAACCCTCCGAATGGGAGAAAATATTTGCAAATGAATTAACAGACAAAGGATTAATCTCCAAGGTATATAAACAGCTCATGCAGCTCAATATTAAAAAAAACAAACCACCCAAACAAAAAATGGGGAGAAGACCTAAACAGACCTTTCTCCAAAGAATACATACAGGTGGCCAAGAGGCACATGAAAAGCTGCTCAACATCATTAATTATTAGAGAAATGCAAATCAAAACTACAATGAGGTATCACCTCACACCAGTCAGAATGGCCATCATAAGAAAATCTACAAACAACAAATGCTGGAGAGGGTGTGGTGAAAACGGAACCCTTTTGCACTTTTGGTGACAATGTAAATTGATACAGCCACTATGGAGGTTCCTTAAAAACCTACAAATAGAATTACCTTATGACCCAGCAATCCCACTACTGGCCATATACTCAGAGAAAATCATAATTCAAAAAGACACATGCACCCCAATATTCATTGCAACACTATTTACAATAGCCAGGTCCTGGAAGCAACCTAAATGTCCATCGATAGACGAATGGATAATGTTACATATATACAATGGAATATTACTCAGCCATAAAAAGGAACGAAATTGGGTCATTTGTAGAGACGTAGATTGACCTAGAGACTGTCATACAGAGTGAAGTATGTCAGAAAGAGAAAAAAAATATGGTACATTAATGCATGTATGTGGAATCTAGAAAAATGGTACAGATGAACCAGTTTGTAAGGCAGGAATAGAGACACAGATGTAGAGAACAAATGTATAGACACCAAGGGGAAAGAGGTGGGGGGTGGTGGTGGGATGAATTGGGAGATTGGGATTGACATGTATATGCTAATATGTACAAAATAGGTAACTAATAAGAACCTGCTGTATTAAAAAATAAGTAAAATTCAAAAAAATAAAATTTATGGGAATATGTGCATAGGTTATATGCACATACTATGCCATTTTATATAAGGACTTGAGCAACTGTGGATTTTGATATCCACAGGGGGTCCTGGAACCAAACCCCTTTGGATACTTAGGGACCACAGTAGTCCCATTTGTCAGTTTTTGCTTTTGTTGCCTGTGCCTTTGGTGTCATAGCCAAGAAATAATTGCCAAATTCAATGAATATTCTCTTCAACAAATGTTGCTGGGAAAACTAGATATCCACATACAGAAGAATGAAATTGGATCCTTACTTTAACCATATACAAAAATCAACTCAAAGTGGACTAATGAACTAAGTACAAGACTTGAAACTATAAATCTCCAAGAAGAAAGCATAGGGGAAAGCTTCATGACATGGAAAAATGTGTAGTCTTCCCCCATTGTGTAATGTTGACACCCTTGTTGAAGATCATTTGACCATATATATGGCTAGTCATATGAAAAGTAAACAATGGAAAATTGGATCAGCAAAAAGAAACGTACAAGTCCCATGACAAATCTTGTTCTTCCTTCAGTGTTAATTACACTAAGTAGGACTTTGAAAGTGGCCATTGATTGATGTCTAGAGACACATCAAAAATAAAACTGTTTATTTTATATTGTAAAAAAAAAAACATCTAACAATGGAAAGGCAATCTAATTTTAAAAAGCTGATCACTTTAACTACATTTAAATAAATAGTAATAGTTTCATGACAAAAACTCCATTGAAAAATAGAAAAATAAATAAACTGGGATTAATATTTGCAACATGTAGCAAAGCTAAAGGACTAATCATAAAATATGAAGAACTTTTCAAATTAAGAGGAAAAAATAAAGAAAACTTGAAAATAAAACAAGAACTGAACATAAAAGTAAATCAGCTGGGGCTTCCCTGGTGGCACAGTTGTTGAGAGTCCGCCTGCCAATGCAGGGAACATGGGTTCGTGCCCTGGTCTGGGAAGATCCCACATGCCGCGGAGCAGCTGGACCCATGAGCCATGTCCACTGAGTCTGTGTGTCCGAAGCCTGTGCTCCACAATGGGAGAGGCCACAACAGTGAGAGGCCCACGTACCACAAAAAAAAAAAAAAGTAAATCAGCTAAAAAATATTCAATCATGCTTATAACAGGAGTATAAATTTTACTACACTGAAATATGACTGACAAATGAACTAAAATGAATGTTGGCCAATTTTAAAACATGTAAACATTCTACATATTAAAACAAAATAAAAATCCCACTCAAACATTGAAATCAAACCAAAACAATTCAACACAATTGTATATTATAATTAGTAGAATGAGCCACACTGGAAAAATTAATGGAAATATTTTTTATTATTTTGACTATATTACAAATGAATTTGTGTAGCAAATAAAACATCAATAAGGTAAAAAGGCAAGCCACAGCCTAGGAAACAATATTCAAAATGTAGATGACCAAAACCAACCCTATGTAAAAATAGCCAGAAAGACAAAGTGAAGAGGAGTCATTCTTAATAACTTGCAAATATATGGGGGTGGGGGGGGAACCTTCAAGTTAGTCAAGAATAACAAAATTTTAAAAGGTATTTCACAATCATCATACTGTCCCAAACCTAAAGTTCTCAAATATAAAGTACCATCAAGAAACCTCATAGGATAATGGCGGGTGGGTAAAATAGAAACAATATTTGGAGAAAAATTGGAAAAAATTTAGTACATTTTAACGCACACTCTTAAGTTAGCTTTTGAGTATACAAACATGTGACCTTACATTACAGAATTGTTTATCAAGAGTGTAAGAGTGGCAAAAATTTAGTTCCTATCAGTAAGCATATGGATGTATATTTTGGATACTCATGTATTAAAATACTATACATGATGGATTAGAATAAACTAAGCATAAATATATGTATTGACATAAAAGCATATTAAAATATGCTATTGTAAAAGAAAGGAAGATAAATCATACAAAGAGTGTAACACATTTATGTAAATACAAAAATAGAAACATAGGGCTTCCCTGGTGGCACAGTGGCTAAGAATCCACCTGCCGATGCAGGCGACATGGGTTTGAGCCCTGGTCAGGGAAGATACCACATGCCGCAGAGCAACTAAGCCCGTGCACCACAACTACTGAGCCTCTGCTCTAGAGCCCACGAACCACAACTACCGAAGCCTGCACACCTAGAGCCCATGCTACACAACAAGAGAAGCCACCGCAATGAGAAGCCCGCTCACCACAGGGAAGAGTAGCCCCCGCTCACCGCAGGGAAGAGAAAGCCCACTCACCACAGGGAAGAGAAGCCCCCGCTCACCACATGGAAGAGAAAGCCCATGCACAGCAGCAAAAACCATCACAGCAAAAGTCAATCAATAAAATAAATAAATTATAAATAAATAAATAGGAACATAAAAACTATTTACAAATATGGAGCTATAATAACTCTAAAACCACGGGCAGCAAAAATAACCACTGCCTTCTAGTGAGAGAAGTAGAACAATTAGATAATGAAGTTTGCTAGGGATATACTGAGAAGAAAAGCCTATATTTAATTTTTTATTTATTAAAAAAAATCTTAAAGAAGCATGGCAACATATAACATTTTAATACCTGGTTGGTATGCACATGTGTGTTTGGTACTTTAAGCTGTTTTAAAATTTTTAATAAAAATAACTCAAGTTTCATGCACATTTCTTGGAAGATTTCTCACTGCTTTATGGAGATGTCTTTATAGTACAGATCTCACTAAACCTAACGGGTGAATCTCTGATAAATTATTAAAGCAAGAAAACCCTACAAATGAAATAAATTTTAAATATTTTATGGTACCATGCAGTTTTGTTACCTTGTGGTTTCAAGCTCTTTGATGAGTTGTAAAAGCTGTTTCTTGTACTGCAATCAAAGATTCATTTATTTTTCAATGATGATATTCCTGATCTGGAAAATTTTCTTATCCTCTGTAAATAATTTTAGGCCTAAAATATGCTTGTGAAAAATAGTGTAAATCTTCATTTTGAATCTTTTCAAGAAACTTAGTTGGATTTTGTCTATCCTCTTAAATATGATGGCAATTTAATAATCCTCATTTGATTGTTTTTTGATTGCTTTCTCAGGTCTTTCTAAGTGATGGATTAAGACTTTCTGGGTTATATATGCAATTTAAAACCTATAAATTAAAAAAAATGTTAATATTAAGTAATCATATTCTAAAGTATAATATTCTAATCCGTGATTCTAGGATTCTCTTTAATTTATAAAATTGAGTATTTTCTCTATCTTAATAATCAGTTCTATATAGAAGATAATTTATGTCATAAAGAAATAATAATGACATTCATTATGTAGAAAAATTTAGCAAAATGTTGTGCCAAAATAGTATCAGGATACCGTTTAAATAACAACAGTTCAAATAATAGAATATTTGGTAGATATTTTGAAAAGTATGCTAAGTAGAATTTTATTCATTGGTAATCAAAAACAATCATTTAAAGATTGCTTCTTAACATTATAATTTATTATTTACATAAATGATTTTACTGTGTTCCAGTCAGGTTTTAGAAAAACCTTAAGTGTTTAAGTTGCTTAAGTGTTTAGGTTGACATATAATATATTACACTTTTTTCCATTTAAGATGTAAAAAACTACTCAATTGCATTTTTTGTGTAGAACATCTGATTTTCAAGATAGGATATAAGACGTCTGTTTCTTTAATTTAGGGCCATATTTTAGGACACTCCATCATTTTCATTTCATCTGGATTCAATTCGTGTTTTGAAAACTGATTTTTGTACGTAGTTTTGTTAGTGGTCATTTTTTAGCTGCTTACTACATAGACTTCTAACTAATCCCTGAAGTCCATATTCTTTTTTTTTTTCAATAGAGCTAGATTACTTTTCTCTGTCTTCTGTTATTTGTTGCTATATTCTAGCTAATGGAGTGTGAGTGGAAGTAACTGACACTATTTCCACAAAAGCTTTCAGTACCCATTCTACCATGCTTTTTCCCCCCACTTTTATGGTTAGAATTATAAATCCCAGAATAAACCCCAGTGTAAACTTTAAAAGTTTTGTATTATGGAAAACATGATTAATACATGTGTTTTGTGAATTTATTTGAAGGCTCTTTGTGGGAGGTGTTTAAAAATAAGACACACACAAACACACATCCAATTTTTCAATCATTCTTTATAGTAGATTTGAGGAGGGTTTTCTTTCATCTACCATAAAAAATGTTTTTTTCAGAAACATTGGGGATACTGCAAATACAACCACTAAGGTGTTTTAAGACCTAGTACAAGACCTGATTTTGACATGTATGCTGATGTATTTAAGCCATGTCATAAGATCTCGGTATATATATTTAAAACCTCTGTTTTATTTACTTATTTAGATAGATAGATAGGAAATGGGTCCTCCAAATTATATGTCTTTTATTGTGTGGTGATCTGGCTTCATTGTTGTAATTAACTTGAGACACTTTTAGTCTTTTTAGCCAGCTAGAGTAGGTCTTCAGGTCATATCTAACTCCTTATGACCCTAAAACCCCCAAAAACCATAGCTTCCACACCACTTACCATTACGTATAATTATTTCTAGGAAATGGTTTTGTGCATGACAATGTTTTAGCATTAAATTTAAACAGTTATTTTATCTATCAATGCTATAGTTTTGTAACAGGGTGTAAAACAGAGGTGGCAGATGCACAAGTCATGGTTTCTCACACCATCTGGATCACAAATACAGCATATATTTATTGTAATTAAGCTTTTTCATGGCTCACCTTTCATTCTACTATTAAATATAATTATTAAAATTAATAATGAAACCAGGTAGCACTACAGAATAAATCCAATTTCTGTCTTGAAATGAAATATTTAAGGTCTTTCTTTTGATTAGATTCTTCACTAATTAAATCAAAAGCAATACAGTGTAGATATTTTGTTACCAAATACCATATTGTTCAGCAGATGTAAAAGCTCCTTCTTTTCAAGGCCCTTGAAAAGTACAATCAAGTCATCATTTGGATAATGACTTAAGAGTGACAGGGCTGCTAATCATATCTATTTTGTATGTATCCAATCATTGCAATAATAACTGTATAATTTGGTGTGCAGAATCCAAATAACAGTTTATGGTATGGTAATAGACTTTTTAATTTTTGATGTTTAATCAGATGTTTATAGGAATATAGTCATTTAACATTTTATTGTTTATATGGATATGTAATTTCTCATTGTAATTTCTCATGGCCTCATTTTTACTCATTCCCTGATCTGCAGTTAAGCATATTTAATAGTCACTTCTGAAATTCCTTTCCATTGTATGGATTACATTATATGCTTTACGCACAAAGCAAGAGAAAATAATGGAGCTTTCAAATAGTTATGCTTCTTGTCTCCAATGAATGTAAGATAATTACATTAAGAAAGAAAAGCAAAATGCTGTGCTTTTACCAACATGAAATGGTTATCATTGTCCAACAAAGAATAAAATAAACTATGTAGATAAAGACTCTGCCTTCATCCAACATAAATCATGCACAACTAACACATGTATCCTAAATGTCTTTGAAAATGGATAATAGATTCAATGTTTGAATGAGGAAGAGCTGGAAACAGGTTAAGCTGTATTGTAGTAAAAGTATCAAAAATAAGAATCTTTTGTTAAGAACACAAATTGTTCTTAACTTCTTTGAGACAAAACATGTATATATAATGGCCATGGCCATGAAATAGATCCAATGAAAATAATCATACATGGATAAACCATACATTAATTTGGTAGTGATTACCTACACACACTTTTATTTATAAACATAAAAAGGCTTATAGAAAAAAGCTTATTTATCTACACAAATATTTCCATACGCATATCTTTCCATAAGGCATGAGCTAATGTATGTGCATGTATTATTTTTTAATTCTTATTACAATCCCATAAAGACAGACCAGCATAATTTTATAAGTGGAGAGTCCATGATTTAGGAAGTTTAAGTAATGTACCCAAATTAGCTAATACATGGCAAAGCAAGGAATCAAGTCAAGTTTGTCTGATCATTCAATCAATGCTTATGACACTTCTGTGTAATGCAGAAGTCAGAATATAAGCCCAGAACAAACGCAAACTTTTATAAGTGCTTACTATATGAAGGAAGGTATGTCCTTTCAATATTTGTTATAGTACAGTAGAAAATTGCTGTGGTAAATGATATGGTTCTCTTTATACGTATTGTAAATTGTCAAATAAAAACATGTATATATTTGAAGTAATCTTTTATTTATGAAAGCAATTTCTCCCTATTGAAATTTCTTAATCCTGCATTTTATAAATAAGACTCACTCAATAAAATGTTTTCACATAGTATCACATATTCACTTACATTATCACTTAATGTTGATTTCAATTCTTTATAACAAAATTTTAAACAATGATAATGTAACTATTACTATTTTTCCTATAATGCGAACACACTATATTACAATATTGCTATAAAAGGACAATTTACTAAATCTTTTAAAAAATGAGCAACAAATTAATATTGATTCCATATTATTGTTTGGTATTTGCACGTTTGTTTTATTCAACAGATATTTGTTTATCTTCTACAGGCCTCACAAAATCCTACAGGTCAGGTACATTGTCTTAAACAAAACAAAAGTGTATGTTCTCATAGAGTGAACATTTAGGATGGAGTGGGGAAGAGAAAAGTGCAGATAATTAAAAAATGGACAAAATAATATTTTATGTGCTTATAAATGCCTTGAAAAAATAAAGCATGGTAAGGAGGAAAGAGGGAGTCTATTTTGCATATGGTGTTCAAAAAAACCTGTTGTATGGTGATATTTAATATTAAGTAATATTAAGAGGGGGTAAGAAAATAACTGAATACAATTAATTTTCTATTGCTAAACTTTTCCTCAATTTTTGAAGATTTAATGGCTCGTACAATTTAAAATGGTCATATATTTGTTCCATTTCTAAAACATGATCTGATAGTGATCTGATCAAAGTAGGCAAACTCCCTCCTTTACTATCTTATCACAGGAAAGATCTTTGTCAATTAAATCAAAGAAACCAAATTTTGGAGATAAGTCAAAATAAGAAGTAATTTCCTAAGAGAAATATCACATTAAAAAATAATATGATAATATTCTGAGATTCTTTCTCCTTTTAATATATTTTACTCTGTTCAAACATATAAAAAAACTGAAAAATGTTTATATCTTTTATTAATAAGGTGTCTCTGGGATTTGGTGCAGTAATTTGTAATATAGTCTATGATATATAATTCCATTGCTTTCAAAACCAGAAGATTTAGTTATGATCTAGAAGAGCCAGAGGAACAATGTTTAGCTTTCTTTCAAGTAGATAAACTAAATATAGCAAGCACTCTGGAATCTTTACAATATAAAATAAACATGGTCTTGTAAATTTACAGAGACCTTTCTTATAGAAATCTATCAGGATGAAAACTAATGTTTTTATTAATTTTTAACTCATTTTGACTAAATATGCAACAATTCTCTGAAATAAAAAGGAAAATATTGTGTGATAAATGTAACATTCAAATGTGTATGACAGATTTTCTCTATCTAGAAACACAAAATAAAGAAGTACATTCTTAGTCTTAAAGTATATATATATATATATATATATATATATATATATATATATATATATTAGCTATTTGTTGGTGAATGAATTTACTTTTCAGAAAATGATGTTTCTGCTCCGCCATCATTTGTAGTGCAAATGTAAGAGATACATTTGTAATACAAATGTAAGAGATTTGGACAACTAACCTTATCCTATGAGAAAAGCTGTAGTTTGATGGCTAATAGTATAGATTTTAGAGTCAAACCAAACCGCCATGGACCTCAGAGAATGTATTTAACCTTGTCACCTTGTTCTCCTTATTTGTAAAGGCAAATGGTATTGACTCCCTGATAGGGTTATCATGACATTTTTAATAAATAATAGTTTTTAAAGGCTTAGTTAGCATGGCACAAGACACAATGAGTAGCAGTCTAGTGGACCATTTAAATCATGGGTTCTGGAATCAGAAAGATGGTATACATCTGTGTTACAGGACTACTTAGTTATGTGACCACAGGTAGCCTAACCACTCTAGTACTCAGTTTTCATATCTACCCAACTGGGATTTTTAAAATTCCCTCTTTGTATGATTAGTGACTAGTAACTGGAATATTCAATGTAGAGTTCTGAGCACACTTAGTGATTCGTTGGGCTTCATCCTTGTTAATTACTATCTCAAGTCACATTGTTAATAACAGCAGGAGGAGGAGTGAAGGAATAGTAAATGCCTAAGGTGATCTAATGTTGATGATGATAATGATATTTCTGATGAAAACAATGTTTAAATACTGGAATTTTTACTTCAAATTTTGTTTTTGTGCTTTCCAAGTAATCTTGTAAGAAGACAAATGCCTATTATTTTACCTAATAGAAATAATCTAGGTGTGGGTTTTTTGTTTTTTAACCATCATATAGATGAAATTGAGGGAAATAAAAGCTCATTTTAGTTAAATAAAAGTTCCTATGGCATGTGTGGTACTAGTCGAGAACAAAAACAAATATATATATATGTGTGCATATTAGTTATGCATATGTAAATTAATACAAAAATATTTTTGTGCATAAAAATTTTATATATGATGGCAGCAAGGATTGGAAATTATCCTTCATGGCATAGATTATAGAACAACAGAACAAGTATTCTGTCTTCTTTTACTTTATAAATTGGGTATTACAACGAAAGATTTGAAATCCTCATATTATGCTGCATTTGGCCATATCATCTGTACCTAAATTTCTTTCAGTTTGCTGCTTACAAGGACTCATTTAAAACATATGTCAAGATTTTTAGAAATTGAAGATTCTTAGAAAAACTATACAGTTAGATCAAGAAATTTGTCTATTTTAGTTACTGCAGTATAGCCACTACTGAGAATAGTACCTAGTAAATAATACTTGTAGTCTATAAATATTTGCCAAATGTAAATAGTGCTCTTCTTTTATTAACTCAATCAGTTTCATCCTACTCCTTACCTCATCCTCTCCCTAGGTTTAAATTCATGGTCTATGGGTCCACTGCTAATGCATGTGCCTTTTTGAAATTTCTTAGAGCATGGCATTTTGAAGTCAAAATGTTAGGATTTGCCAGGAAACCCTAGAGCTATCTTGGTCACTGAAGATTCTTTCCCATTCTCTGTGGATTATGATAAGCAGAGTTTTGTTTTGTTTTGTTTTTAAGTAGGACATCCCCAGAAAAACTCTCATAAACTTACCAAAATTCCATCCATAATTTTATGAGTTGATTCTAATACTTTAGGTCAAGCTCTTGGAGTTGTAATATTATCTGAAAATGTGTGAAGATTTGAGTAAACATAATTAGCAATGCAGCTAAGATCTACGAAACTTAAATCATCTGTCTATTGCCAAGTGCTTTGATTGATTCACTGTCAGTGTACTGGTTAGGAGTATGAGGAAAGACTGGCTCAATCAGACCAGACATTTTACAACATGCTTGTTTTATTGTAGTTGTTAGAAATATAATGCTCATATTTATTCAGTGAATGTGACATGTACTTTGTGAGCAATTACTAGGCAGATAGTAATGCACACAGTGAAACGTTCCCAAAGAAATATAAGATAAGGTCCCTAATAGGCAGGGCTGAATTACACATTCTGGATATTGTAGTGTGTTAACACACATTTTTAACTTCAGAAACAATGTACTTTCAACTTCAGAAACAATGTACTTTCAAACATTTGTTGCCATTTGCCAGCCTTTTATCACAGAAAATAATCAAATTAAAAATCATTTTTATTTTTGTGTCATTTAAAAGTCAGACTTGTTTCCAGATGCTTAGAATACCTCATTAAACAAAAGATCCCTAAATTTATGTAGCTTACATTCTAGTGGAAGAAGAGACAGAGAGTAAGCAATGTATATAATTACTAAGGAAATTGTATAGTACATTAAAAGGTAACATGAACTATGATTGTTATTAGAAGGATAAGGAGAAAGAGACCAGAGAAAGAAGGAACATGACTCTGTGGAAGTTACTGTATGGGAGGTGATAAGCAATTTAATGTTGAATTGTCAGGCTGTGTATCACTGAGAACTTGACATCTGTGCAAATGCTTGAATGAAGTGAAACAGTCAGCCATGTGGATATCTAGGGGAACTGTATTCTAGGAAGGGAGAACATTGGTGCAAAAGTTCTGAGGATTGAGAATATCTTTCATGTTCAAGGAATAGAAAACAACTCAGTAGGTTTCTATGGGAGTTATGGGGGACAAGTAGTAGATGAGATCAGAAAGCTAATAAGGAATTCAGATCATGCAGGCACTTGATACCGTTAAAGGACTTTGGCTTTTAAACTGAATGAACTGGAGATCCCAGTGTTTTGCGGAATAACATGATGTCACTTTATTTAAAATGATTATTCTGATGATTGGGTTGAATTTCCACAGCATTGTCAATAAGTATCACATAGATTATAAACATTCTTTCAGGGCTTCCCTGGTGGTGCAGTGGTTGAGAGTCCACCTGCCGATGCAGGGCACACAGGTTCGTGCCCCGGTCCGGCAGGATCCCACATGCCACGGAGTGGCTGGGCCCGTGGCCCATGGCTGCTGGGCCTGCGCGTCCAGACCCTGTGCTCCACAACACGACAGGCCACAGCAGTGAGAGGCCCGCGTACCACAAAAAAAAAAAAATTCTTTCACCTATTTTTTTAAAGAATTATTCTTTCAAAATAATCACAAAGACCTAATTTCTAGAATACTGAGGGTTACATTTTATATTTTATTCTAACTTCACAGAATATCTGGTGTTGTTGGACACGTAGGTAAGCATTCCAGAAAAACAAGATAGTTGATTAAGCACAAAATCATTAATTCAACCAACAAATATGGTTGAACTCCCTGGAAAAGCCTGATACTTAAATTTCAGTAATGAACAAAGAATGTGAAAATTGTTGACCTCAGTGTAGCTTACATGTCAGGATAATTCATATGTCCAGTGAAAACATAGCTTTTAGTTAAAATATGGGTAATAAAGAGAATTATTTTTACTAAACTACCCTTCCCATAATATTCTGATGCTGATGTTTATGAAACTACCATCTAAACCTACAGGTCAATGAGACTCTGTTTACATTACACTGTTCGAACACAGCAATAGTAACTGATAGCATCGTGCATTCAGCTACACAGCATGTTCAGTAGTCACTATGTTTTTCAGTGCATGATAAAACCTCTGGCCTTTGCTGATCTGCTCTTGTGGAGTCTTTTGAGCAGCTTCCTGTGCTTTTTATACTTGAGGGTGGAGAACAGTCATCTTTGAATCCTTCCATTGTCCTGTTCTAGAAATCTGAGTAAAAGTGGTTCTGTAAGATGTGATTACATATCTGAAAATTTTACCACATAATTTGAGAATAACTTAAAGTTCTACAGATAATAAAGTGTTTGCATGTGTTAGAAAACCAATCTTTGAGTTCAATCTCATCTACAAAACTGACATGTTAATAAGCTACCTCACTAAATAACTGGGAGAATTTTTAAAGATAAAGGTGTGGCAGTGCTTTGATTAACCTTAACCTGTGTTCCCATCTTATTGTCAATTAAAGTAATTATAGGTAGTATTTCATCCCCAGTTGCAATTTAAATTATGAAAAGTTCGAATGTCCTATATTTTTTAAAGTAAGCTACTTCCATGAACTGAATTTATCAATCTTACCAGGTTTTATGATGTTCAGAACAAATTGTATAGTAATGATTCTCAATCCAGTTCTTAGATTCTGGACCTACTTCAATGTTTCAATATCAGTAGCTTTCCCAAATTTTCAAAATAAAACACTTTAACCTGTTTTCATAATTATAATGCTTATATATGTATATATTTATATAAAATTCACCCAAAAAATATATTTTTAATTAATGAGCATAAGGTAGTTAAAAAAACAAATGGACAATATAATACTGTTATATGGTAATTATGTCACCAAACAATTTTATTTTCTAGGACTCTAGATGATGACAGAGTTAGTATCAGATACCATTTAAGAATCAATCAATATAAAGTACATCTGAAGGCAAAAAGGCATATTTCAGTGAACACTTAAATTGATTTTAGCAGAGATAATACTGAATTAATAATTAACCAATTCTTTCTAAAAGGGTCTCATTTGGCAGGTTTGAAAAGCAGATGGCTCATCGAGACTGACAGAGGCTTATTAAGATCTGAAAAAAATGATTCTCTCTATTGGTTTTGCAATGCCAGTACAGTTTAATCCTTAGGAAAGGGCAGTTTGTTGCAAAAGACAGGTGTATTATTATTGATATGGAAATTAAATAGTTTGCTTTTTATAAAAATATTATAAAGCTAAAACATTTAATATCAAAAGTAATATAATTGTTGCACAGTGCAAGGCCTGACTCCAAATGTGAAATCAGGCTCTTTCTTGGTTTGCAACCACCATGGAATCACTCCTTCCAGTGAATATGTATTACTTGTCTTGGTCCTACCAAAAATTGAGTAAGAAGGTCAATATTTGTTGGGCCTTTTTGAATTTTGTAGAAATCACATCTGACAGTTAAAGATATTAATTGGTCCTAACTACCACATAATTGACATACAGTTCATGCAATGTTTTCTTTACCCAAATTCACTGCACAGTAGAGTAGAAAACACTAGTGTTTTAAACTACACTAGGTAGAAAACACTTGCATCAGGTTTTTTTTTTTTTTTTGCTTTGAAACAAAATAATTGGTGATATAGTTCTTACTCTAGAATTTCTCAGGGAAACGCTATAAATGGAGAACATGTCAAACGCTGTGGAAAGGAAAACATCCCATCCATGAAACACTTGAACAAATGGCTATAGGCTCTGAGGGTCATGCCCATCTTCTTCTGACACTTTGCCCTGACATAATGCAACAAATGTAATCAACAGAGACATTGGTTAACAGATACAAGTGCTAAAATGGCTAAAAACAATTTTGGAAAACTGTTGCCTAACATCCTATCAACAGAAAAACAGCTCTCTGAATGTTGTGACCAAGGGTCTGCCACAAGAATTAATTGCAAAAGAATGCACTGACTCACAAGTTGTAGCCATGTGGTTATGGAGACAAACTCAGGGAGGCAGAGATACTGCAGTATGGCAAGAGGACTTGTGGAAATTGCTGTGTTTCTAGACACTAAGAATTTGGGGTTACATAGATACTTTAAAAACATGTTCCTAAAGGCAGATTTGCTGGATGAATGGAATACAGAGCTTATGGAATGTAAGCTATGGACACAGAAAAATCAGATACATGAGCTGGGTAGGTATGGGAATTCAAATATCTCATAGGGCTGGGTCTATTTGAGATGACTGCCTTAACAATTAGCAAAGCCTACAAAAACACTTATGAATCCAAGACTCACCAATGCTATGGACTGAGAGTATCTACCAGTGAAACCAGTGAAATTTCCAGAGGGTAGCATCTTGAATTGCTGTCAGAAGTATGCATTTTTTTGGATTTATATCCCTGGCACCAGACAAGGTTAAAGGAGCATAATCCAATAACAAATTAAACATTGAAAGTTAAAAAAAAAAAAAAAAAACTTCATATGGCTTTGCTTTTGTGGTTCCTGCAAATGATACTACAAAAAAAGCTTAGAGCAAATATTTTATTGGTTTGTTTTTCATCAGTTTGGACCTTCTGATTAGATCTCCAATCAAAGAGTACCTACATAGATTCTGTAGCGTAGAGAGGACAAAGCACCATATTATGAAATATTCCTTTTATATCCACTTATACTCCCAGAGCAATAAATGAAGATTGTATTGAGCAGATAAGCCAATTATTACATAAAATTAGTGGGCTTTGGATGGAACATGAAGGGCTGACTTCTGAATTAGAAGAAAACAAAGTATAAAGAAAGACTTTATGAAGTTTTGATTAAAGCTGAACAATTATTCAGTATTACATGAAGATTTTAGAATGGTGTTATGGAAATAGCTTGCCTAGTAAATAATAAAGCCTCACAAAGAAATCTTACCAAATCACCTATGAATTCTTTCTACTAACGGCCATTACTCTTTGTATTACTTTACCTAATGTGTGATGAATTGGTATTTGTGGGAAAAGGGTAAAAACATGGAAGAAATTGAAAAATTAGGTAGGATCAAAATAGAGTAGTAAATGAAATACAGGCATACCTCATTTTATTGTGTTTCACTTTATTTCAGTCTGTAGATACTGCATTTTTTACAAATTGAAGTTTTGTGGCAACCCTGTTTTGTTAGATGACAATTAGCAATTTGTTAGCACTAGAGTATTTTTTATTAAGGTACATGCATTGTGTTTTAGACAATGCTATTGCACACTTAACAGACTACAGTATAGTGTAAACAGAAATTTTATATGCACTGGGAAACCCCCAAATTAGTGTGGCTTGCTTTATTGTGATATCTGCTTTACTGCAGTGGTTTGGAAACATACCCACAATATGTCCAAGGTATACCTATAATTATCCAGTGAGTATGATTATACTAAATATATGGTGATTCAATGCATGGACATTTATGAATTTTCAGTAGAGACAGCCAGTATAGAAAATCTAGATGGCAATATATGAAATTATATAAGTCCTTTCCTTTGAGTTCGTTTAACAACCCAATCTCAGAATATACCTTTTAGAAACCAGACTACATAATTTTGATAATGAGCAGTTAAGCATAGAGAAACATGACTGAAACGTATGATGAACCCTAAGCATTTTCTCAGCTTTTTGTTTGTTCTTATTCTTTAATGTCCATATTGTGTTCATAATATCCCAAGTGTCCGTGGCTGTTAGAGTAAAATAAATAAGAATATTTCCACAAGGAAAAAAAAATAGTAGTTATCTTTAAAACACAAAACTCAGGGCACCTTTCCTGTGGTTGTTTGCTGCCCTTCCCTCACTGTTCAATGCATTTTCATTAACACCCACCACACATTCCACAGGCAGCCATCTGTGTTCCTGTCTTTAAGTTTTATACTACAAGTCTTTCCTCATGACACTCCTGCCTATTACATAAATCACAGAGACATTCAATCCCTTGGAATGGAATCAGAAACCCACAAAGCTGACTGCTGTCAAGACTCATAAGGAGTGCAATTAATAAATTTATTATTTAGGAGTGGAGCTGTTTCCATTCCAAAAGTTCATGCAAAATTGGAGTGTTATCCAGAGTGCATATCAGAGTAACTAAGCTAAAAGTGCCTTTTCATCTTCAAGTTCACCCATTTGACAGTCATTAAGTTTTCTGCTTCATCTCTGCTTCTGTAAGCTATGCTGGTGTCAGAACACATAATTCATTCATTCAGTCAACAAAGGTCCACTTAGTGCCAGTTTTGTGTATGTGATGAAAAAGACAAATCCCTGCCATCATGGAGCATATTATCTAGATTTTAAAACTTATTTCTGTACTTGAAACCACAAATGTAGCAGCATTTATAAAGTTGAAAAGAAAGTAGATAATAATTATGTCAAAGAGAAAAAAAATCTTAAAAATTAAAAACAGTAAAACTGGCATGTCAATTAGAAGAAATACAATATGATATAGTTAAATATCAGCTAAAGCAAAGTTTCATAAAGATTTGTGGGGACAGTGTTGTCATCAAGATGTCAACATGTGTTGTTGCTGACTTCAGTTCCCCTCACAAGTAGACCAGCTAACAAATACCCATAGACAACAAACAATTGTGAAAGTTCCAGAATGCAGAGATAAGGCTAAATAAATGCCCTAGGCAGTAGAGAACAAGAAAAGACCACATTATAAAGGTAAGAGGAGCAGTTCCAATATTACCATATTGCTCTTCCACCAGGACAACACTGAGCTGCACCTAGAGTGCTTCCCTAGGCCTAGAGTTTCCTCAGTGGGCAAAAGAGAACCCAAGGTAGACTCCAGCTTTTCCACATAGTGGAATGCTTCCTGGAAGGCTCACTCAGGTCATACCTCATGGGATTGACTGGAAAAATATGCAGAGCATGACCAGTAGAGATCAGATAGAGAATTGGGGTGAGGCTTACAGTAACCAGTACTCAGATCTTGGTGGGTCATGATCCTAATTGCAGCACCAAAGCAAAGATTCCAACCAGCATCTCTACCTACCTGTAAAGTCAAACTGGTGGTTCCATCTGGTCAGGGAGCTCAGTTGGCTGTTCTGTCCGCTTTGGACCCCAGCCATGGGCTGTACTAGCCATGGAACACATTTTACAGCCCACCCAGGAAGGGAGCCAATCCAGCAGCCCTACTCAAATATTGAGTATAGTCTCTCACCTTGGATAACCAAGAAACCTGAAGAGTGACACAGAGCAACCTCAGAGCCAGGCCTATGGTACTGCCTAGTCATGGAGCAGAGTTTACCACCTCACCAAACAGAAAAATCCAGCATATGGTCTTCCCAGAATGGCTGAACACTACCTACAGACCCACCCAGCAGAAGAGACCAGGCTACAGCCCTGCCTGAGAGCCAAACACACCCTTCAGCCTTATGCAGGCAGGGAGCTTAGCCATTGACCTTGTCCAATTGCCGAGCATAGCCTGTAGCCCAATCCAACCAGAGAGCCTGGACAGAGACCTCACCCAACTACAGAGCAGTCTCTAGCTCCACCCAACAGTGAAGTATATATGGAGGCCCCACCTGACAGTTGAGCCCAACCAGCAACCTCACCCAAAAGCAGAGGATAGTCAATAGTTTATCTGATCACAAAGCTCAAATTGCAGCTCCTTCCAATGTTGAATTACAGCCTGCAGGCCCAACTGATTGCAAAGTGTCACCTGAAAACCCATCTGATCACAAAACATAGCTTGTGGCCCCACCTGAATGCTGAATTCAGTCAGCTGCATCATCCAGTCAGGGAGCACAATATGAGGCTTCACCCAACTAGTTGTAATAACATAGTATGTCCTATACCCCTGCCTTATCATGGAATCCAACCAGTGGCACCACCTTTCAAAAGAACACAGCTAGCTTGAGATCTGACCCAATCAGAGGTGATTTCAGAGACCAGCTAGTTGTCCCACTCAGCTGCAGAACACAGTCAGGACCCCCACCTCACCATGGAATTCATCCATTGGCCCTTCTTGAACACATAGCCCAGTCAAGGCAACCTCAGAGAATAGGCAATGACCCTGTCCAACCAGAAAACCCCATAGAAAGAAAGCCCCACTTGCCCATGAATGCTATCTGCTAACCTATCCAGTATCCCAAAATGATCTGACCAGTGAAGAACTTTTCCTCCTAAAACAAACCTGTAGAATTTGGAAGAGGAGACCGCATATTCAAATACACAGACACCAAAGAAAGGATACAAAGATCATAAAGAATCAGGTAAATATGACATTGTCAAAAGAAACTATTAAAGCTCCAATAACTGATCCAAAAGACATGGAGATCTATGAGCTCTCTGATGAAGAACTTAGAATAATCCTTTTAAAGAAGCTCAGTAAAATACAAGAACATAGGCAAACAACTAAACAAAATTAGGAAATCAATGCATGGACAAAAGGAGAAGTTTAATAAGGATAAAGAAACTATGTATAAAAAAAGAAATGTTAGAGATGAAGAATACAATAACTGAACTAAATAATTCAATGAAGAACTTCAGCAGTAGACTTGAACAAGCAGAAGAATCAGTGAACTTCAAGACAAATTTTTGAGATTTTCCAGTCAGAGGAGTAAAAGAAAAAAAGAACAAAAAGGAGTGAAGAAAGCCTAGGGGACTCATAGGAATCATCAGAAGAAATTACATATACATTATGGAAATCCCAGAAGGAAAAGAAAAGAAATTTGGATATCCAATGAGGCTTAAAGTATCTAAAATAGGTTAAACTCAAAAACGGTTATACCCAGATACATTATAATTGAATGTCAAAAGACAAAGAATTTTGAAAGCAGCAAGAGAAGAGATACTCTTCACATACAAGGGAGCCCCCATAAAACTATCATTGGCTTTCATAGCAGAAACTTTGCAGGCAAGGAGAAAATGGAATTTTAAAAAAAATCAAAAAATTGAAAAAACAATTGCCAAACTGGAATACTATACCTAGTAAAGCTATTTTTCAGAAATTAGAGATAAAGACTTTTCTGAACAAATAAAAACTGAAAGAGTTCATTGACACTAGACCTACCTTACAAGAAAAGCTAAAGGAAATTCTACAAGCTGAAATGAAAGTGTGATGACACTGTAAAAATATACAAATGTATAAAAGAGATTGGTAAAGGTAAATATATAGTCAAAGTCAGATTCTCTAATACTATAATGGTGGTATGTAAATAATTTACAACTTTAAAAGTTAAAAAAAACCTATTAAAATAACTATATCGATACAATAATTTGTTACTGGATACACAATACAAAAAAATCTAAATTGTAACATCAATAACCTAATGTAATGGGGGGAAGAAGTATAAAGTTTCTGTATAGTATGGAAGTTAAGTTGTTATCAGCTTAAAATAGGATGTTACAACTATAAGATAGTTTATATAAGCTTCATGGTAACCACAAAGAAAAATATCTTATAGCTACACAAAAGATCTTGATAAAGGAGTCATAGCATGCTGCTACAATAAGTCATTGAATCACAAATGAATATAGCTAGAGAAGAAATAAAAAACAAAAGAGCTACAAAACAGAAAACAACAGAAACACAATAGTAGGTCCTTAACTATCAAAAATTACTTTAAATATAGGTGGATTAAATTTTCCAATCAAAGGACATAGAATAGCTGAATGGATAAAAAAAACAAGATCCAGCAATATATTACATAGAAGAGACTCACTTTAGGTTAAAGGACACACCCAGGCAGAGAATAAAAAGATGGAAAAGTGGTATTTCAAGCAAATGATAATCAAAAGAAAGCAGCAGTAGTAATACATATATCATATAAATTTGCAGCTAAAAATGGTCACAAGAGACAAGGTCATTGGATAATAATAAAGTGGTCATCAATTTGTCAAGAAATATAATAATTGTAAATATTTATGCATCCAACATCAGAACACATAAATAATTCAAGCAAATACTAACAAAACTAAAAGGAGAAATAAACAGCAATATAATAATAGTGGGGAACTTTAATACCCCATTCTCAACAATAGGTAGATCACCCAAACAGGGAAACAAGAAGGAAACAGCAGATTTGAACAACGTTAAACCAAATGAACCTAACAGATATACACAGAGCATCCCATCCAGCAGCATCAGAATACTTCTTCTCAAGTGCACATATAACATTTGCTAGGATAGATCACAAGTTAGACCACAAAAAAAAAAAAAAGCTCAAAAACTTCAAGATAATAGAAAGTATATCAAGTATCTTTTCCAGCCACAATTATATGAAACTAAAAACCAATGACAGGATGAATTCTGAAAAATTTATAAATAAGTGGAAATACATAGCACATTCCTAAACAACCAGCGAATCAAAAAAGAAATTAAAATGTAAACAAAAAATATACTGAGACAAACAAAAATGGAAGCAAAATATACCAAAACTTAAGGGAGGTAGCAAATGCATTTCTAGAAAGAAAGTTTATAACTATAAATGCATATATTGAAAAGAAAAACATCAAATAAACAACCTGATATTACACATTAAGAAACTAGAAAAAAATAGAACTAAGCCCAAAGTTAGCAGAAGGATGTAAAATAAAGATTACAGAAAAAATAAATGAACTAAAGGATAGGAAAACAGTATAAAAGTTTCTTAACAAAACTAAGAGATGGTTTTTTGAAAGATAGCTAGACTAACTCAGAAAAACAGAGAAAAAACTCAAATAAAACCAGAAATGAAAAATGAGACATTACAACAAATACCACAGAGACACAAAGGATCAAAAAAGAAAAATTATGCATCAATATTGAACAACCTAGAAGAAATGGGCAAATTCCTAGACACATTCAACTTATCAAGACTCTGAGAAAACCATAATTCAAAAAGAGACATGTACCACAATGTTCACTGAAGCACTATTTACAATAGCCAGGACATGGAAGCAACCTAAATGTCCATTGACAGACAAATCTATAAAGAAGATGTAGCACTTATATACAATGGAATATTACTCAGGCATAAAAAGAAACAAAATTGAGTTATTTGTAGTGAGGTGGATCAACCTAGAGTCTGTCATACAGAGTGAAGTCAGAAAGAGAAAAACAAATACCGTATGCTAATGCATATATATGAAATCTAAAAAGAAAAAAGAATGGTACTGATGAACCTAGTGGCAGGGCAGGAATAAAGACATAGACATAGAGAATGGACTTGACATGGTAGGGGAGGGGGAACCTGGGGCCAAGTGAGAGTAGCAGTGACATGTACACACTACCAAATGTAAAATAGTTAGCTAGTGGGAAGCAGCAGCATAGCATAGGGAGATCAGCTTGGTGCTTTGCAATGACCTAGAGGCGTGGGATAGGGAGGGTAGGAGGCAGGCTCAAGAGGGAGGGGATATATGTACGTATATGGCTGATGCACTTTGTTGTACAAAAGAAAACAAGACAGTATTGTGAAGCAATTATACTCCAATAAAGATCTATTAAAATAAAAAAGACTGATGAAGAAATAAAAAATCTGAACAGACCAATAATGAGTAAGGATTAAATCAGTAATCAAAAACCTCTCAACTAAAAAAGCCTAGGACCAGATAATCTTTCCAGTGAATTCCACAGAACATTTAAATAAGACTTAATAGCAGAAGATATCTGCAAATCTTATATCTGGTAAGGGGTTGACAACCAACTTATATAAGGAACTCTTACAATTCAATAGTAAAAAGATAAATAATCCAATTTAAAAATGGGCAGAGGATCTGGATAGATCTTTTTCCAAAGAAAAGATGCAGATACCCAATAGGTACATGAAAAGTTGCTTAGCATCAATAATCATGAGAAAAAGGTAAATCAAAACAACAATGAGCTATTATCTCACATCTGTTAGAATGGCTACTGTCTGTTAGAATGGCTACTATCAAAAAGATAAGAAATAGCAAGTATTGGTAAAGATGTAGAGAAATGGGAACTCTTGGTCACTGTGGTAGGAATATTAATTTGGACAGACACTATGGAAAACAATATGGCGATTCCTCAAAAAGTTAAAAATAGAACTACAGTGCAATTCAGTAATCCCACTTCTGGATATATATCTGAAGGAAATAAAATCACTATCTTAAAGAGATATCTGCACTCTAATGCTCATTGCAGCATTATTTACTATAACAAAGATATGGAAACAACTTAAGTGTCCATTGGCAGGTGAATGAATAAAGCAAACAGTATATACAAAGTATACACACATACACACTCACACACACACAGAAACACTACTCAGTCATTAAAAAGAAGGAAATCCTGCCATTTGCAGCAACATGGATGGACCTTGAGGGCACTAAGCCAAGTGAAATAAATCAGACAGAGAAAAGATATATGATCTGACTTGTACGTGAAATTTAAAACAAAAATTAAAAAGTCAAACTCATGGAAACAGAGAGTAGATTAGTGGTTGACAGGATTGGGAGTGGGGTGGGTGAAGATGGTCAAAGACAACAAACTTATAAAATCAGTCAGTTCTGGAGATCTAATACAATGCATGGTGACCGTAGTTAACAATACTGTACTGTATACTTGGAAGTTGTTAGGTGATATATGTATTAACTAACCTTATTATATGTTAATTATTTCAAAAAATATATATATATATCATATCATCACATTGTACACCTTAAACTTACACAATGTTCTATGTCAACTGTTTCTCAATAAAGCAGGAAAAAATACTTTTTCTAGAATTAATCTTTTTTTTCAAAAAAGGAAGTAAAAAAGTAGAAACTGTAACTAACTGTGAAATAATAGAATACAAAATCCATTTTAGTTATCCATACTGTGACCAAAACATTACTTAGTTTAGATTGAAGCAATACTTATGGAGCATGGAGGATAGAGTATAAAAACTGCTGAAAGAACTTGATATTAAGATTTAAATTTAAAGTTTTCTTTTAACTTACTAAACTATCATTTTTTTAAAATATAAATGTATTAACTGCATGAACTTATTTTATACAATTCTATAATCTAATTTCATAAGAAATTGTCATACAAATTTGGTACAAGACAGATTGTTTAAGCTTCTTTATGTTCAACAGTGAAGGATATTGCCCTATAAATGAATATAAGAAAAATCAGTTTGGGTATTCATTATACCCATATTATTCATAAAGTGACATATTGGATTACAGAATGTATTGAAACATTCTTAGAGTGGGTAGACTAGAATGAAATATATTTTGGTAAATATATGCCTATGAATAATCAACACAGTACCTCATAATATAAATTAATATTATTATTTTAAACAATTTAATTACTACTTTTTAAAGTTAATTGTTATAAGTATGAAAATAACTATCATTTTAGCCTCAGATATGAATCTCTCATGTTCTATGGTTCATTAAATTAACACAGCAATCCTGTATAAGTATCATTATCACTACTCCATGGGTGAGAAAACTGAGGCTAACAATATTTAGATAACTGGTTTATGATTGCATGGCTAGTAAAGAAGCATCATACAAATCTAGGCTTTATGATTGCAGAACTGTACCCTATGCACTACACATTCTATTATTTTGTAAATCCTTGACCTCTTTTCATTTAGTTATTTAATTATATTCATGTGCTGATGGCTTAAAATTTTATTTAAAGGAATGTTGCAAAATGAATTTAACCAAGAGTTCCACAAGAATTATCAATAAAAGTGACAAGTCTAATGTAGACACTGATATCATTAGTTGATAGATACTTCACTCTACTCTGGTGAGATAGCAACCAGGACATTTTTCTAAGTTTTAGGTACTGGGTTTTATAAAGGACTTTGGTAAAATGGAAGTATCTAGACAAAAGTGACCAAAGTTGCAGGTCAATTCACCCTAAGGAAATGTTAGGAAACTCAGGAAACAAATGAAGACTTGAACACTGAGGTTTGACATGATGGATATCCAAAGAACTTGGCAGAGTATAGAAAGCCCTATATAAGTTTAACTCAGCTAATGTTTTCAGCCTCCAGGCACACCAAAAAAAAAAATATATATATATATATACATTGAACATAAATCAAAAACTCATATGACTGGCACATCTTGAGAAATAGAACATAGCCAGCTCCACAGAAGACCTCTTTTGGATAGCACCCTACCCCTACTCCCAATTTGTTAATATTCACTGCTGTGTAATATACCATCATATAAATATACCACAATTTGTTGACTATTATGAACATAGCTACTGTAATCATCTTTATGTAACTCCTGGTGTAAAAGTGCATTCAGCTTTATGCTATATTTCTAGGAGTGAACCAAAAGTTATGATTATCTTCAAGCTTTCTAAATATTCACAACCTTATTTAACATGTTTATATTATGTGAATTCCTACTAGAAAATGTTTTTGTTATGTATATTCCTACCCAAAAATACTTTTGGACAGCATAGTGAATATGTAGTGGTATCTCATTGTAGGTTTTCATTTGTATTCCAGATTCACAATAAAGATAAACAATTTTCATATACAAGGGGCCATTTGTATTACTCTTTCTGTAAAGCACATATTCAAATCTTTTGACATTTTAACATTGTGGTGTATGTATTTTTTTAATTGTAGGAGATCCTCATAGTTTATGAATGTACTTTTAGTGCTGTTAGGTCTACTCTATTTTATTTTTATGTTTGTTTTTTGTTCCAAAATTTTTGCATCTATTTTTATGGTTTGCTTTTGTTTTGTCAAATTCAGCTGTCATATCTTTAAGTTCTAGAATATCCGTTTGGTCAATTTACAATTTTTTTTTTTCTGTGGCACCATTTTTAATTTCCAGTTTTCCATTAAATTTATTCTACCTTTCTTTTCTTTGAGCACAGTAATATAGTCTATTTTATAATCTGTGTCTGATCACTATAGTATCTTCATCCCGTTGTTTCTGCTGGATATTGCTAATGGTATCTTTCCTTGTGTGTTTTGTTTCCTTTTGCTGTGTACGAGACATTATACTTACAACTTTTGGGGGCTGGGGATAATTATGACCTATAATAATGGAATCATCTTCTTGACAGGATTTTCTTTTGCACCTGAGACCCTACATGGCAATCATATTCCAAGTTCAGTGCTTCACTTTCCTAGCTTACACAGAAGACAAGCTAGGCTGGCTATACTGCTTTACTTCTTTCTCCTTCTGTTTTAGAATCTCAACTTCAGTTTGGTTTGTATCAAAGTCCTCAAATTTGATTGCTGCTCGGTTTTGAATTTGCCTCTCTAGCATCAAGAGTCTGTTAAAAGCACAGCACAGTATATTTAACTGTTTCAAATGTCCCAATAGCAAAATTTGGCTTTTAATGCATATATCTCTAGGTTCCCGTTACATTCTATGTCTTGACCCTGCAATTCCTCACTTATTTTCATAGTCATTCAGATATTTTTAACATTAAAAAGATTTTGTATGGATTTTTAGTTGTCTTTAGTAGGAGATTTGGTTCTAAGTATTTAGTTTGCCATTCTTGGAAGCAGCAGCAAATAAACATCAAAATATTTGCAGTATTTTTCTTCACACCTCTATGGCTTTGTACCTCCTGTAGCTGAGGCAACCTTCCCCTTAAATAGTGAGGCAAACTCCTATTTACCCTTTATATCACAAAAATTGTGTCATTTAAGACCTATTTGGGTATTACTTTTCCTTAGTCTTCTTACCAACACTCCCACACAATCCAAAAGTTGATGGCACTTTGTTTATGGTCTGCCATTCCCTATATGTATCATTATCATAGCAATCGTTCTATACTGTATTTTTTGTTAATGTTTGTTGCCTGTGCATTTGTTTATGTGTTTGTCTTGTGAAATGTGAGGTTCTTGAGTTCAAGGACTATAAATTAAGTCCTACTTTCCTTTAACATTTTCATTAACAATCAATTCCACAGGGAGTCCTTCCCTTTTCTCTCGAACCCCTGTTAGTTATTTCTGTTTGTTCTTAATTAGAACTTTCCTTATTATAGAAACTTTCAGCCTGTATTGTGACTTCAGGGCCTTTACAATTTTTTATGCTTGGAAAAATAACCCCTTCCTGAGATATTTGTGTGACCTCTTTATCTGCTCTCATTCAGAAATCTGTTTAAAGCTTACTTCCTGAGAGAGGTCTTTTTTGACCACTCAGTTAAAAGATGCCTTCTCAGTCACTGCTATCCCTTGAATATGCTTTGTTTATTTCAAAAAATACATCACTATTATACACACACACACTGCAAGTTTATAGTTGGCTTCTCCCATTAACCTGCCGCTCCCATTAAAATGATTCTACACCAGGGCTGGGATTTAGTTTGTCTCACTGTGGATTTTATCCCAAATATCTAGAACAGTTCTCAGCTCAGACCAGGCATGCAATAAATCGTTGCTAAATGAGTGACATGTTTGACTCTTTTACTAGATTCTTAACTTACTAGATAAAGCTTATGACTATCTGGTCCTTCTTTATTCTTGATGCCTAATATTTCATAGTCATTCATGTTACTGGTGACAAAAATAATAGAAACAAAGGGTTAACACTACAGAAAAGCCATATATTATGCAACATTCTAAAATTGGTGCTGCTCAGAAATTGAATGTTGACTGCAATTTCCACTTATTAAATGATATCAGAATTTAACTGAAATTGCATATCTGTGCACTACAGAGACAGAAAATTATACAAATAAATTATTCCTTAAGGTAAGAATTACACAGGCATCTCTGGTAGAAGCAAAATTTTTAAAGGTCAAACATCTAAAAGCTTAGAAGTGGAAGTAAGAGTGTGAACTGGGCTTCAATGTTTTTTCATTTATATTTGGCAAACAGCTTCACTTACAGCTTTTAATTTTTCAAATTTTGACAAAGCCTTCAGAGGAACTACTGCTGATGACAACCATAACAGCCTGACAGGAGAAATTTTATAAAGAAAAATGATAACACATTTTTTTCCAAATTGATAAAAACATGGGGAGACTAAACTGGATTCAAAAGAGGAATGCACAAGTAAATACAATATGTAATAATGACTTATTTTAATAGTGGCTTTACAGTTTTTCCGATATATCAGTTTATTAGACATCACAACAAATAAGAAAAAGCAAATAACAAACAAATAAAAAATTAGGGGACCAAGAGGGGAAATATATAATCCAAAAATAACACATTCTCACAGAATACCCATGTCTCAAATACAGCTACAGTCTTCCAGTAATAGTCAGAACAATAATGAATATATGATTCAGACCCTACCAGCCAAACAATAAATGGGACTTTAATTGTAAATCCTTGTCTTTGGATCAAGCAGGTCATTGGGTGCTGCAGATATGTTATAGAACTGCTATGCCTGTCTTTTCTTTTTCTTCGTGAGTTATTTATTCCATTGCATCCCCTACACAGCTGCCTGATCCAAGCATTGACTCCTGGTAATATCCACTGCCCTGACAGTTTTTAACATCTCCCTTATTAATGACTCTAATCACTTCCATTTCTCTGTAACTGTCACTGTGTTAAAATGTGGAGAAGTTGTCTCGCTTGTGCTGGAAATTTGTAGAAGTAAGAAAATAAAGTTGATGATCTCACAAAGTGTTTTGTTCTTTCTAAAGATGCTTGTGTCATAATGCATTCATATTTTAAGGAGTGATAATAGCACCTTCTGACTTTTAGGGGGAGCTGTAGGATGTGGATACTGAGTAATGCACTGAGATTAGGCTCCAATGGTTACCTTATTTTTCCTCTAGTGATCGGTAATTTTTTCCTCATTTTCCCCTCCTGAGGGACCAGGAGCAATCACAGTGTCAAAGCAAGAAGATAAATTGAGGGGCATATATCCTGTGGTCCTCAAAATCATTACTCACTTCTGGCTTCCTAAATCTCCTCACTTCATTATTCACCTTGATCTCTCCCAGGAATCATGTACCTAAAACCTCAATCAGGGCATTTCCCTGTCTTAATGAAGGGAATTATCCAGTAGTCTGATCACTGTACCTCCCAGTGTTTTTTGTTTTGTTTTGTTTTTTAAGAGTTAAAGGCAAATGTTTAATATACCATGTTCAAACACAAGCTAGTCAATGAAGAACTTCAGGTTCAAAGAACCAGATATTCTTCATTCCTCAGAAATCTCTATCAGCTTCTCATTCTGGTGAGTATTTTCACATTTCATTTTGCTGCCACAAAATAAGTAGAGGTACATTTTTGAGTGTTGATCTATCACTAAAAGATTCAAATTAGGAGACCGAAAGAAAACATTTTGTATTTGTGTATTTTTTAAAAAACCTGTCCTTGAACAAGGAGCCAGGCATCAGTTTCCTATGGGGGGAACATTCTCATGGAATGTTCACACTCTCATAAGGCCAAGTTGGTTTACTTCATTTCTTGTTCTTTAAGAGATTCTGTGGTGCTGCCGTTGTCCTGTTCAGGTTCAGGAAGCTCATTCAGTTGTGTTGCAACATCCTCATAAGGGAACTTAAATTCTTATGTTCATAATCCCAAATTTACTTTGCCTCCCAGGTCAGTACACTATGATTTCAAACTGAGGGCAGTTCTCAGTAATACCACATTCAGTAATCTATTTTACAATTCCAAGTACTTGGAACTAGAGTGTGATAATAACATTTATTCCAATAAATCACCCTGCATTTATTATCATCATACAAGACGTCAAGATAGGTCATTCAAAATTATTCATGTATTTACAACTTATGGGATAAAGCCTACATCAGTGGGTTTTTCTGTGCTCTAGGTGGTCGCATTGCTGGTGAAAACTAACAAGATTTATTACAAGTCTTTCCTCATAACCTATAAAGAGCCTAACTAACATCTTTACCAGTATTAGAAAGGGATAAAGCAGGGGAGGGATAAAGACCAATGTAAGTATTGGCTAGGTGAAAGAAATCAGCGTTGTTACAAAGTGAAAATTTTAAAGCCATGTTGTCTGCTAGGAATATTGTTTATAAAATGGTGGTATAATCATTTATTGAGAGCTTACAATATACATTATACTTAGTCCTTTGAATTCATCATCTTACTTAACTCTCACAACAATCCTCTGATTTAGAAACTATCATTCTTCATTTTAGCAATGATGTTGAGACTTAGAAAGGTTTAATAACTTGTAATAAACAACAGTGTTCATAAGAGCTTGAGCCAAAATGTTGACACAAGAGACTGAATACTTAAACATAGCTACAAACTGTATTGTATTTAAATTTATTGTAGAACTAACTTTAAACATCCTTTTGACCAAATGAGAAGAAAAACAGATATTCCTATTACTCTATCTTCCTGAAAGTGAAATTTTAGCTCACACTTTCCATGTAGTACACCATTTTTCAGCTAGTAAGCCTGCAAATCATACTGTTTTTAGAGGAATTTATTTAAAAAACTTAAAAAAAACACATCAGCCAAAATACAAGCCAACACTCCTGAATATATGCATAGTAAATCAGGGTGTATTTTGTTGAAAATGCAAGGAAGTTAAACAACTAATTATATGGCAAACACAGAAAGAGAGACCATAAATTTTTAGTACTATAAATACATTCTAACCTAATTTAGGAATACCAGAATTTTAGTTTTATTCCTAATTTAGGAATACCAGTATCAAATTATTATTAATCAATAATTCTTGATTCTGTCAAGAATCAAAACCCTAGAATTTTCTCTAGACTTCAGCATTATTGAATTTTTTTCTCAATGATACATGTTGTTTCATTGTTCATACATAAGGTGATGATGTTATAGTCACTAGTCGGTAGCACCGATATGTCACTTTTTTCCTACTTTTCAGTACATTCTATCTTTATACAAAAAAAAAATCAGGTATATATTTTAAAAGAATCTGAATTTATGACAAACTTTTTAAAAACTCTGAACAGTAAGGAATATCATTATAAGTAATCTTAATTATCTGCCTCAGTGGTAATAGTATATCCTTCTGTTCATGCCAGATATTGTACATGGGACTTAAACAGAGATATTTTTCTAAATTTCAGATTTCTCATCTGGAAAATGCTGATCATAGTCTCACAATATAATATACTTACAGTTTTTTAATGAGAATTAATTTAATTGGCAGAGGTAATGAAGTTAGAGAAATGTGTGGTTCATGAGAAGCACCTCAATTATATAGCATAACCATTATTAGAAATTAAGTATACTTATATATATAATTTAATATTTTAACACCTGATTCCAATGTTTTGCCATATTTTCTCAGTCCCCTTTACCATTTTCATGTTTAACGTATTCAAATGTGCTTTTTCTACTAGTAACCAGCTACTGTGTCTTTTTGTCAGAAGGCTGCCTTCATGAATTATTTACAATATAGAGATGATAACAGAGAGGCTTGAAAATGTTTAAAAAAAATTGTCTTCACCAGTTAAGATTCTGAGACATCAATAAGAGGAAAAGCTCTGGCAAATTAATCTGGGAAACATTCACAGAATTAACAAACCAGTGGGACAGAAGGTTGCTCATAGACTTAAAGGATAAACTGAAGGACTAGTTTTGGAAAATGGGTAAGAACTATGAGAAAAAAATCCAATCTTTGGGCAAAAGAAATTGCTAGGTGTCCTCTCCATGGAGTCCTGGGCATTGCCTAGCAGAATCTCTGATGATTATCTGATTCTATACAAGTTGCACTGTTTATTGGCTCGCCACTGACAAAATTATTTACAACTCTGTAGGGGAAAAAGATAAAATGTAGTAAATTGATGGTAATGCAGATGATTCCTATTAATAATAATGCAAGTGAGTTATTTTCCACTAGAGAATATAGTGTCTGTAATTCAAATTCTCATGTGAACTAGTTTTAACATCTAACTGGTTCTCTTATTAATTTATTTTTGAGTAAAAATCCTTGACACTTGAGTATTTTATATTTGCATAATAATTGTGTATTTAACTTTATGGAGAACAAGATATACCTTAGCATAACCACAAAAAGCAGTTGCAACCATTCCCACGTTCATTCACAGAAGCCAGCCTAGATAACATACTGCTGCTAACACTTTGGGTAGGGGAGTGGTAGGAAACATGTAGAATATTAGGCATGTGTTTGGTATATCTTGCCACTTTTTCCACTATCTAAAAAGAAAAGAGTGAACTTGAACTGGAATTGACAGACATGGAAGAAAATAAAAGAGTAATTGCACATTAAAATAAGCTGGTCTTAAAGGGTGTTACAGATCCATTACAGCTTAATTTTTCAATTGCCTTAAAGCAACATGAGTAGAACATGAGGCTCTTAGTCTTTTTTTAAAGTGGGGTGGGGGCAAGGAGGGGAAGGGGGAGAATCATTTACATTTTAAGAGTTCTACCAGACAAGATCACTGGCTTTGATTGTTAGCACATGGAAATTAGCCAAGGAAAATAAGATGAAATTCTATTATTTTTGTAGAAATCAAAACTTCCTCCAACATAATTAAACACTGACACCCAATAAGCAAATTCTTAAAGCAATCTGATGCCCCTAAACACCTTTCAATAGTAATGTGTTTGTAAAAATAGTGTCACTCCAAGGAAAGGCATCCTCTCTAATGCACACTTGAGCTGTAGTATTCAAGTGTAACAGAAAGAGAGAATCTCTCAGCAGTAAGAGCTGTGGTTGCCGTATATTCTGGTTAATGAGCAAAGAAATCAGCATGATTTGAAAACTATTATCAACAGCAATTGATAGGAATTTCTGATGTTCCCCTTTCTGAATAAATATTGTAATATTTTTTCCTGTGTTTCTTCCACAATCATACCTGGGTGTATTAGTGGCAGGTAGATTATCTCCTATTTTATAAGTCACAAGGAAGTGCATTTTGTTCATACAGAGGTAATTAAAATCCATTGTAATTTTAGCCTGGTATAATAACTTGAAATCGCATTTGTATGTTCTTTCTTAAAAATTTTTTATTGGAGTATAGTTGATTTACAATGTTGTGTTTGTTAGTTTCATGTGTACAGTAAGGTGAATCAGTTATACAAATACATATATCCACTCTTTTTTAGATTATTTTCCCATATAGTTCATTACAGAGTATTGTGTAGAGTTCCCTGTGCTATACAGTAAGGCCTTATTAGTTATCTATTTTATATATAGTAGTGTGTATATGTCAGTCCCAATCTCCTAATTTAGATGTTGGCTGTCTAAAGAAAGGCTGGCACGTGTTGATAGTAGCCAAGCCAGTATCTATCACTGTTTTTCCTTAATATCAGAACCCATTGGGGGTTGACAATAGGCAAGCTTAAAAAAACACCAAATGTTTTCCTGCATCCTTTCTAGTTAGAGTGTAGTCATATGACACATATTAGTCAATACAAAATATAATGCTCCAATATTTTGCCAGAAATGTAGGCTTCAGAGTAGAACTCCAGCAGCCATGTTTGCAACCACAAGTAAAGAGCCAGGAAAATCTCCAACATTATATTTGACTTCTTTAAGCCTCTGAACAAACACCAGAAATCATTACCTCCAGTCTTCTTGCTAAATGAGAAAATATGGTTAAACTGCTATGGTCAGTCTACATTACATGCTGCAAAATGTAAATCCTAAGTGAAATACCTACTCTCAACTGTGATTGAGCGATGACTCCTGAGCTTTCCAGGCTTTTACCCTGAAATAATAAACCTCTGGTGTCCTGAAGGGCAAGAGGAAGAATACTCTATTCCCTGCATAAGTTAAAGAAGAGAAATCTGTGCATTTAATTGCACTGCATGATATTTATCAAGCTATATTTACCTGACTTTCTGACTCCCTTCATCCCAGACTACCTGATTCACTTTCTCCTCTCCTCCATCCCAAGTTTCTGGCTTTTCCGAGATTCTGTATCATATCATGGTTTGTTTTATGTTTCTCTCCTTCTTATGAGCTAAGGTTTTGTTCTTTCTCTGTCTAAAAATTCAATAACCACTACATAGTTCAATTCCCATTTTCCTCAAATGCGTTGATTCCTCTTATCCATTATTGTTTTCTCTCATACTCTATGTCCTTGTGGATTTATACTTTGTTTTCCTTACTGAGATTATGTAATCAGATCTAATAGTTACTTAGAAAAAGTTTAAAATTCCTGCATAAGCATCACTGAATCTTTAGCAAATCTTTAAAAACATTCAGGCATATATTCATTAAAGAATATCTCAATCTGAGATCTACTTCTTACAGTTTGTTAAGTGATCATATAATTTCCTTTGCTACAAAAGACTGGCAAGGACTCTTGCAGTTTCCTAATTTTAAATACTAACTCAATTAATGCATTTTCTGCACAGTTGCTATAAAATATTTGAATAAAGTGTGTTTCATTGTTATATTTATAGATTTATACAGAAGTTTCATCTCTTAAAACAATGACTAACTTAAAACGATTCCACCACAAATACTTCAGATGTCAAGTCCAAACCTCTGAATTTAGCTACACCTGTGGTGGACAGTTCCATGGAAAATTACACTTAACACTGATAGTACCTCTTGTTTTATCTTTCATCTTAGAGTTTCTCAAGCACAGCCCACATGAGTTTGCTCAGACTGAACTTAAGCACTGCCCAAAAGTGCAGAGTAGTTGCTATCCTCAGAGGACAGCAAAGAGGATATATAAACCACTGACAAATGTGCTAGCTTCCAGATCTTTCTGAGGACGATTTAGAGAGGTTTCTCAGGAGATTCCAATGGAAACAAGCCTTCATGGTCCATAGCAATTACATTAGCAGGTACCTTAATGAAGAATGTGCCTCTTCTGTCTCATTGCCCCCATTCTCTCACGTATTCTACCTTGGTTAATTGTCCAAATAAACTATCTCTACTCAAATTCTTGTCCGAGTCTTTGTTGTCTGGGGAAACTGAGCCAAAAGAGATATCAAGTTCTGAAAGTGCTCTTAGAGACAATTTTTTTCTACTCAGGATTAATAATATTAATTATTTTAAAATGTTAAGATCATTAAAGCATAGATCTGTGTAAGGCAATGTAACGATATAAGAAATGAGTTGTATATTGGTTCTCGGAATACTAAACCAAGTATCTAGGTATAATATAGTTCATTGTTTAATCCAAAACTTTGATGTATATTAACCTAAAGAATAGGATTCCAGAGTTTGGGCAGACTAATAGAAAAATTATCCAAATTCATGTGTGCTTACATTTTTAGTTTTGTTGTGAAAATCAAAGTGCAATTGCTGGGCTTCCCTGGTGGCGCAGTGACTGAGAGTCCGCCTGCCGATGCAGGAGACACGGGTTCGTGCCCCGGTCCGGGAAGATCCCACATGCCGTGGAGCGGCTGTGCCCGTGAGCCATGGCCGCTGAGCCTGCGCGTCCAGAGCCTGTGCTCCGCAACGGGAGAGACCACAATAGTGAGAGGCCCGCGTATGGAAAAACAAACAAACAAACAAAAAACCAGTGCAATTGCTGGTTTTATACGGTAAAAATACTACTACTTGTGGACTCTAAGAGTATAATACATTTTCAAGTTGTACTGAAGATAATCCAGGAAATTATAATTAATTTATTCTCTCATCCTCAAAGAACTAAAGGATCTGGTAGTGGCATGTACTGTATCAATAGCACCATAATACAGCATTTATGTGTATGGCATGAATATTTCCATGAGTATTTCCAGCTAGTCAATCAGATTGATATTAGGTAGAGAGAGAGATTATGTAGAGAAATTACTCACAGTTGTGTTTAATAAAATGAGAGAGAAGTGTCAAATGACACTAATAATAATAATCCTATAGCAGGATAAATAATTCAATGATAATTACAAGAATTAATTTGGCTTTCTTCTCTGATTATGACTCTTTTAGCCTCTTATCATAATAAGGGTGGCAGATTGTCTGCAATGAATTGTGAAAACCCAGTACTGACTTTGGCAGTGAAGCCCTCCCATCAATTTTGATAGGTTGAAATAATTCTGGTTGGCCTTGAGTAAATGTGTCATTCTTTTTCTATGTATGTTATTAAAAAAAAGGAGCAATAGTAAATTTGTGCTGTTATTTCATGGAGCAAATAAAATCACACTGTCAATAGGAGGCAGCTGACAACATAAGTGTACTTAACTACCGTCAAATTCTAGATTTGGAAATAAAATTCCAATATTTCATATAATCCTACTTTTTTGATAGCAAATAAACAATAATACTCCTTACATTTTAGGGCCTTGCTATTATGTAGGTATTTTGAACGTGTCTATTGTAATGTATTTCTTTTTCTTTTGGTCTGCATAACAAATTCACTCAGAGGTCAACTTAAATTGCAAACCATTTTATTGAATTATTTTTGTCTAGGTTTATAATTTAAAATGGCTGAAAGAAGAAAATATTTTGTATTACAACATATTCATACCTGACCAAAACATTTATTTACTATAATACTGACTCTTAATTTATGGAAATAAATTGTGAATTGTAGCTATTCAGTATAAGACTGGCTGGCCATTTTTTAAATTACTACTGAATCTTATTTTTTTTAATAAATTTATTTATTTATTTTGGGGTGTGTTGGGTCTTCATTGCTGTGCACGGACTTTCTGTAGTTGTAGTGAGTGGGGGCTACTCTTCGTTGTGGTGCGTGGGTTTCTCATTGCAGTGGCTTCTCTTATTGTGGAGCACAGGCTCTAGGCAAGTGGGCTTCAGTAGTTGTGGCACACAGCTTCAGTAGTTGTGGCTCCTGGGCTCTAAGCGCAGGCTCAGTAATTGGGGCACACAGGCTTAGTCGCTCCTCGGCATGTGGGATCTTCCCGGACCAGGGCTTGAACCCGTCCCCTACATTGGCAGGTGGATTCTTAACCACTGCTCCACCAGGGAGGTCTCACCAGTGAATCTTTCTAGTGTGAAGTGTGATTTGACAATCTAGTCCAGTTCATTATGTCAGGCCACCTGTATATGTTTATTACCATATTGATAGCATAGCACATCTTATAGTCAAGATATTTTACAATAAAACTGTATGTACATATTTCAAAAGCATAGACATACATGAAGTCATGATATCAGAAAGATGATGCAGTATAGACTCAACAAGTAGATAGTATCCTGAGTTTTGAGTGAGGTCTTTGAATACTGTATAAAGCTAGGCCAACATGTGGTTCCTGTATGAATAATCTGTTCTTAAATTAGAATTATAATCAATCAGTACAATGTCAATCCAAATGGAAGATGGATTTTAGCTGGCCTAATTCAATGAACAAATTGGGATAATTATTTATTTTGGTAAGATCTTGATTTCTAAACATTTTACATTAGAGAGAACCCCACACACACAACCAAAATAAGGGTTTTTAAAGATATAACCCCTTTGACACAAGTTTTTAAGAAATTAGCTTGGCTTTGTAGACTATTAAGCACAGGTACTGTTTTAAATGTTTCATGCCAATAACATGTAAGCCATACCAAAACTACACATATATATTTATAAACGTATGACAATGTTTATGGAATTATTTTATGCCGTCATCATTCACAATTTTAAAAGTTGCTGATTATTTAAAATAGTTTTATCCTAGGTTACATATTTTGTAGAGAAGACTTAACAGAATCTTTTACTTTGATAATTGTTATTAAATGTAGACTTAAATATATATTCCCTATACTTCAATCTTTACCCTGGATGGTGCAAAAATAAATAAATAAACTAAAAATTAAAAAAATTTTAAATATTCTTATTTCAATGAAGAAAAGGGCTTTTTAAGATTGTGTCTTCAGGTGACTCTAATACTCACTAACTTTGTAAAGACATTAAAGATTTTTAAAACTGCAGAAAATGGGAAAAATTACTTTTCCAGCATAATTTTTTGATGCATTTCACACCCATTTTGTTCTTTTTATTCCTTCCCTATCACACGTAAAGAAAAGACATCCTGCCTTAACCGAATTTAAGAAAACCAATGGTGGTTTGATGAATTTTCAAATGGAAAATAGCTAAACTAATCAGCAGTTGTGCTAGATAGTGCTATTTCATCTTCTTTGCCCCAGCCATTCTCTTGCCAAGATCAATTTACCTTGTTGTAAGCTCAAATATAGATGAAGCTTGTTTCCTACTTTGTGAAAATAAGTAGAACTAGGTAAAATTAATCAGATAATCTATATAAGTAAATTCATTAAATAGTTAATGAATTATTAATTAAAAACCAAAACAAACAGAGAAGCCCTACCACTATCAAGTTAAATACAGGTTACTTAAGACATTGGTCTTCAGACAGGTAGGCATAGCCCTGCAGGATACACCAAAATTTTCTAAATTTAAGAGTGCAGAGTGCACTAATGATCTTAAAGAAATCACAATCTAAATAGTTCATATCCATATTTACTGTGTGCTAACATTCCTTTACTACCTTCTCTTTTGCAAAATGACTACTCCCACTTTATAAATCAAAGAAATTCTTCTCACCTGACATCAATCTTATTAAGGTATATTACTCCATGTATAAAAATTTTCAGGGAAGCAAACAAAAGTAAAACAAGAAATATTATTTTCAAAGGAAATTTTTCTTTATGGTTAATCGAGGCACAGTAAACCACTCTGGGATTTCTCTATATAAGCATGGTGTTAAAATAGGGTATTTTGCTTTGTTGGTATACTGTTAAATTTGGTTTTGTACAGAAAATGGGCAATGGGAGATTTTAGATCTTTCATTTCATAAATACTTTCAAGTAATTTTTTAAAAATTGATTTTTAAATTGATTTTTTAAAAATCGTGTTATTTCTTCCACAGATTTATAAATAAATTCTTCTTAACTAGTCTCTTCTCAGTTATAAATGTTAAAACAGAAAGTACCTTCAAAGTGCAAAAGAAATTCTAGTGGCACTGACCAAATTAAAAGTAACTAAATGTTTTCAAAACTATCATATTTTTTAGAGTTATATTGGCCATGACTCAAGATTAAAGATTTTATACACTTTCTTATGTGTCCTATGTCTATTATTTACAAAGGTACTTCCAAACGATTTGCACAAATCATGTAATATTTATTCTATTTACAATTTATTCTCACTTTATTTCTAAATGTTTGATATATTTTAACTTCAAATAACAAAACTATAAAATCAAATGTTAGTTGCTAAAGCTATCCATTTTAAATAATATAGACCTTCATCTTTCACTAACTTCATAGAAAGAATTTGATCATGATGTCTAATGAAACTAATGGAGTTATAAGTGAATATTTGCACATGACTTTTAAATATTTTTAAAGCAGGCTACCAAACTTCAACACACTCATACCTAATTACTGAAGTAGTATGTCTTATATCCTAATTATTATTTCATAAATATTTTATAATTTTAGCCATGTATTACAATGTTTTTGAAAATTTAGTATTAAGAAACATTTATTCATACTAATAAAACTTATTCTGTGTTAGACCTGTGTCTACAATGATTTGACTGCTATTAGTAATACAGCTTATAAAACATAATGTAGAATGTATTTTTCATTGTATTTATAACATTTTACGGCCTGTATATAAACAGTTTCATCCAATTCACAAATGAAGTCCCTCTTTGTTTGACAGAAAGTAAATCAGATTTGCCCAATTGGTACAAGATTGATCATTGATTTTGCTAAGGTGGTAAGCATATGATGGGTATATTCATTCTATACACTGGATGAGGTAAATATATACATATGGTATTCTGACAAAACTACATAAAAATCTAAGGAATATAAAAATATTTTGTCCAAAAATAAAGTGTTGACATAGACATATTGCAACCCCACTACTGAGCATGTACCCAGAGAAAACTATAATTTAAAAAGACACATGCACCCCAATGTTCATTGCAGCACTCTTTACAATAGCCAGGGCATGGAAACAATCTAAATGCCAATCAACAGAGGAATGTATAAGAAGCTGTGATACATATATACAATGGAATATTACTCAGCCATAAAAAGGAATGAAATTGGGTCATTTGTAGAGATGTGGATGGAATTAGAGACTGTCATACAGAGTGAAGTAAGTAAGAAAGACAAAAACAAATATCATATATTAACACATATATGTGGAATCTGAAAAAAAATTGGTATAAATGATCTTATTTAGAGCAGAAATAGAGACACAGATGTAGAGAAGAATGGTATGGATATCAAGTGGGGAGGAGGAGGGTGGGATGAATTGGGAGATTGGGATTGACATATATACACTTAATAATATGTATAAAACAGAGAACTAATGAGAACCTATTGTATAGCACAGGGAACTCTACTCAATGCTCTGTGGTGACAAAATGGGAAGGAAATCCAAAAAGAGGGGATATATGTATACCTATAGCTGATTCACTTTCCTGTATAATGGAAACTAACACAACATTGTAAATCAGCTATACTCCAATAAAAATTTTTAAAAAAACAACTTAACTTTTAAAAAGTATATCTACAACTCTTTCTGATTAAATTGGGCAACAAAAATTACAGGCATAACTATTACTCCTGCTAAAGACTTTATGATATAAAATTAACCAAGTTCATAGTTCTGAACTGAGTAGATACAAATCCTTTTGTAGATCAATTGATTTTTAATTTTCTGTCTTTAATAAAGAAGGAAAAATTAATGGAGGTTTCAGTTTTTATATCATTTTAATATGTCATTATTTTGTCTGAATTATAATCCGGGAGTAGTATAAAGAATTCAACAACTTTTCTTTAACAAGCCCCACCTCCTTATAAAAATGAAAATCAGCAATAGAATTGATTACAAACCCCATCACATTTTAACAAAATGGTAATAATCCATGGATTTTTAAAAATTGCTTATTAATCTCATTAAGAGATTGAGTTTCAAGTTGAATTTATGGTCTAATAATTATCAAAAGTGCACTTTTTGTTTCATTATATTAGCTACAATATTAATAATTCAATATAAAGGATTTTTTTAATATTTATGGCTTTATTTGATTTGTCTATAATCATAAGATTGTTGAAAATATCAGTATATATGCCTATTTTCATTGTAAAAAACTATGACTATCATCAATAAAAGTCTTCTTATACAAAAATATATTAAACTAGAAAAATTCTGTGACATGAGTGAAATGGAAATATATGCTTAAAAAGAAAAAAATTATGTAAAATTGCCTACTGTTAAGGAAGAGTTTATTTGCATATATTTTAAATAGATAATGTTGTATGTCAAATCGCTATGGTAAAAGAATGATTTAATAGTTTTTTTATTTTTTAATTTTTTAAATA
Source organism: Monodon monoceros (assembly GCF_005190385.1). NCBI lineage: Eukaryota > Metazoa > Chordata > Mammalia > Artiodactyla > Monodontidae > Monodon > Monodon monoceros. Next base: position 79,552,326 of record NW_021703777.1, on the reverse strand, counting down.
AATTTATTTATTTTTGGCTGTATTGGGTCTTCTTTGCTTCATGCAGGTTTTCTCTAGTTCAGTGAGCGGGGTCCACTCTTCGTTGCAGTGCACGGTCTTCTCATTGCGGTGGTTTCTCTTGTTGTGGAGAACGAAGTCTAGGAGTGCAGGCTTCAGTAGTTGTGGTATGTGGGCTCAGTAGTTGTGGCTCGTGGGCTCTAGAGCACAGGCTCAGTAGCTGTGGTGCACAGGCTTAGTTGCTCCACAGCATGTGGGATCTTCCCGGACCAGGGGCTTGAACCCGTGTCCCCTGAATTGGCAGGAGGATTCTTAACCACTGTGCCACCAGGGAAGCCCAATAGTTTTGTTTTTAAATGTCAGTATTGATAACACTCTGAAAACTACATCCTTTGAAACAAATATTGAGAATCAGTCCTATGCCAGACACTGGACTGTGAGCAAGTCATAACAGCACTCAAGACAAAATGCCTACTCCAAAAGATTACATTACATTCCAGGAGGAAATAGGGTAAACATTTATAAGACTATGGATTAAGTGTAATAATAGAGTTATATAAAGGTGCAATCACAGCAGGCAAGAGGGAAGGAATAATACTGCCATAAATGATTATAGCAATATCATTGTTTTAGGGAATTATTTATTTAATTATGGTCATATATAGTATTTCACTTGTACTGTATGTCATGTAATGATGACTATGAAAGGCAATATTGAGCAATTTTAAGATAAACATGATATTTGCTAAGGTGGTAATAACTGTGTTTCTTGGATTCTGGTAATACTTTTATATATTATTCTAAGTGTTGTTGATAAACTTACTTAATGAAGTGAATTTACCTAAGTAATATGATTCATGAATTATATAATAGAAATACATAAACTTTGCAGAAAAATTTTTATGTTCTATATATTTATATCACTTCATGTAGGCTATTCTCCAGTGGTGTGAAATTCTGTATTCCTTTTTTCAAAGGAAAATACTTGCCCTGTACTCTGTCTTTTCCTCTTCCCTGTGGCTGCAAAGCATGCCTCTTGTTGGTGAGACAATTTTAGTCATGTAAATGAAGAACATACCCTAGAGAATAACAGGACAGTTACAAGTTATCTGGATGCAAAATTACATTATGTAGTAGAACCACTTATGTATCCTTGAATACTGAGTTATCCCTACACTACAACAGAATAAATAAATTTTTATATTGTTTGAGTCACTGCATTTTCATTTTCTTCTTTGTAATAACATAGCCTGTGACAGATTCCTTTCAATTTATTGATATAATGAGACAAGCAAGTCTGTTGTTGGTTGAAAAATCAGGAAAATATTTCAATTTAGAATGAATGGGGAAAGTTCATGTTAATCAATGTGGAGAACTTAATAAGAAAACCCATGCATGTTGCATTGCAAAATTCAGCTTTGTGCCTCAAAAGAATCATGTATTCTTTCTATTTTTGAGACAGAGTAGAAAAGGAAGATGGCATATTTATAAACTTTTCAGGAATAAAGTTACAGGGGCATTTCTCCAAGAGATATGACTTTTGTCATCACTATTTTACTGAGAAGTTCTACATCATCAAAGCCCCATCATTTGGGTGATATATGATACTAATAAAGCATCGTCATGACCATGATGATGTATATGTGAGTCATAATATAACTTCACAATGGTATCTCTGAAATGATTTATCAGGATAGTACATCACTACGGTGATGTTGCATTGATGTTGAAGTGCCAGCAAGAATACAGCTCTCAGAGTTAAAATCCTTATTTTAATGTGTTTTATTTTTTGTGAATTTATTTTTAAGAGAAATGAACTGTTATAGTATGTTAGGCTGGTGAAAAAAAAAACCCAGAAAATTCAAAATATTAAATCTATGTTTTTTACTACCATGGAAACGGTACTGTTATATAAAGAAAGATTTAAGTGCAGAAATCACATGAACTATTCAATTATTTCTAGATATTTTACTCCTATAAACCAATTAACTATAGTTAAAATTTTGTCCCAGACTTCCAAAGTTCTTTTTCTTTTTTACATATGTATATATTAAACTTATATTAGTTTACAATGATAATGTGAAAAGATGCTTTATGTTCAAATTTCTTCTTGATAACCGTTGAGAAAGTTGTATCTAAACATCAAAACACAGATGTCCAAATGAAATCATCAGCCCCAGGTCATAAGTGAATGTATTTATTCTCCCGATTCTCTGAGAGCTTAAAGACAAACACAAAACAGAAATTCATGTAATTACTTGATTTAGGGCAGAGTCAGTACCTCACTTAGCAGGATTTAAATTTGTGAAATTTTTGATGTCAAATGGAATGCTATATCACTGTGACTGCTGAGACTTTCATCTGTGGTGGACTGGGATGGAGGTGTAATAGCTGGTGCAATGTTTCTGGCTTTTGATATAGAGGAAATAGTAACTATAAGGATTGTTGCTAAATATCATTGATAAACCAATTAGGGGGAAAGAGCAAGCCCAGACTGATTAATCAGAACTGTAAAGGAAAGTGTGGGAGAGTCTCCTTGGCAGTATCTATAGAGATATTTATCTCCTGGACCCAGAGGATAAACTCAGGAATTGAAGAGCAGGCAGAAGACTTAGATCTCATATAGCTAAAATTGCCAATCTTGAGTCTGGGAATGTAAGTCACACATTTGGTGCATATAAATCCATTATAAAATTGACATGGTGCATATAAGACTGGACTTGGGCAGATTCAGATGGCACAAGGAGCTGCACAAACAGTTGCTCACACTTGATTTTTTTCAGCTCTCTCATGGATTTATAAAGGACTCCCTAAAACCAGCTGACAGAGATAGAAAAAGGCCAGGCTTTTTTCATGAAAGGATAAAACAAATATGCAGGGGCAAGCTGAAAATGTATCTTCTACGCTACGGTCCCACTTAACAGTAAGCCTGAATGACAGTGGTGAAAAGAAATCTTCCTACTGGGCAGAACTTTGGTGTAGCTCCTGCTCATCAGCTTGGCCTTGTGGGCAAAGGAAAAATGCCTTGACGTATTACACAGGACGCTGAAACAAGCAAAACTGAGGAGAAGATATGGGGAAAAGGTAGGTGATAGACATACTGGATTGGGAACAAGGTGTGAGAATCTTTTTTATCACAGAATAATACCCACCAGAGGGCATTTAGTAAACAGAAGCATTAAAAAAAAATTAAACATATTTCTAAAAGTCTGTTCGATATTTCTAAATGGAAAATTTCCAGGTACCTCAGGTTGTCCAAAATCAAACACATCAGGTTAGTTCTTAAAACTTCCTTCTTTTCATTATTTTATTAACATTAGTTCATTTGTAGCACAGTGTTCTAGATTTTAGAGAGTTTTATCAGGACAAAGGTCAATCTCCTTGTAAGTCTTCTGGATATATTGGATTAAGTGTGAGAGTCCTATGGGTTTATATGTCAAGAGAGTTCAAAGTAGCTATAAATATATTCAGAATTAATGTTGGTATAACTAGTCTCTATTAAGAAGACAAACTCACCTATGTAAAGAAAACATACAAACAGACATTTGGGAATGGAAACCATTTCATTAATAGCAAGAGTTGAAGTTACCATGAAATCAAAGAAAATACCTGATTGAGAATTTTGTCTTTAGAATAGAATCTATAATACAAGGATACTCTTGAACTCTGTATGGTTTTTCATGTACTCAAATAAACATTTGAAAAGTTTATTTTTATTTATGCAGTTTTAACTAAAACAGCTAAAAGCAGACGAACTGAAAAGGAATATGTCTAAAAGTATTCTTTTTTGTGACAGCGTGTAGCATGTATCTAGGCAACCACTTGGTGATTAATGATGCCTCTTAATACATACTAGTCAGAGTAGCTTGGTGTAGAAGGCAAAGAACCTCAGGTTGAATATATCTTATATGAGTAAGTCATATAAAATAGTTATGTAATATCCATTCATTTGAGAATCAATCATTGAATATCTAAGTTGATTATGCCTGAAATCTTGTCCTTAGGGAATTTTTAGACTACAATATTATGTAAGGAAACAGATGCGAACTAAGAAGATAGTTCAGGAGAAGAATTTATTGGAATTGCTCTTGTTGAATTCAGACCAAATTTAAGGAATTAATAAAAAATATAAATGAATAAATTAAATAAATTGAGGTAAGCAAAGTAGAGAAAATGTGTGATTCCATTGGGAAATTAAGTGAACTCATTGATAAACTATTTTTTGAGCTTTTTTGTAAAGTTACAAACTATAAAAACTGATTTAGTTTACCTGTAAAAGCAAAACTGACACAACTGTTCATATCACTGCATATTTTATTTTGCTTTTTATTTTGGGAGCTTGGCCATTTGTGGAAGAAAATACCATCAAAAATAGTGATTAAACACTTAGGTAGTTATGGTTTTGAAAATATCAAATTCCTATTTTTCTTTTTAGAATTTCTTCTTTGAACATATTTATTTTTATGTAAATTTCTTATCTTAGAATGACTTACAAACACATGACACTTTATTGCTAGGAATTAACTAAAAAACTAACTTGTGTAACCTATTATTTTAATGGCTTCCATTATTTCAGTGTTAGCAGATATTTCAGAAACATGTTATTTAACTTTAAGGGACTAATTTTTAATATTATTTTTATTAGGATATGTCAAATATACTATCATATTAGTAATATACTCTGGATGTGTTACAGAATTCATATAGGAGACCAGATGAGAACCTCAAGGTCAAAAATCAGGTATTAGCATGAACAGAGATTTTCAAAGCTTTCTTAGCTCTTCAGCTGAATCCCCAGATGTTCCAGACTTGTAAAGGCAGTGAAAAGGGCAAAAAGAAGTTATTGCTTTCAGGATTTATATATATTGAGGATCATTTTATCGTTAATGCTATTTTTAGTTATATTTTATATGTCAAAGATAATGAATGACTTTTATTCATCTTTATTTTCATATTCTATAAGTATGTAAAACTATATAATATGTATAACTATATAATTATATAGTTATATGCATATATGGTTATGCTTTTGTGAGTGGAATTTTGAACTACATGAATTATTCATTTAAAACTAAATAATGGAGAATTAAACCTTATGTACAAGAAAATGAAGTCACAGCCAGAAATGGCTGATGGGAAAATATAAAAATAGTATTTCAAGTTGAGCATAGCATCACATTTGAATATCAAACAAATAAATTGACACTGCTATACAAATTACAGCGAATCTAAATTGCTTTACCAAGTATAGATGACACTGTCACCTGGGTAACAAGCTTGTAATTTATACAAACATAAGGAGTTCACATTAGATTTTAGAATCTTTATTTCTCCATATTTCCAGTTGCACAAAATAAAATAATCAAGTTAATTATTATATTTAAAACACACCATTTTGGAATATTGCTTATGTGTGTCTGTGTGTCCCTGTGTAAATGTGTGACAATTCCTGCATTTCTAATCCACGAAAAAAATTTACAGCTATTTAAAAGCGGTTTTAAAAAAATGCTCAACTCCTAGAAGATTACTCCTCAGAATAGACAAACAGTGACTATTTCTCCAGACACTAAGTGAAACTTAGCAATCTTACTTTTGTGATTAAAGTCCTATATTCCCATTTTCCTTTTAGGAAGAAGAAAAGATGTAAAGTGGGGTCAGTGATTTAATTTTTTTTCAGAAATATTTTTTCTATTGTTAAAACTTTGTTATAATAAGTTTATGTTATATTTTCATTTCCAGAGACTATAATATCAATATTAAGTCCCTAAATCTATGTCATTGAAATTTGAAGAGTCAAAGTTGTCATTTTATTTTGAAAATAATGAACAGAGAGGGAATGCCAATATCTTTGTAACAAACTGCATTGGAAAGAGAACAAAAGAATGGAAGACACAGAAAGAGAGAATTAAAAACTAAAATGAACTTAGGGTTAATGTAGTAGAAATGGCACCATATTTGAAATAAATGTCTACTTATTCATTAATGACTCCTTTTGTACTGAGGAGAAAGAAATTTGATCAACAAAATTTCCTTCACTGTTGTTACAAGGGAAAATAATAAATAGAACCTACATTGAATATGACATGGGAAAAATCCCATCATTATTTCTATATAATATTGCTTTAACTGGTAAACATTTATATTTGATTTCATGCTAAAATCAATGATAATTTGGGTTAGTTTAACCCTTATATGAAATAATTGTTATTAGCACCTGAAATCCCAATTTAGGTGAGGTCCCCCATGAGTAAAGGTGGGAGGTGTGCTCAGTATGGATAATATTTTTTTTCTTAGTTCAGATCCACTAACTCACAAATATGTTCTCCTTAAAAAAGTAATATTAATAGTATGGGAATGAGCATTTCAGAAATTGTCAAAAGGTTATTTTTACAAAAATCAGGGATTTGCTTACATGTTAACAGTGAAAATTATTCTGTAATTTTCACGTGATACCATATATTAAAGTGACAAATGCCTCTAAGTCACAAAATGAGCTTTCATGATGAATATAACAATGTTCTTAAAATTTTCCATTAAAATATATTATTCAATAGCAACTACCCCATGCTTATTCTATTGGCAGGATCAAATCAAAACAGAAAATTATATTTAGCTCATTTATTTGTTCAGATAACATATTTGTTTCATAAGAATATTCTTCAAAAAGTCAGATAATTTTGGAATGTAGTTTTAAAAAGTGATAAGTGTCTTATAGTTAAAACAGGTTTAAATCCTAGCTTGATTTAAAGTGAATTATAACAACGGTTTTCAGAAAATAAATGTCATCACTCTGGCACAATGTTTCTGTTTCAATCCTTGGCCTTAATTTTTTGTCCTTGATTTCTGTGTCACAAAGTTGAGAGGATGTAGAGAGTGATTAATATAATCTGGAATCTAATGCCTCCTGAATAGTACTGCTTCTGCCTCATTGTATTAACTCTTCTTGGAAACATGTAGGTGATTATTTTCTTCCAAAATAAAATAACATGAAGTCAAGGTCAATGAAATCCTGATATATGTATGTATTTCATTTCTGAAATATACACTTTCATAGCATAAAACTTGTAGTACATATAGAATTGATATAATACAAATTATCCATAGCCGATCATGCAATTTTATATAACGAATAAATAGCCTCAGGGGAGCAGCCCTAAATCCTCTGTCTTCAGAAATATTTTATAGTAAATATGGCATCAAGCAGAAATGCCAGGTTTATACTTTCACCTTAAATACTTATTCCCTGGTCTCACATTTCAGGAGAGTTATGAAGGTAGAATATGTTACCTTTATGATACAAGCAGGCAGTGAGAATATCTATGGTAAAGACTGTTGTTTTTATAATGTAAGAGCTTAATTTAGCACACCTTCCTTTAGAATTATTATGCAAAATAAATATAGTTATATTTACAATGTAAGTTTACTGTGAGCTATGTTAAAATCAAGTTTAGCTTGAATTTTTTTCTCTTTAAGACTCTTTTTTTCTCTTTAAGACTCTTTAAGAAAAAGACCTCGTTTAAAGGTTTATTTTATTTCTCAATTGAGACCTCTAATTAATGGAATGTTATGAAACACAGTTCATAGAATTATGGTTACTTGTCATCAGAAATAATAATATCTAGCATGTATTAAGTGCCAGGTATTGTTCTGAGTATTTTTTAAAGGTATATTCCGTAATTAAATCTTCCAAACAAGTCCCCAGGTAACAACTTATTTTCCCTATTTTGCATATGAGGAAACAGGTTGAGTAACTTGTGTAACTTCACAGAGTTCTTGTACTAGACCACCACTCCATGTGGGGTGTGCTATAGCTTTTCATTCTTTGTAATAGTCTAATCAATTCTTGGCCAGCAATGGCCATGGGAAATAAACATAATGAATTTCATTCTCTCTTCCAACTTGAGAGCTACTTAGCATAAGCTTGCCATCTCCTCTGTTTTCATGGCTCACTTGTTTTACTCCGGCAATACATGTGTCATTTACTATATGTCCGATATTAAGCAGAGTTGATATTAACCTGTACCCACTGTTTAGCACACATTGTTGTTTATAGAGGTATACTTGATTTTTCAGTGCCCAAAGTCCTGACAGTTGACTAATATTTTGAATATTATTCTTAGTGCCAGTCATCAGAAATAAAATCTTCATCTTCCTTTAGGGAGTCAGGAAATAAGGTAAATTATAAGAGAAAAATTTTTCTTCAAATGAACACTTAAAATTTAATTCAATATGTCCTTTTATATATTTGTTTTAAAGAAAATCTTATTTGTTATTTTTAGTCACTTTTTATGGATATATTTGTTAAAATGGATAACAATGAGATAAAACTTTATTTTAAAATATGTGTGTATACCAATGTGTGTTTACATATATGTATATATATAAATTTATATATTTAAAAATATATAATTGATTACATAAAACCTGCCAATATAGCTACACATAATTTAGTCATTGTTAATTTGATTGATTTAAGTTTTATTTTTAAGAACTATTGTTAGTAGTGTTAGTAATTAAAATATTTTGCATACTGGAAGATTTATAGGATCATTTATTTACTTGACATTTTTGGCAGACATGCTTTCTTTTTCTCAGCTGTTTGCATCTTACATTTCTGTTCTCTGAATATAACCCAGGGCCTTGGTGAGTTGCTTGAATCTCACAGAAGGTTCTGCATTCAGGTTGAAATAATCTTTTATCTGTTGGGTTAGATTTTTCCTTAGGATTTAGAGAGATCGCCTGCCATAGTTTTTTTCGGAATGAATACAAATTTAAAATGCTTTGTTGGAAGAATATTTATTTATTTATTTTTTTGCTAAAAGATGTTGTGATAAAAGATACTTGAAACATCCCACAACAAGAAATACAACTGGGACATGTTGTTTGAGAACATATTTTTTTGAATTTGAGGCTGTGTCAGAAAATTCAGGATATGTAGCAACAAACTAAGGATGACAGAGACACGAAAGTAAATTCAATATAAATCAGAGATGCTCATAACACACACACAGAGTTTACTGCATATTTTTTCTCAATGCTATATTTTTAAACATTTCTATTATGACGATTTATTTCAAAACTTGATTATCTAGTTAATGCTAGTTTTCAGACTCAGATTTTTATATATCCCCTCAAATTTCAAACACTGTGAGGAACATTTTTTGTGACATAAATTCAGATTATATTTTATCTCGTCACAATTTCATTCAAAAATCATGGGTTTCCAATGATTTATTCTTCTTTTTCTGTCTTGCTCAAAACTACAAATAAACTCAAGATTCACCATGGTTAACAAATATTAGAATTAGCGAGATGATGATATGCATGTTTCCCTAAGTTCATGGATATCTGGAAGTCCACATAAGTTGCCCTGAAATCCAGAAATTCTTGAATATTTAATTTTATAAAAATTTAATAAGTATACGTGCTTCTCATGTATATCACTATATGTATCTTTGAACATTTAGCTGACTACCATCAAATATACAGTGGGTTTTCATTTCTGTGCATGTGTGTGTCTCTGTATATGTGTTTTTCTAATCACTTTTCAAGTGTTTTCTTTTTGTTTCTAATCTCTAGCCAAGGGGTGCTACTTATCATGAAGTAATGATAAAAAGTTATTAACTTTTTACCACACAAATGAATCCCTGCCAGGTAAAGGTCAAATATTGTTTTGGAACCTTGGAGAAATTGAGTTTTTTTCAGACACTGAATAGAAAAAATTGAGCAATGATTAAACCAGCACCCTACACGCAACAGTATTAGCACAACCAGGTTAAATGAACCTATGCAACAGAGGTCACTATTGTATCCATATTTTGAGTAGTAATTAATTTCATCAAAACAGTACAATAACAAAATAATTTCAAAATATATTTTATTGGTTTTATAGTGTTGTTCATTTTTAATTTGAAACTGCATTGGTTTGGTTGTTGAATAAATGGTATAAGCATTAAAAGTTTATTTCTACTTTTATGTGTACATATTTAAGTAACATTGCAATAAATCCTTCTACTTGAGCATCCAGGAAATGTATATTGCTTTAAAAGTTAACAAAGAATAAGTAAATGTAGAAAAATATTTTATATATCAAAAGGAAAGGGGACAATTATAATATTTTAATATAATAGAAGCACTTGCTATGATGTATTTATATATTTAGTGTTAGGTATTTTATTAGGTTTCTATGAAAATATAGAAATGACAGTGTTGGAAAATTTATTGTATACTGAATTTTCTACATATTAAATATAAACTATTTATTCTATAACTCTTCCCTTTTCTTAAAAAATTATCTTATTCACTTTTTGGTGTACTCAGCATTCCTCTAAAATTATTGGTAAGTTTACAGAATAAAAGTATGTAAAGGATAAGTCTTAATATAAAGGAATAAAAACATTTAAAAAATAGTGACCTTTGATTTAACCCCTGTTAAACTGATCAAATGTGGTATTAAAATTGAAGTTCTTATGAAACCTGAACAAGGGTGCTGAGCTTGGAGCTTAATTTCTTGATATATTTAATTTCTGTAGTCTATTAAAAACTCAGAGGTAGAGAAGATGAAAAAGTATTGAGATTCAAGTAAAAATTTTCCTGACTTCAGGCAAGTAAAGTTTATTTTAATGAAGTTAACTCAATGAAAGTAGAGTAGATGTTACTGTTTTACTGGAAGAGCTACTGAATTAATATGGTTTCCCAAGGCTGATAAATGACTTATGGATTGAATAGGCCTCCTAAAAATCACACTACCAATCTATTAAACATTAATGGAAAGTTCAAAATGAAAGTAGGCCATCTATTCTACATTAATGCATATAATGTTATGATTTTTAATATTTCAGAATAAATTCATCGGTCGAGCATAGGGAGGGAGTAAGAGTGAAAAATACTTTTAAACAAATCTAAAGAATTACAGAAAACAAGCAAGGAGGTGAAAAATATTTTCAATGTAAATAATTTAAAATGGCATGAAGATACATTAAGATCTGTTTTTTCCCCTGATACATAAGAAAGCCAAAATAAGTTATATCTTTCAATCCAAGAGAGGGCAAGGAATCTTACATTTATCTAATAGCTAATATGTGCCAGGTGTGGTCCATACATTAATACATACAAATAGAGTTCTTGTTGGATTAAATGATCTAAAACAGTAAGGCCCTGGAATACCTGTACCTAGTGCATAGTTAGTTCTCAGTAAGTCTTAACACCTTCTCTTCATTCTTTCTCCTCCTCCAGCCCAATGTTGTTATGTTTTCAGATAAGGGAATTATTCCCATTGCACATGGCAAATGATTTTATTTAGCACAAAGGCAACATGGAGGAAAAAATGGAAAAATGGAATAAAAAAAAGACATCTAATGATTTACCCTTAGAAAAATCATCATTAAGATAATTATGTGACCACAATTTCCCTAAGAGTGTTTTTCAAAGGACTGGGAGTAGTTGCTCAGTGTTGAGAATTCTCACATGACATGAAAACTTATATTGATCTGGGAGTGTAGTACACATGCAAATGGTGGGAAAGCAGTAAAAATATCAATGGTCTTTAAAAAACAATAGAGTTTTGACAAAAAGATATTCTAAGATGAGTGAAGGTTATAAATATGACAGTAAGTCAGGAAAGTACTAGACATTATGGGTATAAGAAAAAGTACCTGATTTTTTGTCAAGACTAAAAATGTAAGTAGTAATAGATATTTTGTGGAGAATTGTGTCTTGTTGATCTTACTTCTTTGTACTTCATCTGGCCTCCTTTACTTTCTCCACTAAGCATTTTTCCTAATCTCCTATTTAACTCATAGATCACCTATTATGTAAGTTTCAGAATTCAGGAGAAGTACACTAGAGTACAGAGTAGGACACATTTTAGAGTAAATGCATAGCTACAAACTTATATGGTAACTAGAGGTGAGAATGAAACACTATGAGTGCCCAGGTGAGGTGGCTGGTTGATTTGGAAGACCAGAAGACTGTAAGGGAAAAAAGAAAAAAAAAACCACGAGATAAAATTTCAACAATGAAACATGAACACATTCTTGGTTGCTAAATGTCACAAAAGAATAGAAAGGATGTTTTGGGAAATATAAAGGAGAAATGAAGTAAAAATAAACAGTGTAGGCTCTGAAGATGAAAAAGATATTGTATATGCTGCTTTAATGCGTGGAACATTTCCTGTCAAATACAGACGAGAATGATAATTTTTTTCAGTCATATTTTCTAACGCTCACGCAATTTCATTACTTGCTTTTTTACATTCTGTATGTATCTTACTATCTCAGATGTAGGAGCTTAAAACATCAACGATGTTATTATGCTCAGTGATTCAGTGAGCCATAAAAAATGAGACGGGCTCAGCAGGGCACCTTTCACTTGGAGTCTCATGCAATTTTAGTCAGATGAAAGCTGATCCTGCTTACTTCACGCTGCAGTCACCTGGGTTTTGTAGTCTTGCTTGGTAAGTAAGTATGCTCAGTTTGTATCTTTTGCTATTTATAGTGTCTCACAAATGCCTGTTTTTACATCTATCTCATTCTCTTCACTGAGAGTTTCTAGAAATTTGGACTAGGTCTGATTCATTTTTTAATCCTCAGAGACCTAACAAGGAACTATAAAATAAAATGCCTACAAAGGCCAGGCTTAAGAAAAAGTTAGCAGCCCAAATATATTATAATAAATGGTGAATGACATCGAGGTTGGTGCTGGAGAAAGTGTGAGAGAGTTGTCTTTTCTGAACTCTTCATATTTCTGCACAGCACACTAGTGCACAGTAGTTCTTGAGTGTCAAGACACACAAGTATCTTGAGGATGAATATGCTTAGTGTAAGCCTCTTTTTTGTCCATAATTGGGGAAAACAATCAACCAAATAAACAAATGTTTCAAGACCACTTCTGGAACACTTATGCTGTCTTTTGCAAGAGAAGCACATAAATCCTAACACATAAAGAGTAAAATGATTTAAAATAAATGAGAATATGGTTGTGAAAACTATCATTTGACTACCAAAGAAACATTGCTGTTTGTGTGGTGGAATGACAATAAAGCACAGACAGGATTATTTAACAGATGGAACTGGTGCACAGACATCTTGAGATCCTGTCCAACCTGCCTGGTGGTTTTATTGCAACTGCAGCCAATGGAACTCAAAACAGGAAGATCTGTGCACTCTGGAAAAGGGGGCATGAAATGAGCAGAAAATACCTGAAAATGAGCATTTCTATATGCACATTCTATTAGTAGCTTTAATTTTTTTCAAATATTATATGCTAATAAATTAAGCAACAATATCAAGGGTAAAAGGTTTATTTTCCCACAGAATCTGAAAGGATATAGGGAAGGTAGGGAAAGGAGCAGGTCAAAGCTGCTTACTGGTAGCCAGATGTTATCATGAAAATAAACAAAAAAAAAGCTCTTCTGGTTTTGTTAGAGCAACCTTTATGATTAATCCCCAAGTCTTTTCTTTCATGTGAAATATCTTAAATGCATGGATGTGTGTGCCTGTAAATATGACATAGGCCACAGCTCATGTATGTGTACATACACATATGTATACATTAGAATATGGTCATAAGGCAGCTGTTTGTAATTTTTTGCCTGGAATATTAGGTGTTCAATAATATGTGTTGCTTTTTTAAGCACAAAAAATATATTTTGTCTTCACACATTCCAAATTAAACGTAAAGTTATATGCCAATTTGGAAATATTTTATCATTCCAGCCATCCCTTAATGTAATATTTTAGAATGCTGTATATCCTTTGTTATAAGTTGAAATTAGAAAAGCAATGATAAAATAGACATGAAAGACAAAAGGTCGCATCAACACCCTCTGATATGTGTACAGGGCTTTCACTGAACTATGAGAAAAGCAGTCTCCAGTGATGTTACAAATGTATTTTTAAAAGGTGACTGACACTGTCAGGTGTAGTAGTTGAAAATCTATGTAATCTTGTTTGATGTTGAATCCAAGGGTAAAGTACTGATTTTGTTGCCCAGAGCAGGACTGTTATATGAATAGGAGGTTTCTATTTCTAGGTCTGTCTCTTGGGGAAGTTTTGAGAGAATGCTTAAATATGATTAAAAAAATATCTACTTAAATGAAAAAAAGGATGTTTTCCAAATAGTTCTTAATATGGTAAGTTTAAATTAATTAGAAGAAAATACTTTACATTATAATCTCTAAATTAACATTTACAAAATTTAAACAGAGTGGGAGTATAAAAAAATTATTACGGAAATCTAGTATGTAACTCAAAAGCAAGACCTTAAGAGATTGACATGTGACTTTCTTATACATTTTATTGAAGCTTCTGAAGAAAATGAGTTGTAAGAATCTGTCAGTGATTATCTGAGCATGAAGGTGATCTGGATCAAAGTCTAAAAAGAAAACTAAATAAGTTTAAGAGAAGAAATCAATGGTACTTTTAAGCATATGAATTTGTTCTATTAATATATGTTTTATGAAATGAATTTTTAAAGATACTTTTATAAAATATAAAATAAAGCTATGCACTTTTTCTCTATCAAATCATAAGAAGGGAACTTCCAGGGACACAAAAAATGAAAAAATATTGGCTTGTATATTTTTCTACAATGCCTGTTGCTACCATGAACCTCAAATTGTTTTTTTTTTTTTTCTCATTCCTCACTGTCTCAACTATGAGGATATTTTAGATACCTAAAATATCTGTAAAACTTTAAGAAATACAATAAATTGATGATATCATCAAACAGCAAAGGCAAATGGTCAATGTAGACAAACATGAAAAAGCAGAAACGTTAGGAAAAGATTACTGTATATCTCACATTGTCAAATATAGTTCAATAAATAATACAACAAATGTGAAATCTACAGTGTCAACTAGAGATGGAGGCTGGGGATATTACAGACTGACATTACTGTAATTAAGGAATGAAAAAAACAGCAACATTTCAGGACATAACAAAGTACACCATCTGGGCCTGCCAACTATAAATATTAAATATGGAAAAAGAAAGGACAAACAAAGCTAATATAAGCACTGAGTCATTTTGCAAATTCATAAAGAATCAAAGAATCATTATAGCCTCTAAATTGTTCTAAGGGTAATTTGTTGATAAAAGGAGTTGGCATCACTTCATAATTTACAAAGGGAGATAGAAGACAGATGTCAGAAGCAGATGTACACTTCCCAAAAAGGGGAAGAAGGAATGCTGAAGCAAATCAGGATCATTTGTAAAATAAAGATCAAATAAACTGGAAAAAAATAAACACTGAAAAAGCACTAGTTTTATAGAGTTGGCTTAGACATCTTACCAAATTAATGCAAATCACCAGGTCATAACCTCTCAAATCTGGAAGTGAAATCAATTGAATAGACAAGTTATTGCTATCCTCCTCCATGTGTACCACTGTGCCAGGCCAGGAAGACTCCTTAAGATAAAAAAGACAACTAGCTGCAGAAGCCTCAAGGGAGGACTGTTTACAAAGTGTACTGGTATTCACACAAGTCAGAGTGTATTAATAAATTCTTCATGAGATGGTAGAAAAAGTGATTCTTGTATCCATCAACCATCAATTAACTCAACCTCTCATCCACCATCCATCCATCTACAAATAATTGACAGCCTATTCTAATTATAGCCTCAGACACAATATAGTTGAGGGCATTTTAGAGGTCAAACAGATAGAATAAAGCTATAATTAATTTCAAGTAAGAGCTCTTTATCAGATTTAAACAAACACTAGATCTGAGTCATTCTTCATTTAAATGCCTGAATGCCAATTCTACTTGTCAAATTATTTCCTGAGTACTTCAAAGTAAAGTGAGAGCAATTGTACTTTCTATTTGCCTGATTATCCATTGTGTGTATATATATATATAAATATATATATATATTTACACATATATATGTATATATATGTCCATATATGTATACTATACATATGCACCTATGTGTAATATAGGTATGCATACATGTGTGCACACAAATTTCTATATGTATAATATATGTATGTGCATATATGTGTAAGATACAGGTGAAAAATCTTTATTCTTGGATTCAGCAGTAGAACTGGTCATTCACACATATATATGAAGATGACTTTCAGCTGAAAAAGTATTTGAGACTCAGCAGTGGAGCTGATCACAACTTAAACCTCTAGGTAAATTTATATATATATATATATATATATATATATATATGTATTTATAGAATTATTTTGCTCTTGCATCTTTTATCTTCCATCACTTACTCAAAAAATGTAAACCATGAGACTGAAAATTTTTTAACAACTGGTAATATTGATCACAAATGCCCTCTCTCCTTCTTCTGAATGACCCCAATGGTCTTTATCTTTTAGGACCAGCTGTTCAAGTCCAATCTATTTCAGTTAGTCCTTCCTAGAAAGACAGGTTCAAACAGATGTTCTTACTCTTTTGAACTTGCAAATATTTAATGTCAATTTAGTCCTTGATAAACTAATGTTATGAAAAAGAAAAGTGGCTTAAAAGAAAATACTGCATTGCAAAAAGGGTTGATTCTATTTACTAAATGTGTTTTTAGTTTAGTGCCCAATTTATTTTTTTACAGGCAGAAGTTTATTTGAGGCATACATCAAACCATACTTAATAGAATCCCAGACAACTATGTAATATTATTCATTTACATAATCTATAAATACAAACACTTTCAAATCTCTGGCTTTATTGAGGTATTACTACTTGAGGAATATTGAATTAGGCAGCCTAACTACCAGGTTTATAAGAACATGAGCTCAGTGCTGACAAGTTATGAGTTACACTTTTATGAGCGTTCTGTGGAATGACTACATGCCAAACCCAACATATACATATTGTTGATCTCACAAGAACCAGATGAAAACAGAAAGGCTTAGCACAAATCCACATTAGTATGCGCAAACTGTGATATGTTTGTGTGTACACACATACCTTGTGTTTTGCCAGAGACAATACTGGTTTATGCTTACTGTCTTGGTATGATTATTAAAGTACCTCCTTACATATACAGACGTATATATGTATACATATTGAAATTAACAAATGAAGTAGCTAACATATTTTATCTCTTATGCTACTCCTTTTCATGTGTGTTCATATTTTTATATGAAAATATGCACAAGATCCTTCAAGTGATGCATTAAAGAAACGGTGTTGGAGAACCAATTACAACATGACTTTTAAGACAAAGCATTTTCTCCAAACACTTAAATGTGTTAGGTGTCACTGGGTGCTACATCATTAATCTGGGAGAGTATAAGGCAATAATTATTTGTAAAACATGTTGAGGATTGTTTCCTTCTCATTTTGAATCAAAGGGAATAAAGTGATAAACATGTAAAGATCTAGGAAACTACTGTGTATAGAGTAGCAACAACAAGTTTATTATAAGGTTTTACCTAATAATAATAATAGTTTATTATAATTTTTACCTAAAATTTATTTAGCCTGGATGAACACCTGACATAGTTTTTTTTTTTTCTCTACAACTATTTTAAAAAATCAAACATGCATCCATTGCCCCACATGAATGAATTCAAGGCCCCTATTCTTCCCATTTGCCACTGCAAGTCCCATCAGCTTTCCTCCAAGTTTTTCATCTCCTCCCTTAGTACTGATTCTGTCTCCAGAAGTCTAGAAAACAGAAAATTGCTACTACCAATGCTTGACAAGCAAGGCTGTGAGATAATGAAGCAAATCACTTGATTCCTAACCCAAAAGGAGAAGTGGGGAAGTAGGAGAGGGTAGTGGTGATAAGGGTTAGGCATCAGAATTCAACTACTTTAGAAAAGTTATTATCCATATTTATCACCACCAGTTTTACGCTTCAGCTACATAATAGGTTTGAAATGTATTTGCTGGAAGGAATGGGAATCCAAACTTCATAAAAAGTCAGATTACAGGACTGACAACTAAGGAAATTGTGAAGAGCATATAAATACACGAAAGCAACAAGAGAGAAACAAGAGTTGGTGATTAAGAGAGTTCTTAAGGAGACATAAAGAATTCTGTGTATGTATGTGCACAGTTTCTTTATTTTTTCTGTATGATATAATCAATTTGGAGATTCCCCTCCATCCTTCCAATATAGCATGCTCTATATCTAGAATATGATGTGAAAGGCACCCAAAGATGTGGGCAGTACATATCCATGTTTGAAATCAAAGCCTTTATCTCTTGCTTAGCTCTGATCCTATGGCAAGATGTGCTCTGCAGAGACCTTCAAGATGGCAGAGGAGTAAGACATGGAGATCACCTTCCACCCCACAATTACATCAGAAATACATCTACATGTGGAACAACTCCTACAGAACACCTACTGAACACTGGCAGAAGACCTCAGACTTCCCAAAAGGCAAGAAACTCCCCACATACCTGGATAGGGCAAAAGAAAAATGAATAAACAGAGACAAAGGAATAGGGACGGGACCTGCACCAGTGGGAGGGAGCTGTGAAGGATGAAAGGTTTCCACACAATAGAAGCCCCTTTGCGGGCTGAGACTGCGGGTGGTGGAGGGGGGAAGTTTCGGAGCCGCGGAGGAGAGCGCAGCAACAGGGGTGCGGAGGGCAAAGTGGAGAGATTCCCGCAAAGAGGATCAGTGCCAATCAGCACTCACCAGCCTGAGAGGTTTTTCTGCTCACCCGCCGGGGCGGGCGGGGCTGGGAGCTGAGGCTCGGGCTTCAGTCAGAGCGCAGGGAGAGGACTGGGGTTGGTGGCGTGAACACAGCCTGAAGGGGGTTAGTGCACCACAGCTAGCTGGGAGAGAGTCCGGGAAAAAGTCTGGACCTGCCTAAGAGGCAAGAGACCATTGTTTACGGGTGCACAAGGAGAGGGGATTCAGAGTACCACCTAAACGAGCTCCAGAGATGGGCGCGAGCCGCAGCTATCATCACAGACACCAGAGACGGGCATGAAATGCTAAGGCTGCTGCTGCAGCCATCAAGAAGCCTGCGTGCAAGCACAGGTCACTATCCACACCTCCCTTCCCAGGAGCCTGTGCAGCCCGCCACTGCCAGGGTCCCATGATCCAGAGATAACTTCGCCGGGAGAACGCACGGTACAACTCAGGCTGTTGCAGCGTTATGCCAGTCACTGCCACCACAGGCTCGCCCTGCATCCGTACCCCTCCCTCCGGTCTGAGTGAGCCAGAGCCCCTGAATCAGCTGCTCCTTTAACCCCATCCTGTCTGAGCAAAGGACAGATGCCCTCCAGAGACCTACACACGGAGGCGGGGCCAATCCAAAGCTGAACCTCAGGAGCTTTGCGAACAAAGAAGAGAAAGGGAAATTTCTCCCAGCAGCATTAGGAGCAGTGGATTAAATATCCACAATCAACTTGATGTACTCTGCATCTGTGGAATACCTGAATAAACAATGAATCATCCCAAAATTGAGGTGTTGGACTTTGTGTGATTTTGTCAATATAGCTTTGCTTTTACCATTTGTCCTAGGGTTCTGTCTCTCCGTTTTTTTGTTTGTTTGTTTACATAGATTTTTAAGACTTGTTATCATTGATGGATTTGTTTTTTGGCTTGGCTGCTCTCTTCTTTCTTTCTTTTTCTGTATTTTTAAATTTCTTTTAATTTTTAATATTTTTTTATTTTTTATTAGGAAGTTTATTTTATTCTTTTTTCTTTCTTTTTTTCCTCCCTTTTCTTCTGAGCCATGGTTCTGACAGGGTATTGGTGCTCTAGGCAGGTGTCAGGCCTGTGTCTCTGAGTTGGGAGAGCCGAGTTCAGGACTTTGGTACACAAGAGACCTCCAGGGTCCATGTAACATCAAATGGTTAAAGCTCTCCCAGAGATCTCCATCTCAACGTGAAGATCCAGCTCGACTCAATGACCAGAAAGCAAAAGTGCTGGACACTCTGTGCCAAACAACTAGCAAGAGAGGAACACAACCCCACCAATTAGCACAGAGGCTGCCTAAAATAATAATAAGGTCACAGACACCCCAAAACACACCATCGGACATGGTCCTGCCCACCAGAAAGACAAGATCCAGCCTCATCCAGCAGAACACAGGCACTAGTCCCCTACACCAGGAAGACTACACAACCAAGTGAACCAACCTTAGCAACTGGGGGCAGACACCAAAAACAATGGGACCCTCGAACCTGCAACCTGTGAAAAGAAAACTGCAAATACAGTAAGTTAAGCAAAGTGAGAAGACAGAGAAACAACAGCTGATGAAGGAACAAAGTAAAACCCCACTAGACCAAAAATTAAGAGGAAATAGACAGTCTACCTAAAAAACAATTCAGAGTAATAACAGTAAAGATGATCCAAAATCTTGGAACTAGAATGGAAAAAATACAAGAAATGTTTAACAAGGACCTAGAAGAAATAACGAGCAAACAAAAAATGATGAACAGCACAATAAATGAAATTAAAAATTCTCTAGAAGGAATCAATAGCAGAATAACTGAGGCAGAAGAGCCGATAAGTGATCTGGAAGATAAAAGAGTGGAAATAACTACCACAGAGCAGAATTTTAAAAAAAAAGAATGAAAAGAATTGAGGACAGTCTCAGAGACTTCTGGGACAACATTAAACGCACCAACATTTGCATTATTGGGGTCTCAGAAGAAGAAGACAAAAATAAAGGGACTGAGAAAATATTTGAAGAGTTATAGTTGAAAACTTCCATAATATGGGAAAGGATAGAGTCAATCAAGTCCAGGAAGCACAGAGTCCCATATAGGATAAATCCAAGGAGAAACATACCAGGATATATATTAATCAAACTATTAAAAATTACATACAATGAAAAAATATTAAAAGCAGCAGGGGAAAAATCAACAAATAACGTACAAGGGAATCCCCATAAGGTTAACAGCTGGTCTTTCAGCAGAAACTCTGCAAGCCAGAAAGGAGTAGCAAGACATATTTTAAGTGAGGAGAGGGGAAAATCTACAGCCAAGATTACTCTATGCAGCGAGTATCTCATTCAGAATCAATGCAGAAATCAAAACCTTTACAGACAAGCAAAAGCTAAGAGAATTCAGCACCACCAAACCAGCTTTACAACAAATGCTAAAGGAACTTCTCTAGGCAAGAAACACAAGAGAAGGAAAAGACCTACACTAACAAACCCAAAACCATTAAGAAAATGGGAAAATGAACATACATATCGATAACTACCTTAAATGTAAATGGATTAAATGCTCCAACCAAAAGACATAGACTGGCTGAATGGATACAAAAACAAGACCCATATACATGCTGTCTAAAAGAGACCCACATCAGACCTAGGGACACGTACAGACTGAAAGTCAGGGGATGGAAAAAGATATTCCATGCAATGGAAATCCAAAGAAAGCTGGAGTAGCAATTCTCATATCACACAAAATAGACTTTAAAATAAAGACTATTACAACAGACAAAAAAGGACACTACATAATGATCAACGGATCAATCCAAGAAGAAGATATAAAAATTGTAAATATTTATGTACCCAACATAGGAGCACTTCAATACATAAGGGAAATGCTAACAGCAATAAAAGGGAAAATCGACAGTAACACAATAATAGTAGGGGACTTTAAAACCCCAGTTTGACCAATGGAGAGATCATCAAAAATAAAAATAAATAAGGAAACACAAGCTTTAAATTATACATTAAACAAGATGGAGTTACTTGATATTTATAGGGAATTCCATCCCAAAACAACAGAATACACTTTCTTCTCAAGTGCTCATGGAACATTTTCCAGGATAGGTCATATCTTGGGTCACAAATCAAGCTTGGTAAATTTAAGAAAATTAAAATTGTATCAAGTATCTTTTCCAACAACAATGCTATGAGACTAGATATCAATTAAAGGAAAAAATCTGTAAAAAATACAAATACATGGAGGCTAAAGAGTACACTACTAAATAACCAAGAGATCACTGAAGAAATCAAAAACGATATCCAAAATACCTAGAAACAAATGACAATGAAAACACGACAACCCAAAACCTATGGGATGCAGCAAACGTACTTCTAAGAGGGAAGTTTATAGCAAAACAATCCTACCTCAAGAAACAAGAAATATCTAAAATAAAAAACCTAACCTCACAACTAAAGCAGTTAGAGAAAGAAGAAGAAAAAAAACCCAAAGTTAGCAGAAGAAAAGAAATCATAAAGATCAGATCAGAAAAAAAATGGAAAAGAAGGGAACAATAACAAAGATCAATAAAGCTAAAAGCTGGCTCTTTTATAAGATAAACAAACTTGATCAAGCATTAGCCAGACTCATCAAGAAAAAAAGGGAAAAGACTTACATCAACAGAATTAGAAATGAAAAAGGAGAAGTAACATCTGACACTGCAGAAATACAAAGGATCATGAGAGATTACTGAAATCAACAATATCCCAATAAAATGGACAACCTGAAAGAATTGGATAAATTCTTAGAAAAGCACAACCTTCTTAGACTGAACCAGGAAGAAAGAGAAAATATAAACAGACCAACCAGAAGCACTGAAATTGAGGTTGATTAACAATTTTCAAACAAACAAAAGCCCAAGACCAGATGGCTTCACAGGTGAATTCTATCAAACATTTACAGAAGTGCTAACAATTATCCTTCTCAAACTCTTCCAAAATATAGCAGAGGGAGGAACACTCCCAAACTCATTGTACAAGACCACCATCACCCTGATAACCAAAACCAGACAAAGATGTCACAAAGAAAGAAAACTATAGATGAATATCACTGATGAACATAGATGCAAAAATCCTCAACAAAATACTAGTAAACAGAATCCAACAGCACATTAAAAGGATCATACACCATGATCATGTGGGGTTTATCTCAGGAATTCAAGGATTCTTCAATACACATAAATCAATCAATGTGATACACCATATTAACAAATTGAAGGATAAAATCCATATGATAATCTCAATAGATGCAGAAAAAGCTTTGAACAAAATTCAACACCGATTTATGATAAAAACACTCCAGAAAGTAGGCATAGAGGGAACTTACCTCAACATAATAAAGGCCATATATGACAAACCCACAGCCAACATCGTTGTCAATGGTGAAAAACTGAAACCATTTCCTCTGTGACAAGGAACAAGACAAGGTTGTCCACTCTCACCCCTATTATTCAACATAGTTTTAGAAGTTTTAGCCACAGTGATCAGAGAAGAGAAAGAAATAAAAGGAATCCAAATTGGAAAAGAAGTAAAGCTGTCACTCTTTGCTGATGACATGATATTATACATACAGAATCCTAAAGATGCTACCAGAAAACTACTAGAGCTTATCAATGAATTTGGTAAAGTAACAGGATACAAAATTAATGCACAGAAATCTCTGGCATTCCTATACACTAATGATGAAAAATCTGAAAGTGAATTCAAGAAAACACTCCCATTTACCATTGCAACAAAAAGAATAAAATACATAGGAATAAACCTACCTAAGGAGACAAAAGACCTACCTGCAGAAAACTATAAAACACTGATGAATGAAATTAAAGATGATACAAACAGATGGAGAGATATACCATGTTCTTGGATTAGAAGAATCAATATTTTGAAAATGAGTATACCACCCAAAGCAATCTACAGATTCAGTGCAATCCCTATCAAACTACCAGTGGCCTTTCTCACAGAACTAAAACAAAAATTTCTCAATTTGAATGGAAACACAAAGGACCCCAAATAGCCAAAGCAATTTGAGAAAGAAAAATGCAACTGAGGACATCAGGATCCTGCACCTCTGGCTATAATACAAAGGTCCAATAATCAAGAGAGTATGGTACTGGCACAAAAACAGTATCAATGGAACAAGAAAGAAAGCCAAGAGATAAACCCATGTACATATGGTCACCTTGTCTTGGATAAAGGAGGCAAGAGTATACAATGGAGAAAAGACAGCCTCTTCAATAATTGGTGCTGGGAAAACTGGACAGCCACATGTAAAAGAATGAAATTAGAATACTTCCTAACACCATACACAAAAATAAACTCAATATGGATTAAAGATGTAAATATAAGGCCAGACACTGTAAATCTCTTAGATTAAAACATAGTCAGGACACTCTATGACATAAATCACAGCAAGATCCTTTTTGACCCACTTCCTAGAGAAATGGAAATAAAAACAAAAATAAACCAATGGGACCTAATGAAACATAAAAGCTTTTGAACAGCAAAGGAAAACGTAAACAGGACAAAAAGACAATTCTCAGAATTGGAGAAAATATTTGCAAATGAAGCAACTGAGAAAGGGTTAATTTCCAAAATTTACAAGCAACACATGCAACTCAATATGAAAAACACAAACAACCCAATCCAAAAATGGGCAGAAGACCTAAATAGACATTTCTCCAAAGAAGATATACAGATTGCCAACAAACACATGAAAGGATGCTCAACATCACTAATCATTAGAGAAATGCAAATCAAAACTACAATGAGGTATCACCTCACACCAGTACGAATGGCCATCATCAAAAATTCTGCAAACAATAAATGCTGGAGAGGGTGTGGAGAAAAGGGAACCCTCTTGCACTGTTGGTGGGAATGTAAATTGATACAGCCACTGTGGAGAACAGTATGGAGGTTCCTTAAAAAACTAAAAATAGAACTATCATATGACCCAGCAATCCCACTACTGGGCATACACCCTGAGAAAACCATAATTCAAAAAGAGTCATGTACCACAATGTTCATTGCAGCTCTATTCACAATAGCCAGAACATGGAAGCAACTTAAATGTCCATCAACAGATGAATGGATAAATAAGATATGGCACTTATATACAATGGAATATTACTCCACCATAAAAAAGACGAAATTGAGTTATTTGTAGTGAGGTGGATGCACCTAGAGTCTGTCATACAGAGTGAAGTAAGTCAGAAAGAGACAAACAAATACTGTATGCTAACACATATATATGAATGTAAAAAAAAAAAAAAGGTTTTACTAACCTAGGGACAGTAGAGGAATAAAGACGCAGACGTAGAGAATGTACTTGGGGACACAAGGAGAGGGAAGGGTAAGATGGGATGAAGTGAGAGAGTGGCATGGACTTATACACACTACCAAATGTAAAATAGATACCTAGTGGGAAGCAGCCACATAGCACAGGGAGATCAGCTTGGTGCTTTGTGACCACCTAGAGGGGTGGGATAGGGAAGTTGGGAAGGAGGTGCAAGAGAGAGGCGATATGGGGATATATGTATATGTATAGCTGATTCGCTTTGTTATACAGCAGAAACTAGCACAACAAATAAAGTAATTATACTCCACTAAAGATGTTAAAAAAAATGTGTTCTGAATCTCTAACAATCAGCAGACACATTCTTAGGTTGGCCTTTGCTTGCTTAAACTGCACAACCCAATTATAGCTAATTCTTCAATAACGTAGCTCCAAAGTGACAACTTATGAATGACAAAATGATTGCTCATATACATAATTCTTTAATGTGATTTAGTTGACATAAACACAGTGTACCACAGGAATGACAAAATAATTGATAAGTTATTTTCAAAATTAGAATTATTATGTTGAGTTTGTTGTCCATTAAAAGTTGATTCTAAATTCAAAGGCTTCGTAGTGAAAATTACTTCAAAGATTTAAAAAGTCATTTCGTTTCTGCATGTATTTGCAAATATAAGTACTTTATATAACTTTTTATATGTGTGTTAATGGAAACTTTTGTATTTTGTATTTTCAAAATGTTCAACAGATGTTACTGTTTGATTCTTCAAAAGATGAGAGAATTAAAGTTGACAGTAAATTCATTATCTATTTAAGAATAAAAAGCAAGTACCTGGCAAATAGTAAGTTCCCAACTAATATTAGTTTATTGCAAGAACTAATGAATTTTACATATCCAAGACTTTGTTCAGTTTTTCAAAATACTTAATCATAATATTAATTTCATACTTATACCGCCAATCAAAAAATGTTGTGGCCTTAAAATTGTATGCATAACAATACAACGATTACAAGCCCAGTTTATGTTTCTTTCTAAAATTTCCATACAGTCCAACCCCCACTAAGGAGAGCATTGTTTTTATTATTTTATCAATTATAAATTAGAATATACTTTGCTTGTTTGTTCCCTAAATCTAAACATATTCTCTTTCTTTTTATTTCTTCTTTGATTTCTTCAGTGATCTCTTGGTTATTTAGTAGTGCACTGTTTAGCCTCGATATATTTGTGTTTTTTACAGTTTTTTTCATGTAATTTTTTTCTAGTCTCATAGTGTTGTTGTCAGAAAAGATGCTTGATACGATTTTAATTTTCTTACATTTTCCGAGGCTTGATTTGTGACCCAAGATGTGATCTATCCTGTGTGATGTTCTGCATATTTTAATTTGCTATTTTGACATGATTTCTTGTTTTGTTTTTTGTTTGTTTTTCAGCTGGTTTTTAGTTTTTATTTATTTATTTTGTTATCACATTTCCAAAGTCCTATTTTAAAATTTTTATTTATTGCATAGTTTCTATTTTTATTCCCTTTCTTCCTTGACTTTTACTGATCAACTATTCATTATCCACTTTTTGAAAGGTACACATTTCTATAATACTTGCTTAACAGCCACCTCAATTTTTTTTTTTTTTTTTTTCTTTTGCAGTACATGGGCTTCTCACTGCTGTGGCCTCTACTGTTGCAGAGCACAGGCTCCAGACACGCAGGCTCAGCAGCCATGGCTCACAGGCCCAGCTGCTCTGCGACATGTGGGATCTTCCCGGACCAGGGCACGAACCCGTGTCCCCTGCATCGGCAGGCGGACTCTCAACCACTGCGCCACCAGGGAAGCCCCACGCACCTCAGTTTTAACATGTGTACTTGATTTCACAAAGTCCTAATGTAATCATTATCTCTTATCTCCCTTTGAAAAAAATTCACAGGAATTTTTGAATGCTCCAAAACAATTTTAATTCCTTTTAGCTATTCTATGTGGAATTTGAAGTCCATTATGTTTTCAACTTTAAATAAGATTGTATTTTTATTCAGTCAGTGATTAATTATATTTACCAAAATTTACTAAGCTTTTTGCTAAACATACTACTTGCATCTCAACCTTTCCTCCTAAATTTATATACTTTTGTAATTCATTTGGTGAGAATTTATGAGTGATACCCCTTCTTTAATTTTAGATATCTCTATATTACCCTCATTCATGTATGATAACTGATCTATAGAATTCTATATGTATAGAATTCTATACGTATAGAATTCTATAGGTATAGGTATAGAATTCTAGTTCAACAAATATTTTCTTCATTTTTATAATGAGAATTCTGCTGACAATGAAACCAGCATGCTTTGTACATAATCCATTTATTGTCTCTAGTTACTGTTATCTCTTTGTCTTTGATAATATGTGATTATTTCTGTCTTTGATAATATGAGTTTTACTTTTTAAATATCTTGCTTTAAACTCAGCATGTATACTCCATATGAGGACTCATATCTTTCTTGAAATCTAGATAATTATAATCCTTTAAGACTTCTAATAATGCTTTTCTCTATTCTACCCTTCTGGCACTCAGTGAATCAATTCCTCAGAGGCTCTCAATTTTATGCAAGGAGTTCAGTTGGGATTCTGCCTTGATTATGCTTAAGATAATTTCTCCTGCTCTCACCATTGTGAAATTTCAGCTTTCAAATCAGATATCACAGCTCTAATACATTATCACTTGAGTTTCTTCTAATATTGTTTTATTTTTAGAATTAAAAGAATATTTTTCTCCCCTGCATTTCTATATATTTTTGGTGAGAATAAGACCAAGTCCAATCAACCCCTTTTGCCATGTAAAATATTTATTCATGTGTTTTTCTAAAATATAAATTCATAAAAGATAGAAAATATTTAGATTCCTTTCAAATAAAAACATAACACCAAAAGTCAAAACATATAAAACTTGGTAATTTATTACTTCTTGCCATACAGTTTATTTTCAGCTCAGTTAAATTTAAAGATTTGTTGGCATTTCCCTCTAGTATCCCCAGCAGTTTGACTGTGCCTTTTTCTTTTTAAATACCCTTTAACCCAACTGTTTAGGAAGGACAAGGCAACTCCTTAAAATTCTTCCTATGTTCTCAGGAAATGTCATTCATTTGGCAGGGCTCCCAATGCATAGCACAGCTTGATCCCCCTGAACAGTCCCCCAAACAGCCAGGCTTGACACTAAGAAGCTCTTTCAATGACAGGCATTCAATTATCTGAACTTATTCCAAACTTAGAGAATATGTTGTGTGGGGTTTTGTTTTGTTTTGTTTTAATGTGATCCAAGAGGCACATTCTGATGTCTCTCTGATCAGACAGTATTTCTTCTCTTAAAGTTGTTTTGTGCAGGAGAATGATTTTAAGCAGATTCCTTTTCTTTATATTTTAGTGGGAGCTCTAAAATATCTGAATGAAAAAGACCTTAAAATTTTTTGTCAGTGTCCTTGTTTTAGAGTTGACATTTGGCTTTGTTTAACCAGAAGACAGAGCTTAAAGTTCACTCTTATTTAAGTTTGATTTAGAAAAAAGGGACAAAGGAAAAATGACATGGTGTAAATTTTAATGTTAGAATTTTACACAGAAACATTCTGAGAACTTTTTAAATTATTACATGAGAAACTTTTCAAATCAAATCAAAATTCCACAATTATGGATTGTAAAAGGATGTGTTGCACCTATGTTAATTGACAAGATGTTATAAACTTAATATGCTTGTACAGTTTCATTTACTAAAAAAATTTTACTTTATATAGAAAAGATATTACTTTAGTAGCAGGAGGTCTAGATTAAAATCTGGATCTACCATCTACTACTTGTGAAAATATGAGCAAATGACAACTTCCCTTTGTCTCTTTATCCTCAATTTTATAATAAAGATTAAAATAGCACTTAATACAGAGTAATTGTGAAGTATGAATCAACCCATGTACAATGTTTTGTATTGTGATTGGTTCTCAGTGAGCACTCACTAATTGTTATCTTTTACCTGGTACTAGTGTTTCTAGGATTCATTCATCCACAAAGTCCATCAGTTGCAAAGAATATTGCATTTTTCAATTAATCCCCTTCTTTAAAGTCAAAATTCAGTTTTTTGAAAGGTTATTATATATTTGAAGTTTCAAGTGTGTTATTTTAAAAAAATGCGGAGTCTTTTTTGATAGTTACAAAGAATCTTTTCTGTTTTAAAATTCTAGAGTTCAATATAATCCATATTATACCTGAGTCCAGTCTGGTTACTGGGAAATATTTCTCCAGTGTATGAGGTAAAAGCAATTCTTAGGTAAAGTCACCTCTCTGTTTTCAGTGCTCTTCATATAGTTAAAACAATGACCATTTGACACACACTTTCCTATTACATCGATCTTTTCCTATTGCATGCATAATGTCTTTAAAGTAATAATCTGAATTTTCATGTGTATGATATATAAATTCTATAGTCATTATGTGGGAATCCCTTGCATTGGCCATTACACTGATTCGTTTAACTAAATCCCTTTGTCCACCCTTCAGTTACCTTCTCATAAATTATTTTATACAATGGTGAAGGGTTAAATCTACAAAGTGATTATAACATTGTAATGGAAAATAAGCATCATCTGCATTCTCACAATCAAGAGTAACAAAATTTCATAGATTTCTAACTATACTAAAATACATACAGACATACGATGTATTTTTAAAATATCCTATGGTTTGTCTTATAGACTGATTTTTCATATAACATCATAATAGCAATATTTCCCTAGATCAATAAGATTATTTGTAATGAATTCTTAGAATTCAATCTTAAGTTTATAATTATCTAAATTAAAAAAAAATATCTCATTCTCTTCCCAAATGTTCACTACATAAACTGTGATCTAAAGGAGATACTTTAAGTTGTGTATAAGTATAATAAATCTTTGCATACATATCAGCTTCTTTAGGTGTTTTTCTTCAAATTCTTGAGTAAAAATGTCAATGCATTTATTTTTGTTTCTTATTAAAGAATACAGGCATCTGATCCAATGAGCTTGTTCCAATGACAGTTTTTGGCACAAATGGCAGATTTCTTTGGAAATATCAGATATTTTGCTGCTTCCTCAATTAAAGTATTTCAGATTTACTGAAGAAAATTTCAAAAATACATAAAGTATAAATCAGTTGCACACCAATATGCATTTTTTTATTTTTTAAATTAAATTAAATTTTTTTTTATACAGCAGGTTCTTATTAGTCACCCATTTTATACACATCAGTGTATACATGTCAATCCCAAGCGAACAATTCATCACACCACCTCCTTCAATGCCCACCGCTTTCCCAACTTGGTGTCCATACGTTTGTTCTCTACGTCTGTGTCTCAATTTCTGCCCTGCAAACAGGTTCATCCATACCATTTTTCTAGGTTGCACATATATGCATTCATATATGATATTTGTTTTGCTCTTTCTGACTTACTTCACTCTGTATGACAACCTCTAGATCCATCCATGTCTCTACAAATGACCCAATTTCATTCCTTTTTATGGCTGAGTAATATCCCACTGTACATATGTACCACATCTTATTTTTCCATTCATCTGTCAATGGGTATTTAGGTTGCTTCCATGACCTGGCTATTGTAAATAGTGCTGCAATGAACATTGGGGTGCGTGTATCCTTCTGAATTATGGTTTTCTCTGGTTATATACCCAGTAGTGGGATTGCTGGGTAATATGGTAATTCTATTTTTAGTTTTTAAGGAACTTCCATACAGTTTTCCATAGTGGCTCTATGAATTTACATTCCCACCAACAGTGCAAGAGGGTTTCCTTTTCTCCACATCCGCTCCAGCATTTGTTCTTTGTAGATTTTCTGATGATGCTCATTCTAACTGGTGTGAGATTATACTTCATTGTAGTTTTGATTTGCATTTCTCTAATAATTAGTGATGTTGAGGAGCTTTTCATGGGCTTCTTGGACATCTGTATGTCTTCTTTGAAGAAATGTCTATTTAGGTCTTCTGCCCAGTATTGGATTGGGTTGTTTGTTTTTTTTAAATATTGAGCTGCACGAGCTGTTTATATATTTTGGAGATTAATCCTTTGTCCATTGATTCATTTGCAAATATTTTCTCCCATTCTGAGGATTGTCTTTTCATCCTGTTTATGGTTTCTTTTGCTGTGCAAAAGCTTTTGAATTTCATTAGGTCCCATCTATTTATTTTTGTTTTTATTTCCATTACTCTAGGAGGTGGATCAAAAAAGATCTTGCTGTGATTTATGTCAAAAAGTGTTCTTCCTATGTTTTCCTCTAAGAGTTTTAGAGTGTCTGGTCTTACATTTAGGTCTCGAATCCATTTTGAGTTTATTTTTGTGTATGGTGTTAGGGAGTGTACTAATTTCATTCTTTTACATGCAGCAGTCCAGTTTTCCCAGCACCACTTATTGAAGAGACTGTCTTTTCTCCATTGTATATCCTTGCCTCCTTTGTCATAGGTTAGTTGACCACAGGTGCGTGGGTGTATCTCTGGGCTTTTGATCTTGTTCCATTGATCTATATTTCTGTTTTTGTGCCAGTACCATAGTGTCTTGATTACTGTAGCTTTGTAGCATAGTCTGAAGTCAGGGAGTCTGATTCCTCCAGCTCAGTTTTTTTTTCCCTCAAGACTGCTTTGGCTATTCGGGATCTTTTGTATCTCCATACAAATTTTAAGATTTTTGTTCTAGCTCTGTAAAAATATGTTATTGGTAATTTGATAGGGATTGCATTGAATCTGTTGATTGCTTTGAGTAGTATAGTCATTTTCACAATATTGATTCTTCCAATCGAAGAGCATTGTATATCTCTCCATCTGTTGGTATCATCTTTAATTTCTTTCATCAGTATATTATAGTTTTCTGCATACAGGTATTTTGTCTCCCTAGGTAGGTTTATTCCCAGGTAATTTATTCTTTTTTTGCAATGGTAGATGGGAGTGTTTCCTTAATTTCTCTTTCAGATTTTTCATTATTAGTGTATAGGAATGCAAGAGATTTCTGTGCATTAATTTTGTATCCTGCAACATTATCAAACACACTGATTAGCTCTAGTAGTTTTCTGGTGGCATGTTTAGGATTCTCTACGTACAGTGTCATGTCATCTGCAAACAGTGATAGTTTTACTTCTTTTCTGATTTGTATTCATTTTATTTCTTTTTCTTTTCTGATTGACATGGCTAGGACTTCCAAAGCTCTGTTAAATAATAGTGGTGCGAGTGGACCTCCTTGTCTTATTCCTGATCTTAGAGGAAATGGTTTCAGTTTTTCACCATTGAGAATGATGTTTGCTGTGGGGTTTTCATATATGGGCTTTATTATGTTGAGGTAGGTTCCCTCTATGACCACTTTCTGGAGAGTTTTTATCATAAATCGGTGTTGAATTTTGTTGAAAGCTTTTTCTGCATCTATTGAGATGATCATATGGATTTTACCCTTCAGTTTGTTAATATGGTGTATCACGTTGATTGATATGCATATACTCAAGAATCCTTGCATCCCTGGGATAAATCCCACTTGATCACGATGTATGATCCTTTTAATGTGTTGTTGGATTTTGTTTGCTAGTATTTTGTTGAGGACTTTTGCATCTATATTCATCAGTAATATTGGTCTGTAATTTTCTTTTTTGTAAGATATTTGTCCGGTTTTGGTATCAGGGTGATGGTAGCCTTATAGAATGAGTTTGAGAGTGTTCCTTCCTCTGCAACTTATTGGAAGAGTTTAAGAAGGATGGGTGTTAGCTCTTCTCTAAATGTTTGATAGAATTCACCTGTGAAGCCATCTGGTCTTGGACTTTTGTTTGTTGGAGGATTTTTAATCACAGTTTCAATTTCATTACCTGTGCTTGGTGTGTTCATATTTTCTATTTCTTCCTGGTTCAATCTTGGAAAGTTATACCTTTCTAAGAATTTGTCCATTTCTTCCAGGTTGTCCATTTTATTGGCATAGAGTTGCTTGTAGTAGTAGTCTCTTAGGATGTTTTGTATTTCTGTGGTGTCTGTTGTAACTTCTCCTCCTTTTTCATTTCTAATTTTATTGATTTGAGTCCTCTCCCTCTTTTTTTTTTTTTGCAATACATGGGCCTCTCACTGTTGTGGCCTCTCCTGCTGTGGAGCACAGGCTCCGGGCTCACAGGCTCAGCAGCCATGGCTCACGGGCCCAGCTGCTACATGGCATGTGGGATCCTCCCAGACCAGGGCACAAACCCGTGTCCCCTGCAACGGCAGGCAGAAGCCCCTCCTCTTTTTCTTGATAAGTCTGGCTAATGGGTTATGGATGTTGTTTATATTCTCAAAGAACCAGCTTTTAGTTTTATTGATTTTTGCTATTGTTTTCTCTGTTTCTTTTTCATTTATTTCTGCTCTGATTTTATGATTTCTTTCCCTCTGCTAACTTTGGGTTTTGTTTGTTCCTCTTTCTCTAATTCCTTTAGGTGTAAGATTAGATTGTTTATTTGAGATTTTTCTTGTTTCTTGAGGTAGGCTTGTATAGCTAAAACTTCCCTCTTAGAACTTCTTTTGCCGCATCCCATAGGTTTTGGATTGTCAAGTTTTCATTGTTATTTGTCTCTAGGTACTTTTTCATTTCTGCTTTGATTTCTTCAGTGATCTCTTGGTTATCTAGTAACGTATTGTTTAGCCTCCATGTATTTGTGTTCTTTATGGTTTTTTGCCCTCTAATTGATTTGTAGTCTCATAGAGCTGTGGTCAGGAAACATGCTTGACATTATTTCAATTTTCTTAAATTTACTGAGGCTTGATTTGTGACCCAAGATGTGATGTATCCTGGAGAATGTTCTGTGCGCACTGAGAATAAAGTGTAATCTGCTGTTTTGGGATGGAATGTCCTATAAATATCAATTAAATCTGTCTGGTCTATTGTGTCATTTAAAGCTTTTGTTTCCTTATTAATTTTCTGTTTGGATGATCTGTCCATTGGTGTAAGTGAGGTGTTAAAAGTCCTCAACTATTATTGTGTTACTGTTGATTTCCTCTTTTATAGCTGTTAGTAGTTGCCTTATGTATTGAGATGCTCCTATGTTGGGTGCATATATATTGATAACTTATATCTTCTTCTTGGATTGATCCCTTGATCATTATGTAGTGTCCTTCCTTGTCTCTTGTAACATTCCTTATTTTAAAGTCTATTTTTTCTGATATGAGTATTGCTACTGCAGCTTTCTTTTGATTTCCATTTGCATGGAATACCTTTTTCAATACCCTCACTTTCAGTCTGTATGTATGCCTAGTTCTGAAGCAAGTCTCTTATAGACAGCATATATATGGGTCTTGTTTTTGTATCCATTCAGCAAGCATTTGTCTTTTTGTTGGAGCATTTAATCCATTCACTTTTATGGTAATTATTGATATGTTTGTTCCTATTACCACCTTTCTAATTCTTTTGGGTTTTTTTTCTTTTTTTGCAGGTCCTTTTCTTCTCTTGTGTTTCCCACTTAGAGTAGTTCCTTTAGCATTTGTTGTACAGCTGGTTTGCTGGTGCTGAATACTCTTAGCTTTTGCCTGTCTGTGTAGCTTTTGATTTCTCCAGCAAATCTGAATGAGATTCTTGCTGGATAGAGTAATCTTGGTTGTAGGTTCTTTGCTTTCATCACTTTAAATATATCATGCCACTCTCTTCTGGCTTGTAGAGTTTCTGCTGTGAAATCAGCTGTTAACCTTATGGGAGTTCCCTTGAATGTTACTTGTCATTTTTCCCTTGTTGCTTTCAATAATTTTTCTTTGTCTTTAATTTTTGCCAATTTGATTACTCTGTGTCTCAGTGTGTTTCTCCTTGGGTTTTTCCTATATGGGACTCACTGTGCTTCCTGGATTTGGGTGGCTATTTCCTTTCCCATGTTAGGGAAGTTTTTCAACTATAATCTCTTCAAATATTTTCTCAGGTCCTTTCTCTCACTCTTCTCCTTCTAGGACCCTTATAATGCGAATATTGTTGCATTTAATGTTTTCCCAGAGGTCTCTTAAATTGTCTTCATTTCTTTTCATTCTTTTTTCTTTATTCTCTTCCACAACAGTGAATTCCACCATCTGTCTTCCAGGTCACTTATCCATTCTTCTGCCTCTGTTATCCTGCTATTGATTCCTTCTAGTGTAATTTTCATTTCAGTTATTGTATTGTTGATCTCTGGGTTTTTTTGTTCTTTAATTCTTGTAGATCTTTGTTAAACATTTCTTGCATCTTCTCGATCTTTGCCTCCATTCTTTTTCTGAAGTCCTGGATCATCTTCACTATCATTATTTTGAATTCTTTTTCTGGAAGGTTGCTTATTTCCACTTCATTTAGTTGTTTTTCTGTGGTTTTATCTTTTTCCTTCATCTGGTACATAGCCCTCTGCTTTTTCATCTTGTGTATCTTCCTGTGAATGTGGTTTTTGATCCACAGGCTGCAGGATTGTAATTCTTCTTGCTTCTGCTGTCTGCCCTCTGGTGGATGAGTCTATCTAAGAGACTTGTGCAAGTTTCCTGATGGGAATGACTGGTGGTGGGTAGAGCTGGCTGTTGTTCTGATGGGCAGAGCTCTGTAAAACTTTAATCCACTTGTCTGCTGATGGGTGGGGCGGGTCCCCTCCCTGTTGGTTGTTTGGCCTGAGTTGACCCAACACTGGAGCCTACCCAGCCTCTTTGGTGGGGCTAATGGCAGACTTTGGGAGGGTTAACACCAAGGAGTACTTCCTAGAACTTCTTCTCTCAGTGTCCTTGTCCTAACGGTGAGACAGATCCACCCCTGCCTCTGCAGCAGACCCTCCAACACTAGCAGGTAGGTCTGGTTCAGTCACTATGGGGTCACTTCTCCTTCCCCTGGGTCCTGATGTGCACACTACTTTGTGTGTGCCTTCCAAGAGTGGAGTCTCTGTTTCCCCCAGTTCTGTCGAAGTCTGCAATCAAATCCTGCCAGACTTCAAAGTCTGATTCTCTAGGATTTCCTCCTCCCATTGCCAAACCCCCAGGTTTGGAAGCCTGACATGGAGCTCAAAACCATCAATCAAGTGGGTGGACCTCCGTGGTATAAGTGTTCTCCAGTTTTTGAGTCACCCACCCAGCAGTTATGAGATTTGATTTTATTGTGATTGAATGCTTCCTACTGTCTCATTGTGGCTTCTCTTTTGTCTTTGGTTGTGAGATATGTTTTTTGGTGAGCTCCAGTGTCTTCCTGTAGATGATTGTTCAGCAGTTAGTTGTGATTCTGGTGTTCTCACAAGAGGGAGTGACAGCATGTCCTTCTACTCTGCCATCTTGAACAAGTCTTCCTCCTACTACCATTTTCTTAATTGTTTTGGGTTTGTTTTGTAGGTTCTTTTCTTCTCTTGTGTTTCCCTCTTAGAGAAGTTCCTTTAACATTTGTTGTAGAGCTGGTTTTGTGGTGCTGAATTCTCTTAGCTTTTGCTTGTCTGTAAAGCTTTTGGTTTCTGCATCGAATCTGAGTGAGATCCTTGCTGGGTAGAGTAATCTTGGTCCCAATATGCTTTTGATATATATATATATATATATATATATATATATAGTCATTTCTTTATCAATACCTAGATTCCATCTGATTTTATGTTCTGGATTCTTTGGTGTTCTAACTTTATTTCCTAACTTTAAATTTCTTTTCACATAGGAACAATTTAAATGTTTTTTTTTTTCATTATTTTCTTATAGTATTAAAGGTATGAGTTCAGTTTAATTTTACTGATTGATATCTTAGGTAATTTATGAATATATTTTCCTCCTTACAAAATGTTGTGTATATATGTTTATCTTTGTGTATATAGATATATATCTTTGTACATATTTGTACATATACTTTGCATACATATGCATATATTTTTAATCAGATTATGTACATACACAGAGTAAAGAATTTGACTTTCATAATAAATACAAAGGATATATGTGAATGTGTATTGAATATATATTATGTATTTTGATATACTTTCCTATAGAATAATTTCCTTATCTAAATTGTATGAACGTTACAGCCATTGGTGATTCCTGTCTTGCAATATTTTAAACTATGCACTGAGTATTCTATTAGCTAATCTGTGTTAATATCCTTTATAATTTCCATACAGTAAATTCCTAGATATGCAATTGCTTTGTAACACATTTTAAAGACTTTGATTCATAATGACAAGATACACTTTGAAAACATGTCAGTTTATAAGCCTAACCTATGAATATGTATATCTTTAAAGATTAGAAGTTTAACATGGTAAATCTTCACCAGTTCATTGGCAATATATACTAGCTAATTTTTCATTTATATTTATTTGTATTTTATGCCTATTAATGATTGTTAACATTGCAAACATTGTCAAAAATTCACATATATTTTTAGTGTAGGCATATTTCTTCTCTCCTGAGTTGCCTGTATGTTGTTTGTCTTTGCCAACCTTTTTACTGTTTTTGAAATGCTGTTTTCATGTTAATTACTTTATTAGTTTAGGAGATTTATATGATTCAAATATTTTTCCCAGGTTACTTTTTATTTCATTTAAGGGATTTTAATTTTTTAATATAAGAAAAGTATTTAAATTTTATGTAGTAAAACTATTCACATCTTATAAAATTTAATTTTACATATACAGTTGATTCTTGAAAACCAGGGGTTTAAACCATGTGGGTCCACGTACATGCAGATTTTTCCCACTAGATACATACTACGGTACTACATGATCTGCATTTGGTTGAATCCAGGCATGTGGAACCACAGATATGGAGGGCTGACTATAAAGTTATACATGGATTTTCCATTGTGCGGTGGTAGTCACCAATAATCCCTATGTTGTTTAGGGTCAACTCTATGTTTTATAGTGATCCTTTACAGTATTTGATATCTTACAGAATAAGAGATGTCAGATATTCATATATAATACAGTTTTTAAATATTAATATTATTTATATTTGGATTAATTTACTTAATTGTGTTTTATAGAAATATAACTTTATTTTGCCAAGATATAAATAAGCCATTTGCTTATCTTTTAGGGAACTTAAGGGAAAAAGAGAGGATTTTGAGCAGAATTGTATTAAACACACTCATATTTAAGGATTATTGATATATTACAATATTAATATGAATATCTTGGGATATATTTTAAATCTTTTGTTTAGGTTATTTCTTTGGTCTTAATAAATTTATAGTAAATAAGTACTTAATATACATAATGTTAAAATGATTGTTCTATGTAGTTCATCACAAGTATTTGGAGATTTATACTAATTTTATTATCTCCTCTTGTAATTATTTATTTAATTTAGTTAATTAATTAATTAATTTTTTGCTCTACTGCATGGTATGTGGGATCTTAGTGCCTGACCAGAGATAGAACCCATGCCCCCTGCAGTGGAAGCACAGAGTCTTAACTACTGGACCGCCAGGGAAATCCCATCTCTTCTTTTACAATGAAATAACAAATACCCTAAAGTAGCAGTGTTAAGAATGAACCCAAGCTTTCCAACCCCAAAGTCATGAATTTAAGCAGCATAATAAATTGTTGGTGTATAAAAGAGCTTTGTTTTCTGTGTGAGTGTTTTTGTGTATCATCTGTGCCCATGAGAACTTATTTTTTATCATGCCTAATTAAGGAGTTCTCTCATCAGATCTATAGTTTTTTCACTGATTCACTTTCATTTTATAGGTAATGCATCATTTGCAAATATTTTCAATAACTGCATTTTACTTTTCTATTTTTTATTTCCTTTTTATTTGTATTTCTTTTGTTGTTTTACAAATTTTTTACACTGGTTGCTAGACTTCTCATACATTTTTATTCCTTGCTTAAGTAATTATTTAAACAATGAATTTCACTGTAATTACTGAATCTTTATCCCACAAGGATCTGCCTGTTATTTCCAGTGAGGGTAAATTTTCTTAGTAGTCAGAGACCCTGGTATTATATGGATGTCCACTTTGTGTGAAAAAGACAACTGAGGACTGAGGTTGAAATCTACAGATTCATAGGTCATGGATAACTGGTTAATGGAACTCAGTAAGGATGACATGGAATACTAGTGACAAAGGGAATACACATGGGTGAATCTCTCAGAATAGACCAGAGTGTAAAAATATTTACATCTTTCATAAATGCCCACTAGAGGGTATCACTTTAATGGGGGACATAACGAACTGCTGGAGACAGTTCTTCAGATTTTAATCAGAACACTTTTTCAGCCATCCCTGTGCTTTCATAATAGACTCATGTATAAAGTGTTCATGGTGCCAGAGAATGGGGCTGAGGACAGATTCAAAAATATGAAATTTCTCTCACCAAGTAACTAGTACTCTTCTCAGTAGTAAGTAGTCTAGCTACTGTTACTACTGAGAAGAATGCATGCCAATACCAAAGGCTAACCTTGAGCCCTAAAATGACATAATTCCCTGGAAGACCTGCTAGCAGGTAACAGGTTTACAAAATGTATGCTTTTCTTTGGGGGGTTGCGGGGCCGCAATTTCTCCCTACAAGAATAGATACATATTCCAGTTATACATTTGCTTTCTCTGCCCAGAACCATTATTTAATAACTTATAGAATATCCACTGCATGACATCCTACACAGTATCACATCTGTACACTGGAATAATTCACACATCCTACACTATAAAATAAATCCCATGAAATCACTGGTAATATCATTTG
Source organism: Monodon monoceros (assembly GCF_005190385.1). Classification (NCBI taxonomy): domain Eukaryota; kingdom Metazoa; phylum Chordata; class Mammalia; order Artiodactyla; family Monodontidae; genus Monodon; species Monodon monoceros. The sequence goes on along the minus strand of NW_021703777.1, from coordinate 79,512,723 downwards.
TTCTATCACCCAGAATTAGTTGGCTCCATAAAATTGTTGAATGGTTACCAAAGAATAAACCATGGGAAATATAATTTTGTGAGGTGGGGGAGCATATCTACAACAGGTGATATGTACCTTAATCCAGCAGCCAATATTTTAGGCTTTGTCCCCATAACCAGTAACAAAGGGTTCAGGACTTATGTAAAGTTGTGAAAGATATCTCTCATGATTGCATGTAATAAACAGAGAAGAGATTTTCACTTCCCTTCCTCATGACTCTGGGTTCATATGTGTGGAGATCACAGAGCCCAGGAGAGGAAGGCTTCCACTGGGAAACGCAGCCATGATATCATAAATATGAAAGCTGAAGCTACTTCTGGTTATTTTGGTCTCTTGATGCTGCTGAACAAATAGGCAACAAAGGTAAACACTACACTGACTAATGTGGTATTTTCTGCTTATAAAGGAGATATGTGGCTATTGCTACTCAATGGGATCGAGAAGGACTATATGTAGACCCCAAGGAATTCATTGGGCCACTCCTTAGCACCTTTGCATAATAATCTTCAGTAGTGGAAAACAGCTTTAACATAATAAAGACAGCATCACCAAGGACTCAGATCCTGAAGGAAGAAGGCATTTATTCACCATATCAGGAAAATTCTCTAGCTGAGGCTTTTACAAAGTATAAGGGGAACATGCAATGAGCAGCATATAGCCTGTATATATACCACTGCATATATTGTCAATTAATTTATGACAAAAGAGCCAAGTATATACAATAGAGAAAACATTTAATAGCAGTGCCAGGAAAAATGTATAGTCACGTGCAAAAGAATGAAACTGGACAACTATCTTACATCATACACAAAAATCAACTCAAAATGAGTTAAAGACTTGAATGTAAGACCTGTAATCATAAAACTCCTAGAAGAAAACAGAGGGTAAGTGCTTTGAAATCAGTCTTGCTAATTATTTTTTGGATTTAACACTAAAACAAAGGCAACAAAAGCAAAAATTAATAAGTGGGACCATATCAAACTATAAAACTTCTATACAGCACAGGAAATCATAAACAAAATGAGAAGGCAACCTGTGGAATGGGAAAAATATTTGCAAATCGTATATCTGATTCAGAGTTAATATTCAAAACATGTAATGAACTCACAAGCCTCAATAACAGAAAAACACTAAACAATCTAATTTTAAAAACAAGCAGAGGAACTGAATAGACATTTCCTAAATAACACATACAAATGCTTAAAAGGTACATGAAAAGGTGCTCAACATCACTGATCATCAGGGAAGTGCAAATCAAAACTGCAATGAGATATCATCTCACACCTGTTAGAGTGGCTATTATAAAAAAAACAAGAGATAGCAAGTGTTGGTAAGGATGTAGAGAAAAGGAAACACTTTGTGTGTGCTTTCAGTCATCTGCTGGAACCTTGACTCATAAAACATAAACGCTGAATGTTAAGGTAATGAACTCAAGTTACTACAATTGACAGTGTTTAACAAGTCAATGGATTAACAAAATAAAGATGAAAATTTAAATAAAGAAAATATATGGAATATATTTATTAAGTTCATATTATGTTGAGCAAGTACTAAATTGTTTATGAGATTTTGTTATTCTGTTTTTTCTGTGTAATATTACCTAATGATAGGTCTCCCTACTTTTTCATTGCATTAAGATCGTGTACTTGTGAACATTAAAACAGCTTCCTGAGCTTCCGAAAACACTGATTTTTCTTATGACCCAGCATTAATGAAAGAGAATGAGAGACTAAGAACTGTTAACCACAAAGCTAAAAAAACTGTAGCTTTTATAAACTGTAAATATAATTTAAGTAAACTGTTAAGAATAACAACATTCTCTAATGAGAAAATTAAAATTGAACTCTTGATTTTTACTCTTGTGCTGTTTTTGCGAGAACCACACTGCTGGGTTAATGTTTTTTATGTTGTACATGGGAAAAAAATTCTTAAAGATTTTATTAAAATTTTTAAAAATACTAATTTTGTCAAGAAATATCCACCAGATAACTATTAAGTGCCAAGAGCGCTGCTAGAGCCTAATTAGGATTATTCAAATCTTCGCAGAATGAATTTACAGGCCAATGTCTTAGAGAAATCCATACACTACCAAATGTAAAATAGGTAGCCTTGGAAGCAGCAGCATAGTACAGGGAGATCAGCTCGGAGCTCTGTGGCGACCTAGAGGGGTGGGATAGGGAGGATGGGAGGGAGGCCCAAGAGGGAGGGAATATGGGGATATATGTATGCATATGGCTCATTCACTTTGTTGAACAACAGAAACTAACACAGCATTGTGAAGTGATTATACTCCAATAAACATGTATTAAGAAAATAAAATATTCTGGAGAAACTTAAAAAAAAAGAAAAACTAAGTCTGATTTTTCAGGCTTGACTATAGGCCTGACAAAGGCATTCTTTGGCAGGTCTCATGGGGAAAATCTGCTCTCTCCACACCAGATTTTGTGCACAGCCAGTACATTTTAGTCTCTGAGAGGAGTTGTGGTCAAGGGCACAACTAGCCAGTCACACTCTTTCCAGTATTCGCACTCTTAATCCAAGCACATTCGTTCCTAGGTCTCTTAATCTAAGGCTTTGGCCAGAGGTCTTCTTTGGGTGCTTCTGTTGAAACCTCCTTAGGGGAAGAGAGAGAAGGGAAAACACTGAAGACACCTTTTACCATTTTGACTCAGTACCCAGAACTTTTTTACTCCTGGTCCTTTGTCTTCTACATTTTCTCCAATGCCTGGGGCCATAAAACTTCTAGAACTTTTTCTTTTGGGCTTGCTCATCAGTGAGATGACCCCCACGTCTGTGTTGATCCACCTGACCCTCAATTAGTGCACTGTTCTATGGGGGAAAATGGAACAGGGCGAGTTGATGGTTTTTCTGGTTTTATCCTCTGGCTTATACCATTGCAGTTAAGTGATTAAAGGCTTAACTTCATTTTTGGCTTGTTGCTTTAACTGACTACTCCAATACCTGGCAACTCAGCTCACACAAATACCCTTCTCTCAGCTCAACTTAGTCCTAAGATTATATTCCTCCTAATGTTATCAGTAACTACTCAATTTCTCTTAAGCAGGTGTTGCAGGATTGAGAGCCCAGTTTTGCCAAAGCATAACATTAGCACAATATCAGAAAACTTATTTGTAATATTTTGTTTTAAGAACAACATATAAGCAACATGGTACAGATCAAATTTAAAAAATGTGCCCTGCATCTGGCAGTGTTTGAACTCTTTAACTAGAGGATAAGAAAGAAAGAATCATATTTTCCAAAGAAATCAATTTATTTGCTGTACATTGTGACTACTAAAATATCTATAGGTGTGCACATTCCTATTTCTTGAGAACAATGTTGCTAGAATAACCAGGTTGTTTATTCCAACATTTAGGAAGATTCATCAGATAAGCTGAACTAATGATAAGGGTATCAATCCTCCAAGAATTACTCTGTATTATTAATATATTCATATTCACTTTTCAGTTGTAACAGAATTTATGAATAGGTAATATGGAAAAGGATGAGATAATTCTTAAAATTAAAGATTTAATACTAAATTTTAAAGCTTTGCTATTTTGTTGTTCTTGTTATATCCATTTGTGTGTGTGTGATTCAGACTCATGTGGAATACAGTCGGTCCTCTATATCTGCGGAATCCATATCCATGGATTCAACAAACTGTGGATCAAAAATAATCAGGGAATGCTGGAAAGGGTGTGGAGAAAAGGGAACACTCTTACACTGTTGATTGGAATGTAAATTGATACAGTCACTATGGAGAACAGTATGGAGGCTTCTTAAAAAAATAAAAATGGAGCTACCATATGATCCTGCAATCCCACTCTTAGGCATATATCTGGAAAAAAAACATGGTCTGAAAGGAAACATGCACCCCAACATTTATTGCAGCACTGTTTATAGTAGCCAAGACATGGAAGCAACGTAAATGTCCATTGACAGATGAGCGGGTAAAGAAGATGTGGTACATATGTACAATGGAATATAACTCAGCCAGTAAAAAGAATGAAGTAATGCTATTTGCAGCAACATGGTTGGATCTAGAGATTCTCATACTGAGTGAAGTAAGTCAGACAGAGAAAGACAAATATCTTATGATGTCACATATGCAGAACCTAAAAAAAATGATACTAATGAACTTATTTACGAAACAGAAATGGACTCACAGACGTAGAGAACAAACTTATGGTTACCTGAGGGATAGTTAGGTGAGGTCAGGGAAGGGATAGTTAGGGAGTTTGGGATTGATATGTACACACTACTATATTTAGAATGGATAACCAACAAGGACCTGCTGTATAGCACAGGGAAATCTGCTCAATATTATGTAACAACCTAAATTGGAAAATAATTTGAAAAAGAATTGATACATGTATATGCATAACTGAATCACTTTGTTGTATACACCTGAAACTAACACAATATTGTTAATCAACTATACCCCAATATAAAATAAAATCAATGTAAATTAAATTTAAAAAAGACCAGAAGTAAAAAACTAAATTAAATAGTTAAGATGATAAATTTTACATATAAAACTACAATAAGAAATTGGAAAAAATTAATGGGAGGGGTAATTTGCAAAGAAAAAAAAAGAAGTAATGAGCAGTCCAATACAAATGTTCAAATATACTTCATCCCTGTACAAACAACTATGGGCAAACCAGTCACAAAATAATAGGGCCACTGTAACATTCACACCTGCCATGAGGTAGGATAGTTTACAAGAGTTACTACTGAAAGATCAAAACATATGTCTCATTTATCACATGTGAACCATTAAATTCTGGATATAAGGATATGTAATAACATAGATACTTCATATTCACACTAACCCTGTGGAAGAATAATTTGGGTGATAGATATGTAGCCTGTAGCTTCTATCTTATCATACAGTGTATAATTTCAGAATACCAATATGGCAGGGAGGTAGAGAGCAGGAATTTCTAGGCAAGCAGTAGGTACCCAAGGATATATGATGTCACCTTTTCAAATAATGTGGTAAGTGCCTCCCTATTCCCTTACTTTCTGCATTTCTGGTGATTGGAAAGACAATACATTATTTTCATTTCTTAAGTTCTCCCTAATATTCTCATAACTTCAGAAGTCTCCGTCTTAGAACTAGATTTTCTTCTGAAACCATGTAGATTCATTTTTATAAAGGAAAAAGTATTGGCTCTATAAAATCATCATAAACAAGAAAAAACAAGGAAGATTCCTCAGATAATGTGAACCAATGATAAGGATCTTGTGTCTACAAAGCCTACCCATAATCCATAATTTAGATTATATATATTTAATATTTTTCTATCAACCTTTCTAAGTATTGATAATAAAAAATTTTACAAAGGGGTACTAAAAAATTGAGAGCAATTATCTTCACAAGAAATGAAAAGTATTCCCAATGTCATTCCTATCAAGATAATGATTCAAAGCAAGGATTCTGACAGCAGACTTACTGGCTTCAAACTCAGCATTTACTTTCCTAGCTCTGTAACACAGTTGAGTTACTTCACTTCTCTGAGACTCAGTTTCCTCCCCTGTAAAATTTGGTTATAGAAACAACTTAACTTTACAGATTGTTGAGAACATTAGATGTGTTAACACATGTACAGCACCTTTAATATTGGGCACTATACAAACATAAATAAATGTTAGCTTCTCAGTTCAGTAACAAATTTGGAGGTGTTATTTATTATGCCATCCCTCTGTGTAACTCGGTGAGTTAAAGCCAGAGAATAGCCTGAGAGACTCTGCAATTCAGTTATTAGATCTGTTAGCCTCACTCAAATCATATCCAGAGAACTTAGGGACCTTCTTGTGTATTTTAGGAAATCCATAAATTTCCTGGACATAAAATTTCAAGGCATATTTTGTGTATAATGGCCTATATATAGTTTTATGGGAAAAATCCATATCCCCAAAAATCCAATAGCAATGGTCTGCATTTTTATTTCATTTAACTATATAATTTGTTAAGATTAAGCAATCAAATTAAAAGTAATATGCTGTAGTGATTTTGAGCAAGAGAAGTGGACTTTTATTAACATTGTTTCTCTGGGTAAATCGCTTAACTTCTCTGAACATTTATAAAATGGAAGTAATTATAATTATTTTTCATATTTCTGAAAAATGCTGATTTCACATTGCAAAAAATATATAGTTAACCTGAGACATCAAAAACTCAGTTATTTCATGAAGGTAAATTAGACATTTCTTGAGCATATGCTAGCATATTCAGGCGAATATATTTCTATGCACTAGTCATTTGTTGCCCACAACTTGAGTGAGTTAATATATTTTCAAAATTTTCCAAACCTCTGCTCTCCAGGGAATATTTGGCTCAATAGACCTTTTTGACTAATGTAGCTTACCTTTTAAAATTTAATTTTATGATCTTAATATGTTGATTTTAGTAAGTGATAGATATTAAGGAAGGGCAAGCTGTCACAATTAATAGAAGGTTACACTTTTGAAATTCTAGTTCCACTCTTTGGATTTTATTTTTTGTCTTACAACATCTTTAATGGGTAAGCTAATAAGGTAAAAAATAAATATACTTATTTTACATATGGTATACATTAATTGGTTTCAATATTTTAATATTGGTTACTGGAACAAACATCTATTTATTAAATAGCATCAAAACTCAACCACAAAATGATACTGACATTAAATATTCATGTTAAAGAGTGTGTTTTATTTCTTATTTATTTTTAAATGTTTTACCTGGGGGACTGCCAACTATAAGGATGATTCAGTCAGTCTAGAAGCTCCTTATACCTGGATCTCACCCCACCACTTCCTCACCAGTGACTCAGGGCCCCATGGGAGTCTATGAGGTAACTGCTTCTTTTTTTTTTTTTTTTTTAGTTGTTATTTTTTTTTATTTTTTTTTATTGGAGTATAGTTGATTTACAATGTGCTGATCTCTGCTGTACAGCAAAATGACTCAGTTATACACATATAGACATTCTTTTTTTATATTCTTTTCCATTATGGTTTATCCCAAGATATTCAATATAGTTCCCTGTGCTATACAGTAGTACTTTGTTGTTTACCCATCCTATATATAATAGTATACATCTGCTAATCCCAAACTCCCAGTTCTTCCCTCTTTCTTCCCCCTCCCACTTGGCAACCAAAAGTCTGTTCTCTATATCTGTGAGTCTGTTTCTGTTTTGAAGATAGGATTTGTGCCATACTTTAAATTCCACACATAAGTGATATCATATGGTATTTATGTTTCTCTTTCTGACTTACTTCACTTAGTATGATAATCACTAGTAGCATCCATGTTGCTGCAAATGGCAATATTTCGTTCTCTTTTTATGTCTGAGTAGTATTCCCTTGTATATATGTACCATATCCTCTTTATCCATTTGTTTGTCGATGGACATTTAGGTTGTTTCTATGTTTTGGTTACTGTGAATAGTGCTGCTATGAACATAGGGGTGTATGTACATATTTTAATTATAGTTTTGTCTAGGTATATGCCCAGGAGTGGGATTGATGGATCCAATGATCTTGAACTGGAAGAATTCATATTGTTAAAATAGCAATATTACCCAAAGAAATCTACAGATTTAATGTGATCCCTATCAAAATAGCCATGACAGTTTTCACAGAACTAAAACAAATTATCCTAAAATTTATATGGAACCATAAAAGACCCAGAATTGCCAAAGCAATCCTGAGGAAAAAAAAAAAAAAAAAGCAGGAGACATAACTCTCACAGGTTCAGACAATACTACAAAGCTACATTAATCCTAACAGTGTGGTATTGATACAAAAACAAACATATGGGATCAATGGATCAGAATAGAGAGCACACCTATGGTCAGTTAATCTTCAACAAAGGAGGCAAGAATATAAAATGGGAAAAAGAGTCTCTTCAGCAAGTGGTACTGGGAAAGTTGGATAGCTGCATGTAAATCAATGAAGTTAGAACACACCTTCACACCATACACAAAATAAACTCAAAAAGTCTTAAAGATTTAAACATAAAGCATGACACCATAAAACTCCTAGATGAGAGCATAGGCAAAACATTCTCTGACATAAATCATACCAATGTTTTCTTAGATCAGTCTCCCAAGGCAATAGAAATAAAAACACAAATAAATAAATGTGACCTAATCAAACTTACAGGCTTTTGCACAGCAAAGGAAACCATAAAAAAAAAAGACAACTGACAGAATGGGAGAAAATATTTGCAAATGATGTGACAGACAAGAGCTTAATCTCCAAAATATACAAACAGCTCATACAACTCAACAGCAAAGAAACAAAAAAAACAATCGAAAAATGGGCAGAAGACTTTAATAGACATTGCTCCAAAGAAGACATACAGATGGCCAGTAGGCACATGAAAAGATGCTCAACATCACTAATCATCAGAGAAATGCAAATCAAAACTACAATGAGGGCTTCCCTGGTGACGCAGTGGTTGAGAGTCTGCCTGCTGATGCAGGGGACATGGGTTTGTGCCCCGGTCCAGGAAGATCCCATATGCCATGGAGTGGCTGGGCCCGTGAGCCATGGCCGCTGAGCCTGTGCGTCCGGAGCCTGTGCTCCACAATGGGAGAGGCCACAACAGTGAAAGGCCCGCGTACCACAAAAAAAAAAAAAAAAATCTACAGTGAGGTATCACCTCACACCAGTTAGAATGGGTATCATCAGAAAATCTACAAACAACAAATGCTGGAGAGGGTGTGGAGAATAGGGAACACTCTTGCACTGTTGGTGGGAATGTAAATTGATACAGTCACTATGGAGAACAGTATGGAGGTTCCTTAAAAATCTAAAAATAGAATTACCATATGATCCAGCAATCCACTACTGGGCATATACCCAGAGAAAACCATAATTGAAAAAGACACATGCAACCCAGTGCTCATTGCAGCACTATTTACAATAGCCAGGTCATGGAAGCAACCTAAATGCCCATCAACAGACGAACAGATAAAGAAGATGTGGTACTTATACACAATGGAATATTACTCAGCCATAAAAATGAATGAAATTGGATAATTTGTTGAGACGTGGATGGATCTAGAGACTGTCATACAGAGTGAAGTAAGTCAGAAAGAGAAAAACAAATATCGTATATTAATGCATATATGTGGCACCTAGAAAAATGGTACAGATGAACGGGTTTGCAGGGCAGAAATTGAAACACAAACATAGAGAACAAAGGTATGGACACCAAGGGGGGAAAGCAGTGGGGTGGTGGCGGTGTTGGTGTGATGAATTGGGCGATTGGGATTGACATGTATACAATGATGTGTATAAAATTGATGACTAATAAGAACCTACTGTATAAAAAAATAAATTAAATTAAAAAAAATAACAAAACAAAAGAACACTACAATGAGGTACCACCTCACACAGGTCAGAATGGCCATCATTAAAAAGTCTACAAATAACAAATGCTGGAGAGGTTGGGGAAAAAAGGGAACACTTCTACCCTTTTGGTGGGAATATAAGCTGGTACAGCCACTATAGAAAAGAGTGTAGAGGTTCCTCAGAAAACTAAAAATAGAATTACCAAATATTTTCTTTTTAAAATGTTAAGCCCTACAGTCGTGTTTTTAGTTTGTTTATCTGTTTGTGTTTTTATACTATGACCCCTGAAATTTTCCAGCCCTGATTGTTCATAAAGTTTCTGACATACAATATAGGTAGCATTAAGAAATTAAAGAATAGTCTCTTTTAAAGTGGTGGTAATGTAAATCCATCGCTGTTTATTTTCAAGACATTGCCATATGTCATTCAGTATAAAAAATTGGGGAGATTTTTTATGGTAGGAAATTAGGATGATGGTGGGATGAAGGGAAGTGAAAAAGATGTTGGGAAAAAAATCACCTTTTCATGTATTATCAATCATATAAAGAGTAATTGCAAAATAAAGACTGAAGCAACAGCCAAGTGGCAGAAATTATGAATGCTCAAAAATAAGAACAGAGGAGGAATGTAGGTAAAAAGTAGGAAATAAGAAAGCCTTCTAGCAGCAAAGCTGGGAAAAAGCCAATAGGCATTCCCTACTTCTAATAATGATTTTTTCAAGAGTTTGATAGCTAGGATTACTAGTTTTTTCTGGCAATGAACTTTGTACAAGTGTTTTTTTTTTTCCCCCATTTTTAATGACATTTGTTCTTTTCTTTCTAATTTTATGAGCAATACATATTCATTGCAGACAAGAAATACATAAAAGCCTAAAGTAGAAAATATCAATCACTCATAATCCCCATCTTCCCCAGAGATAACCACCATTAGCATTTTGATGCATTTATTCCCACTGTCTATGAATTCTTTTAATTGAAGTATAATTGACCTAAACATGTTAGTTCCAGGTGCACAACATAGTGATTCAATATGTGTATACATTACAAAATGATCATGATAAGTCTAGTTACAATCTGTCACCATATAAAGACATTACAATGTAATTGCCTATATTCCTCATGCTGTACATTTAATCCCCATGACTCATTTATTTGTAATCAGAAGTTTGTACATCTTAATCTTCCCACCTATTTCACTCACAACCCCCTCACTTCTCTCTGCTTTGGCAAACAACTGTTTGCTTTCCGTATCTGTGAGTCTGTAATGTTTTGTTATGTTTGTTCCTTTATTAATTTTTTTTTAGATTCCACATATAAGTGAGATCATATGGTATTTGTTTTTCTCTCTCTGACTTATTTCACTTAGCAGAATATACTCTAGGTCCATCCATGTTGTCACAAATGACTATATTACATTCTTTTTTATGGCTGAGTAATATCCCGTTGTATATATATGCCAAATCTTTGTCCATTCATCTATCAATGGACACAGGTTGCTTCCATGTCCTGGTAATTTTAAATCATGCTGCAATGAACATAAGGGTGTATATATCTTTTTGAACTACTGCTTTTATTTTCTTCAGAAAAATACTCAGAAGTGGAATTGCTGGGTCATATGGTAGTTCTATTTTTAATTTTTTTGAGGAACCTCCATACTCTTTTCCATAGTAGCTGCACCAATTTACATTTAGCAATGCAAGTGTTGTTTTGTTAATTGTCTTGCACTTTATCAATGTTATATCTCTCTCAAAATTAAAAGCGATATTTAACAATCTAATATGCCTATGCCATCATCTTTATAAACCAGATAACATCATTCCCCTGCTTATAACCTGCAAATGGCTTCTTCATGACTTTTAACATGACACCCAGACTCTTAGCATCACTTTTATCTGTCTAAAGTCTAAACAACCTCTCCTCACTCATTCTTTTCATTTTTTTTAAATTGTAATTTCCATTTTATTGTCTTTTCAGAGAACAGTATTTCTTCAGTCTTTAATGACTTAGCCCTTACATGGGCTTTGGTGGAGGTCTTGGGTCAGCACTCACAGGTGTAAATTGGGGTGGAGGTATTCAGTCCTTTCAGCTTCAGGAGAACAATTCCTGAACAACTTGCTGTAAATGGCACAACTTATGCAGTAATGTAGTTTCACATACAGCTTGGGAAGCACATAGGTGTCCAAAACACTCACTTTGGAAATGTCCCTGATGGCTGCAGCCTCTACGATGTTCCAAATGACCAACTCCTTAATGACCTTATCTTTGCATATATCAGGCACAGTTGGTGCAGCAAATAGGCTGCACCTGGCCTCAGCCCTTTTTGGCACAACCATTGTTCCTTCTTTTCTTGGTCATCTTGGAAATGAGGAGGAATGAGAGCTCACTCTTATCAAATGACAATGAATGTTTTGCTGTTCTTAGAACAATCTAAATTCTTTCATCAATTTTCCTGTTCAGGATTTTTGCACCTGCTTCTTCTTCTGCTGTGAGCTCATTTCCTCACCTTTTCACATAGTTTATGTACATCTTTGCTCAAACGTCATCTTCTCAGGAAATCTTTCCTTTATCATGTTGTCCAAAATACAACTATCACTACCCCAGGCCAATCACAAACTGACAATTAACCACATTTTATTTTCCTTCACAGTATATCTCCACATGATATATTACAGAATTTAAAATATTATAAAATACATCTTTGTACATGTTTTGCCTCCTGTTTCCATCCCCCAATAAAATTTATGTTTCATGAGCAATGGGACATTATTTACTGATCAAATGCAAATAGTTGTCATCAACTCCTATCAATCTGGTTGCAAAAACCTGCACTAATTGTCTCTGTCTGCTGTTCCAAAGAAGTGTCTTGGATTTTGACCAGTAGCAGAGGTGGGTCATAACTACAGAGTACTCCAAACCCTCCCCAAAAGAACTGACTTTATTTGGAATTAAATGTGGGAAACCACAAGACTATGGTGTTCTTCAACTCAGTAGATATTTGGGTGATAAGCAATTAAGATGAGGCTGGTAGCACCATGAGAACAACAAACCAAACCATAAGCCAGCTAATGTACCAGAGAGGACCAGGAAAATAAACAGCTAAGAGGAGTCCTCATGGAGTGAAAACAAACCTTAAAGTCTGACCTCAGAAAACTACCCTTACAGAGGGACCTGAATTTACCTGAATCAAATGATAGAATATTTTGTACCTCATGGAATTGTCAAAAACAATAGAGCAATCAACCAGAAATTAATGGAGCATTTCAGTTGGGTGTGATACCAACACAGAAAAACAACTTAACAGAGAGAATAGAAAAAGTGCAATGGATCAAAGATAGCTGAACAAAAATCACTGTCATCCCAGTGTGATTGTGCACATGCCAAGGATATACCTTCTGAGAAATAATGTCAGAGCTTTAATGCTATGAAGAAGTAGACATCACTGAAATAGTTCAGCCAACTCATTCAACAACATATAACAACAATAACAAGACCAGGGAAAATCTTATACAAAGTTGCTATATTATATTGTCTAAAACATGTAGTTTTAAGAAAAATAGTTATAAGGCACACAAAGAAAGAAGAAAGCATAATCCATACACATGGGGGAAAAAAGCAGGAAACAGAATCTGGCTTGTGAAAAGGCCAAGATGTCAGATCAAACAATGACTTCAAAAGGAGCCATTTAAAATATCTTCAGAGGAGGATTGTTGCAAGATGGTAAAGTGGGAGATACTAGACTTAGTCCCCTGATGAAAACCAATCAGACAGCTATCCATGAAAGAAAATCACCCAGGGAAGGTTCAAGAGCCTAATTAAGAACCTACAGCAACACAGTGAGGCAAAAATAAATAAATAAATAACCACACAAAGTATCACAGAGGAGATCAGCTTAGCAGAGATGTCTAGAGACAGCTGAGTACACAGAAGAAAGGTGGGGGTTATCAGTAACAGGCACATAGTGGGTACCCTCAATGTCTCCAGTGACCTGCTGTTCAGAGGACTCTAGAAGGCTTTGCTGTCGAGGACCTAAACAGTCCCTATGAGAGTGGCAGACTCCCCACAACTTTTTAAATTCTGTAATATTTTATGTAATGTTTGTCTGCACAGACCCCAGAGGCCAGATTTACAGAGGAAACCAGTAGCTTTTGTCACTGTGGTAACCAATAACCATCACCACTACATACCCTTCAGAGAAGGAAACACTGATGCACTCCCCCACCCCACCACCCCCCACCAAGGTGAACTCTACCAAACATTAAAAAAAATAATACCATTATTTTCACAAACTCTTAAAAAAGATAAAGAAAAGGGAACATTTCTTATTCATTCAATGAGGTCAGTATTATCCTAATAACAATACTAGGAAAAGATACCACACAAAAAATAAAACTAAAAAACAATGAATGAATTGATACAAATCTCTCCGCAAAATACTAGCAAACCAAATCCAACAATATATTAAAAGGGTTATACATTGGGGCCAAGTAGGATTTATCCCAGGAATGCAAGGTTGGTTTAAAATCTCAATATCAATTAATATAATACACTACATCAATAGAATAAAAGAGAAAACCATATGGTCATCTAAATACATGCAGAAAAAGCACTTGACATATTCAACACCTTTTTATGAAATAAACCACTCCACAAACTAGGAATAGAAAGAGATCTCCTCAAAAGATAAAAGGCATCTAAAAAAAGTTCACAGCTAATATCATACTTCATGGTCAAAGATGAATGCTTTCCCCTTATGAGTAGAAACAATACAAAATTTTATGTTCTATCCATTCCATGCAACATTTTCCTGGAGATTCTAACCAGAAAAATGAGACAAGAAAAGAAAACAAATTAAGCATTCATATTGGAAAGGAAGAGGTAAAACTATCTCTATTTGCAGATGGTATGTATCCATATATAAAAAATCTGAATGAAGCCACATAAACTATTAGAACTAATAAACTAGTTCTGTAAGACAGTAGGACAGTAAGACACAAGATCAATAGAAAAATTGAATTTTATTTCACACTAGCAATGAAATCTGAAAATTAAATTTAAAAAACTATTCAATTTACTATGGCATCAACAAGAATAAAATATTTAACAAATAATTGTAAAACTTATACTCTAAAATTTATAAAACATTGTTGAAAGAAATTAAAGATCTAAATAAATGGAGAAGATACCCTAAGTGCATGGATCAGAAGGCTTATAATATTAACACAATACCACATAAATTTATATGTAGACAATCCAATAGCTATGAAAATGCCACTTGGCTTCTTTGCATATTTGACAAGCTGATACTAAAATTAATATGAAAATTAAATGGATCCTGATTAGTCAAAGCATTTTGTAAAAAAGGACAAAGTTAGGGTACTACCACTTCCCAATTTCAAAATTTACTTCAAGCTACAATAAATACAGCATGACACTAGTTTAAGTATAGACATATAGATTAGTAGAATAGAATTGATAATCCAGAAATAAAACTCATACCTATGGTCGGTTGACTTTTGACAAGGATGGTAAGACAATTAAGTGGGAGGAAGATTAATAGCTCTTTCAACAAATGATGCCAGAACAACTGGATATCCACATTACATCATCAGCCACATTAAATAATTAATTATTAAATCAAAGAAACTTGATGCTTTTCTCATATCATATACAAAATTTAAATGAAATTATATCATAGTCATAAATGTAACAGTTCAAACTTAAAAACTCTTAGAAGAAAATATGAGTAAAATTTGTGACCTAGGGTTAGCTCAATGGTTTCTTAAATACAAAACCAAAGCACAAGTGACTAAAGAAAAATAATTGCAATTCAAAAAGTTACCATCAAAAAAGTTTAAAGCCAACCCACAGAATGGAGCAAAATATTTACAAATGATATATCTAATAAAAAATTATATTTAGAATATAGAAAGAACACTTAAAATTGAATAATAAAAATATAAATATCCCAAATAAAAATTGAACAAAGTATCTGAATAAACATTTCTACAAAAAAAAAAAATACAAATGATCAATAAGCATATTAAAAGATGGTCAACATTGTTAGTCAATAATGGAAGGTAAATCATGAACACAATGAGGTCCTACTTTGCACCCACTAGGATGGCTATAACTTTTTAAAAAATTAAAAACAAGAATCTATTTACAAATGTTTGTGATGATATGGAGAAATTGGAACCCTCATATACTGCTGTACATAAAATGATGGATCTCTCTTGTAAAATAGTCTGACATTTTCTCCAGAGTTTAAAAATACAGTTACCATATGTACCTCACAACTTGATTCTGTCTACATCCAAGAGTAATGAAGACATAAATCCACACAATAACTTCTACATGAATGTTTAGGACATTATTCAAAATAGCTCCAAGTGGAAACCACCTAAATATCTATCAACTGATAAATTGATGAATAATATGTGGTATACCCATAAAGTGGAAAGGAATGAAGTAATGATACATGCTACAACATTGATGAACCTTGGAAACATCTTTCTAAGTGAAATAAGTCACCCACAAAGCACCACTTATTGTCTAATTCCTTTTACATCTCCTTTTATCTATTTTTTGCATCTTTATAGCTCTTTATCCTTCCCAAATAAAATCATATACTTATTGTCATTTGCTTCCCTTTTTAAAAAAAAATTTATTAGAGTGTAATTGATTTACAATCTTGTGTTAGTTTCTGTTGTACAGCAAAGTGTATGTCATACATATACATATATCCACTCTTCTTTAGATTCTTTTCCCATATAGGTCATTACAGAGTATTGAGAAGAGTTCCCTGTGCTATACAGTGGGTCCTTATTAGTTATCTATTTTATATGTAGCAGTGTGTATTTGTCAATCCCTGTCTCCCAAATTATCCCTCCCTGCCTTCTCGCCCACCCCTGCTTTCCCCCCTTGTAACCATAAGTTTATTTTCTACATCTGTGACTCTTTTTCTGTTTTTTAAATAAGTTCATTTGTACCATTTTTTTTAGATTCCACATATAATTTTTAGTCTTATGACAATGCATATTTGGTTATTTGAAAGCCTTGAATTATGTTTTATTTTTTTCTGAAGTGTCCATATGAGAATTTCTAGCCATATTTTTTACAAAATGCACCATCTTCTCTTAAAACAATTTAGGTTAAGAAATGTACACAGTTAGATAAGTGCAATATGCTTTAAACATATGTTCATTTTTTGCCACTGAGATTTCTGTTTGGATTTTATACATTTTCAAACTATTTCAAATTCTTTTTATTATTTGAATATTCTAAGGGGTTTGTAAGCAACTCTCTAATAATCTTTAATATGTATGTGATTCTGCAGTAACTAAACATCTGTGAACATTACTTAAGCTATATAAATTATACTAGAAAACTGTATAAACTCTCTTAGAATTAGCATCACAGGAGAATCAATAAATAAAAAAATATATATAAATGAGCTGGAATAAAAATAAACAAAATCAGGGCTTCCCTGGTGGTGCAGTGGTTAAGAATCCACCTGTCAATGCAGGGGACATGGGTTCGAGCCCTGGTCCAGGAAGATCCCACATGCCGCGGAGCAACTAAGCTCGTGTGCCACAACTACTTAGCCTGTGCTCTAGAGCCCACAAGCCACAACTACTGAGCCCACGCACCACCGCTACTGAAGCCCACGCACCTAGAGTCCGTGCTCTGCAACAAGAGAGACCACTGCAATGAGAAGCCCGCGCACTGCAACGAAGAGCAGCCCCCACTGGCTGCAACTATAGAAAGCCCACGGGCAGCAATGAAGACCCAAAGCAACCAAAAATAAATAAATTAATTAATAAATCTATTTTAAAAAACCAAATAAATAAATAAACAAAATCAGCAATCTGGAAATATAGTCATTGCATTATCTGAACTTTGAAAATAAAGCTATATGTCTAAACATGTGATGTCATAGTCAATTAAAATATAAATAATAGAGGTGAGGAGTGAAGATGGTGGAATGGGAGGATGTGGAGTTTGCCTCTCCTCATAAGTACATTAAGAATACATCAACAAATGGAACAATTCTCACAGAGAATTGGACACTAGCAGAGGACCTTGGACACTTAAGGACAAGAAAAATTTCTGCACAACTGGGTAGGAGAAAGAAAGAAAAAAAGAAAATAAAAGAGGAAGTAGGATAGGACCAGTATCCCTGGGGGAGAGCTGAAGGAGAGAAGGGGTTCCCACACTCAAGAAAGCCCCACATGTTGGGGGGATCAGCTGGGACAGAAAGGGACCTTCAGAGGATCGGAGGACAACGTAGCAACTGGCCTGTGGAAGGCAGGCCAAAGTAAGACCTATGCACATGGTCCGCACTGCAGCCCTGTGCACCCCAGCTTGAGTTATATGTGTGCTGGTGTGGAGGAGGGCTGGGTGCTGGAAAGTGGGGTTGGGAGAGTGGACCAAGGGAGGGGTCAGCTGTAGGCAGTGAGGAGCTACACAGTTGGAAAAGTTTGCAGAGGAAGCCCAGGACACCATAAAAGCAAGGCACCATTTCTGAGTAGCACACAAGGGGTGGGGCCACCACTGCAATGCCCTTCCCCACCCACTGATCCCGGCCTCTATGGACAATAGCACCCCTCAAGCCAAAGCTTCCTCCACCTGCACAGGCCCAACCAGGCCTGAGTGCCACATCCAGGAAAGCCTCCTCTGACAGAGCAGGTCCAGGCAGGTCTGAACACCAGCCCCAGCGGCCATGACCATCAATGCCTGCAACCCTGCCCACCTGTGTGGGCATGTGTGCTCAGGGGTAGCTTCAGGAATGGACACTGGTGGGAGGAACACACACAGAGTTGGGTCTGGCACAGCAGGTCCAGAGACCTATCTAGAGATCTTGAGGGCCTCCTAGGAGGCAGGGGTAGGCTGCAGTGGACTGTGGGGGCAGACACTGATAGTGGAGGCCCCAGGGAATTTTTCTGTGTGTATGTTTTGTTTTCTTGTCTTATTTTTAACTTTTTAATATATTTTTTATTTTTCTATTTTTATTTTTTCTTCTTTTGATCTTTTTTGTTTGTTTTTTAATTTTTTCTTGTGTTTTTTTTTGTTTGTATCTTCTTTTTTGGCATTTTTGAGTGTTTGTATTTTGTTCTCTGCTTTTTTTTAGTTTGTTTATTTTCTTTGTTTTTGTTAATTTTGTTTTAATTATTTGTTTTGGTTTTTAGGCTTTTTGGTTGGTTGGTTGGTTGTTTTCTTGGTTTTGGCTTTCTTTGTTTTTTGTTGTTTGTTTTTGTTTGTCTGGTTTTGTTTTTATTAGTTGTCTTGGGTTTTGTTTGCCTGTTTGCTTTGCTGTGCAGCTTGCAAGGTCTTGATTCCCTGGGCAGGGGTTGGGCCTGAGTCCCGGTAGTGGGAGCACCTGGTCCAGGCCTCTGGACCACCAGAGAATTCCCAACCCCAGGGAATATTAATCTGCTTGAGCTCTCCATGAGGTCCCCATTTCACCACCAAGACCCAGATCCACCCAACTGCCTGCAAGCTCCAGTGCTGGATGCCTCAAACCAAAGGCACCACCCATCAGCAAAAATGATATGAGAGAGAAATATGTTAAGACAAAGGAGCAATGTAAAAACCTACAAGACCAAATAAATGTAGAGGAAATAGGCAATCTACCTGAAAAAAATTCAGAGTAATGATAGTAAAAATGTTCCAAGAGCTCAGAAACAGAATAGAGCACAGATTGAGAAGATACAAGAAAAGTTTAACAAGTACATAGAAGAATGAAAGAACAAACAAACACTGATGAACAACACAATAACTGAAATGAAAAATACTCTAGATGGGATCAATAGCAGAATAACTGAGTCAGAAGAACGGATAAGTAAGCTGGAAAATAGAATGGTGAAAATAACTGCCATGGAACAGAATTAGAAAAAAGAATAAAACGAAATGAGGACAGTCTCAGAGACCTCTGGGACAACATTAAATGCACCATTATTCGAACTATAGGGGTCCCACAAGAAGAAGAGAAAGAGAAAGGGTCTAAGAAAATATTTGAAGAGATATTAGGGAGTCAAGAACTTACCTAATATGGGAAAGGAAATAGTTACTCAAGTCCAGGAAGCACAGAGAGTCCCATACAAGATAAACCCAAGGAGAAACATGCTGAGACACATATTAATCAAGTTAACAAAAATTAAATACAAGGAAAAAATATTAAAAGCATGACAGAAAAAGCAACAAATAACATACAAGGGAATCCCCATAAGGTTTTCAGCTGATTGTTCAGCACAAACTCTGCAGACCGGAAGGTAGTGGTATGATATATTTAAAGTGATGAAAGGGAAAAAACTACAACCAAGATTACCCAGCAAAGATCTCATTCAGATTCAAGGGAGAAATCAAAAGCTTTACAGAAAAGCAAAAGCTAAGAGAATGCAGTGCCACGAAATCAGCTTTACAAAAAATGCTAAAAGGAACTTCTCTAGGCTGAAAACACAAAAAAAAAATAAAGAGAGAGAGAGAGAGAGAGATCTACGAAAACAAACCAAAAACAATGAAGAAAATGGCAATAAGAACATACATATCTATAATTACCTTTAGTGTAAATGGATTAAATTCTCCAAACAAAAGACACAGGCTCATTGAATGGATACAAAAACAAGACTCATACATATGCTGTCTACAAGAGACACACTTCAGACCTAGGGACACATACAGACTGAAAGTGAAGGGATAGAAAAAGATATTCCATGTGAATGGAAATCAGAAGAAAGCTGGAGTAGCAATACTCATGTCAGACAAAATAGACTTGAAAATAAAAACGGTTATAAGAGACAAGGAAGGACACTACATAATGATCGAAGGATCAATCCAAGGAGAAGACATAACAATTGTAAAAATACAGGCACCCAGCCTCAATATATAAAGCAAATGCTAACACCACAAAAGGGGAAATCTACAGTAACACAATAATAGTGGGGGAATTTAACACACCACTTACACCAATGGATATATCATCCAGACAGAAAATTAATAAGGAAACACAAGCCTTAAATGACATATTAGACTAGATAAACGTAATTGATATTTATAGGAAATTCCATCAGAAAGCAACAGAATACACTTTCTTCTCAAGAGCACACAGAACATTCTCCAGGATAGATCACATCTTGGGTCACAAATCAAGCCTTGGTAAATTTAAGAAATCATATCAAGCATCTTTTTGATCACAACACTATGAGATTAGAAATCAATTATAGGAAAAAAACTGCAAAAAATACAAGCACGTGGAGGCTAAACAATATGTTACTCAATAATCAATGGGTCACTGGAGAAATCAAAGAGGAAATCAAAAAATACCCAGAAACAAATGACCATGAAAACCTGACAATCTAAAACCTATGGGATGCAGCAAAACAGTTCTAAGAGGAAAGTTTATAGCAATAAAATCCTACCTCAAGAAACAAGAAAAATCTCAAATAAACAACCTATCTTTACTCCTAAAGTAACGAGAGAAAGAAGAACAAACAAAACCCAAAGTTAGTTGAAGAAATCATAAAGATCAGAGCAGAAATAAATGAAATAGAGATGAAGAAAACAATAGCAAAGATCAATGAAACTAAAAGCTGGTTCTTTGAGAAGATAAACAAAATTAACAATCCTTTCTCCAGACTTATCAAGAAAAAAAAGGAGAGGATCAAAATCAATAAAATTAGATATGAAAAAGGAGAAGTTACAACTGATACCACATAAACACAAAGGATCATAAAAGACTACTACAAGCAACTATATGCCAGTAAAATGGACAACCTAGAAGGAATGGACAAATTCTTAGAAAGGTACAACCTTCTAAGAGTGAACCAGGAATAAATAGAAAATATGAACAGACCAATCACAAGAACTGAAATTGAAACTGTGATTAAAAGTCTTTCAACAACAAATGTCCAGGCCAAATGGCTTCACAAGGGAATTCTATCAAACATTTAGAGAAGAGTTAACACCTACCCTTCTGAAATTCTTCCAAAAAATTGCAGAGGAAGGAAAACTCCCAAGCTCATGCTACAAGGCCACCATCACATCAGGTTTTGATGTCTGATACCAAAACCGGACAAATATATCACACAAAAAAGAAAATTACAGGCCAATATCACTGATGAATATACATAAAAAATCCTTAACAAAATACTAGCAAACAGAATCCAACAATACATCAAAAGGTTCATACACCCTGATCAAGTGAGATTTATCCCAAGGATGCAAGATTTCTTCAATACACTCAAGTCAAATAATGTGATTCAACACATTGACAAATTGAAGAATAAAAACCGTATGATCATCTCAATAGATGCAGAAAAATCTTTTGACAAAATTCAACACCCATTTATGATAAAAGCTTTCCAGAAAGTGGACTGAGAGGGATCCTACCTCAACATAATAAAAGTCATATACAACAAACCTACAGCTAACATTATACTCAGTGGTGAAAAACGGCAAGCATTTCCTCTAAGATCAGGAACATGACAAGGATGTCCACTCTCACCACTTTTATTCAACATAGTTTTGGAAGTCCTAGGCACAGCAATCAGAGAATAAAAAGAAATAAAAGGAATCCAAATTGGAAAAGAAGAAGTAAAACTGTCACTGTTTGCAGATGACATGATACTATATGTAGAAAATCTTATAAATAGTACCAGAAAACTTCTAGAGCTCATCAATGAATTTGGTAATGTTGCAGGATACAAAATAGGTACACAGAAATATCTTGCATTCCTACAAACTATCAACAAAGCATCAGAAAGAGAGATTAAGAAAACAATCCCATTTACCATTGAATCAAATAGAATAAAATACCTAGGAGTAAACCTACCTAAGGAGGTGAAAGACCTGTTATCAGAAAACTATAAGATACTGATGAACAAAATGAAAGATGACACCAACATTTGGAGAGATATACCATGTTCTTGGATTGGAAGAATCAATATTGTGAAAATGACTATGCTACCCAAAGCAATCTACAGATTCAATGAAAGCCCTATTAAATTACCAAGGGAATTTTTCACAGAATTAGAACAAAAAATTTTACATTTTCTATGGAAACACAAAAGACCCTGAATAGCAAAAAGCAATCTTGAGAAAGAAGAACAGAGTTGGAGTAATCAGGCTTCCAGACTTCAGACTATACTACAAAGCTACAGTAGTCAAAACAGTATGGTAATTGTACAAAAACAGAAATATAGATCAATGGAACAGGATAGAGAGCCCAGAGGTAAACCCACGCATTTATGGCCACCTAATCTATGACAAAGGAGATAAGAATACACAATGGAGAAAAGACAGCCTCTTCAATAAGTGGTGCTGGAAAAACTGGACAGCTACATGTAAAAAATGAAATTAGAACACTTCCTAACACCATGCACAAAAATAAACTCAAAATGGATCCAAGAACTAAATGTAAGGGTGGATACTATAAAACTCTTAGAGGAAAATGTAGGCAGAACACTCTTTGACATAAATTGCAGTAAGATATTTTTCAATCCACCACCTAGAATAATAAAAATAAAAACAAAAATATGCAAATGGGCCCTCATTAAACTAAAATATTTTACACAGCAAAGGAAACCATAAATAAAATGAAAAGACAACCCACAGAATGGGAGAAAATATTTGCAAATGAAGCAACTGACAAGGGACTAATCTCCAAAATATACAAACAGCCCATGCAAATCAATATCAAAAAGACATACAACCCATCCATATAATGAGCAGAAAACCTAAATAGACATTTCTCCAAAGAACACATACAGATGGCCAACAAACACATGAAAAGCTGCTCAACATCACTAATTATTAGAGAAATGCAAATCAAAACTACAATGAAGTATCACCTCACAAGAGTCAGAATGGCCAACATCAAAAAATCTACAAACAATAAATGCTGGAGAGGGTGTGGAGAAAAGGGAAACCTCCTACACTGTTGGTGGGAATGTAAATTGGTACAGCCACTATGGAGAACAGTATAGGGGCTCCTAAAAAAACTAAACATAGAACTACCATATGACCCAGCAATTCTACACCTGAGCATATATCTGGAGAAAACCAGAATTCAAAAAGATGCAAGCACTCCACCCCGATGTTCATTGTGACACTATTTACAATAACCTGGACATGGAAGCAAACTAAATGTCCATCAACAGAAGATTGGATATAGATGATGTGGTACATATATACAGTGGAATTTTACTTAACCATTAAAAAGTACAAAATAATGCCATTTGCAGTGACATGGATGGACTTAGAGTGTTTCATACAAAGTTCAGTAAGGTAGAATGAAAAAAACAAATATCTTATAATACCACTTATGTATGGAATCTAGAAAAATGGTACAGATGAACTTATTTGCAAAGCAAAAATAGAGTCACAGTTGTAGAGAACAAACTTATGGCTACCAAGGTGGGAAGGGGGGTTGGGGTGGGCTGAACTGGGAGATTGGGATCGAAATATATACACTACAATGTATAAAATAGATAACTAATGAGAACCTAGTGTATAGCACAGGGAACTCTACTCAGTGCACTGTGGTGACCTAAATGGGAAGGAAATCTAAAAAAGAGTGGATATATGTATAACTGTTTCACTTTGTTGCACAATAGAAACTAACACAACATTGTAAAGCAAATATATTAAAATAAAAATTAATTTAAAAAAAGAAAAAAAATATATATAATAAAATTTACAGAAAGAGAAACAAGTAGAAGTTTGGTGTTAAGGATAATCTTCAGTGTTAATCTATATGCAGTTGTTTTGCACAGTTTTGTAGGACTGTACAAATGACTGTGAAAGCTTAAATTATAGAAAATGATCTAATTAATCCACGTGAAAATTATGATTCTTCCATAATCCATAAAAACTCTCAAAATATCTTTTAATATCTGTTATAATTATAAGGGAAAATTTAAAAAATATAACTAATATTTACTTGATGCACTGTTATTTAAAACATTAAAGTGTTTCTATTTGTTTAAAAATACATATCAAGAATTGTTGAACAACGCTTGACTTTTTATCATACAACTTTTAACCTGAGTGATCATCTTTACAATGACTTAGACTGTTCTACTACTTTCTGAGTTTGGATTGGCTACCCACATTATAATCCTTTTCATTTTCAATGTCGTGAAGTATCTCTGACAATTCCTTTAATGTGAAATGTTTTGCTGGTGTCACTTTCTTTAGTACATATTTATTTATTTATTTTTCACTCTCTCACTCTCTGGCTCTCTCTTTCTCCCTTTTAATGAGATTGAGGTTATTGGTACTCAAGATGTAGACTGCAAACTGAAAGCATGGGCTTCACTTGGGACTTCATTAAATATTCAGAATATTAGATTCCACCTAAGACTTATTAAATCAGAATAATTTTAAGATGACCACGTTATATATACATATATATAAATGAAACATATACATATATTTATATATATATATATATTTATACACTGAACAAACTTTAGGAAGCAGGGATCTAAATTACCAACTACAACTCACTGATTTATAGTCCAAGTATTTTTTTTTTAGAAAGTATCTACCTACAAAAGAACTTACTAGATAGAAAATTAGCAATATTTCTAAAACCATGAGTCCTCATGATCTCATGCTCCTCTCTTACCTCAAAGGTAACCCTATTTTGAAAATTTTACTTAGCCTCTTCATACTTTTCTTTGTAAATTTTAAAAAGTACATGTCGTTAATCAAAGTATTCTTCAGTTTTCTGTTTTCAAACTTTATATGATTGGAATCACACTTTATATTTTCATTCACTTGTTTTCTCATTCCCATTGTTCCTGAAATTCTTGCATATTAATTGTATTGCTTTACTTCATCTCATTTATTTTCACTGTGGGATAAAATTCAATGATATGAATATACCAACATTTATTTATTGATTCACTATCTAATGCACACTTAAACTGGTTTTGGTTTGGAGCTAGAGTAATATTATTGTTATGACACTTCTTGTATACATATCTGGAGTATATATCTAGAAATTTGAATTGCTATGTCATAAATTATATACACTACATAACTACAAAAGTTTCCAAATGTTTACTCTGTTTATATATTGACCTCATAATGAACTGGTAACAAACAGTTCACAGAATAGTACAAGTCTTCACCTTCAATTTAAATAGTACTAACTTTATAGTGAATTGATTATATTGAATTTACTGGGAAAAAAACACAAAATACAATCAATCATAGATTTTTTTTTATTATAACGTTTTATAACTCTTTTATAGACAATATATGGAAACATTTCCTGACCCAGTCAGATGGGATAATGCATTCACAGGCTAAGTTGTTTCCATTTATTAATTTGTTATTTTACAATTTCAACATTTTTCATATGTATATATGGCATGGACATGTATATATGCTGGGTACATGTGTGTATACATATATTAGGCATATTAATGAAACACATGTAATTAATAAAGCTCTTTTGTGTAGTAAGCTGTAAAAAAGAAGAATGATATCCATATTTTAGAAATAAGAAAGAAGGATACTCTTGTATAATGTTTACAAACAAGTATCTCTCTAGAGGAAATTAAATCTTTTAAATAATATGTACCAAAACATATAATAGAGTCCTATATTAAAATTCACTTGAAGTAAGAATTAAATAAATCAAAGGTATAAATATTATTTTAGTTGAATATTTAATATATATTTTGAAATGTTTTCATATTTCAATAAATACGCCAAAACTTCAAATACATTAGCAGTCACTTTAAAAAAAAATCATGCATTTAATGGTAAAGTTTGCTGTACATTTTGAGTTAGTGAAAAGGGAAAAAATGGTATCCTCACAGTATAGCAACTGAGGAAAATTATTCAGTATTACTGAAACTGGATAATGCAGTCTGATGACTCAGTCAAAGCTTTAGAAGACTTCAAAGCCCAAAATGAGAAGTGGATATACAGAACTACAAATTTGGTAAAGAATATTAGTAATTAATTGGATGTACATAACTCTTAATTTAGAAAATCTAATTTTATTTTAGGAAGGCTGTATAGTTTTAGATAATTTGCAAATGAATCGTTTTTTTTTGTTTGAAATGAATTTTCACTTTATCATATAAAAATATATCTACTCTCACTTGTTACTCATTGTTGATAATTTTTTTCCTTTCCAACAAAGAAAACAAGTGACTTCCTACCCCTCCAAAAATTAACCACCACATTAATTTCTTGAATATTAAAAATGGAGAAATATCTTCTCTCAGATTTTCCCATTTCCTCTTTTCCTACCTATATTTTCCTTCATAATAGCTTATTTAAAATAATTTTTTTATTTTATGTTTTTGCTAAACAATTTTTAATATACATGTCATACAAATATGAATTTTACTTATAATCATTAGGATATAATACTTACCAAAAATTATATAGTTTTTATTCATATTCTTTGGTCTCTAAGGACCTTGAAGTGCAAAGACAAGAATTACTTCATCTTGAATCCCATGAGAATCTATAATGATCTATTGGTCACTCATTCTCTCCTTTAAGTAATTTTAATGATGAATATGCCCCCTGAGGACTCCTCAGTTATTTGGCTTAGACAATGTTTAGAAGTTGTTGACAATTATTCATGTTAATATTTCTTCCCAAATTTTCTAAATTAAGCTTGTCTCACTAAGCATGGAAGGAGATTTACCTATGGAAGTTTCTATGGCTTTGACTTTATTTGAAGATAGGAAACAAAAATTTGCTGAAGTGCCTATTCATGGGAAATGAGTCCAAACTATTTTAAAAGGTATTCAAGAATAAATAAATTCATTTACTGAACAAAGACATTGGTGTCTTCTTTGGCTCTAGTAAGGTTCTGTGAACCATGGTTTCAGCAATAAACAAATAAGAAAAAATTATCCTGGTGGCATAGAGCAAAACATTGTTATGATTAAAAGACAAATAAATAAACAAACACATATTCAAGTGCCAGGTATTAATCAGTGGAAAGGAATACATTGAGAAGGGAGTATTTGAGAATATAATCCAAAATTTTAAGAAGACATGTATAAAAAAAATTGACATTCATAGTAAAAAGAAAAAAAAATCAATGTGAACAGAACCAAAAATAGTCAAGATATTGTAATAAATACATAGACAAGTTCTTTAAAATTACCATGATAAATATTTAATGAATCTAGAGAAGGCAATAATATTTAAAGGGATGACAAATATTAGAAGATATTAGAACACCATGAGAAAGAACTAAATGGAAATCTTATAATTAAATTATGTGATACCTGAATTTTTTTAAAGGCATTGGATACAACTGGCAAAACATAACTGAAAAAGAATAAGTGCACTTAAAACATAATTATTCAAACTGAAACACTAAGAGAAAGAAAAATTGAGAAACGTGAACAAGACTTTGAGACACTATTAAGTGGTCTAACAGGCATAATTGGACTGTAATTGGATTTTCTGAAGAAAGAAAGGACAAAATGAAGCAGGAATATGTATATGTGTATATATAAATATATATATAGAGAGAGACAGAGAGACAGAGAAACAGAGAGACACAGAGAGAGAGAGAGAGAAATGAACACCAAAATGAAAATCAAAACAAGTATGACCAAATTTGATTGAGGTTGCCATCAAATTCCCTGCTCAATAAATAAAAAGAAAATCATATAGAGATGCATCATTTTTCCTGATGAAAACCATAAATAATACAAACAAGTTAAAAGCAAATAGAGGTTGAAATGGGGGCTATTCATTACTTACAAGGAATCATGATAAGTATAAGCACAGAATTATCATTAGGAAAATGAAGAAGAAGCTAGAATACATAAGGAAAACATCTCTAAATACTGGGTGAATGGGTGAGGGGAGAGGACTAACAACACAGAATTCTGTATTCTATAAAAGTAGCTTTAAAAATGAAGGAAAGAGCAAAATGTAGTCAACTCCCAGTTTTCATCTCCTCCCCAAAATATCAAAAAACAAGCAAAGCCATTTACACAGGTAGGAGGCTTAGAAGTTTCCCCTCTGTCTTAACAAGTAAAAATCTTAAC
This sequence comes from Monodon monoceros, assembly GCF_005190385.1. NCBI lineage: Eukaryota > Metazoa > Chordata > Mammalia > Artiodactyla > Monodontidae > Monodon > Monodon monoceros. Next base: position 79,484,288 of record NW_021703777.1, on the reverse strand, counting down.
AGACTAAAAAAATCAATAACTCTTCTTGGATTCACAAGAAAGGTAAGAACTCAGGGCAAACTGTTGCCCCAATATTAGAGAGACAGAGGTGTTACAGGTAGTCTTGGCTTATCAGAGCAGATACTCAGGGGCAGAAACTACCTTAGGAAACAGTGCTGGGGTAAGACAACCTGAACAGTAAGTGGGGAAATGCTGGACTTTCAGTGTGGACAATTTCTGAGAGTTAAAACCTCCAGGGAGATCCAGTCAGAGGGGAGTACACACAATATAATGAGATTTATCTCCCGAAGCCTAACCAGTGCCTACAGTAAATATTGAGAAAAATCCCTTTGGGCATCCAGAAGGGGAAGGGAAAAGGAACCATTATGAAATACATCAGAGCACTCTCTTCTTAACAAGGCCTTCACTCAGGGGAAACTAGTTAACCAGATCCTAACCTGCTAGAGTATCATCAGAGCCTAAGTGCCCTAGGGAAGGAAAATATCCAGATCCATCTGTCTCTAGCCATCGTCTCACCTAAGGGGTTGGGGTAGGGGGGCACAGAGAAACACTTGTTAAATTCACAATTCAAGGCATAGGCACACAAAAGGATGGAGACCTAAACATAGAATTATAGAAAATTCCTATTCCCCAACACCTCACTACCTCATTACTAAAGGCCTGTTTACAGCAGATCCTTTTACCCTGTGCATCATGTCTAGCAATTAAGAAAAAATATTACAAGGCATAGCAAATGGCAAAAAACACACTTTTAAGGACACATGGAACATTTTACAAGGTAGATCACATTAGGACCCTAAACAAGTCTCAATAAATTTGAAATACTTGAAATCATGGAAACTCTCCTTTCTGAAGACAATGGAATGAAGCTACAAATTAATAACATACAAGAAACTGGAAATTCACAAATATGTGGAGAGACCCCACTTTTGAACAACCCAAAAGTCGAAAAAGAAATCACAATGGAAATTAGAAAATATTTATAGAGAAATAAAAATGAAAAACCATATACCAAAACTTATGGGATGCAACAAAGGCAGTGATCAGAGAGAAAATTATACCTGAAAATGCCTGCATTAAAAAAGAGAAACAATCAAAACAACCTAATTTTACACCTTGAGTAACTAGACACAGAATGGCAAACTAAATCCAAGATTAGTACAAGAGAGGAAGGATTAAATATTAAAGTGGAGGTATATAAAATAGAGGATAGAAGAGAGAGAATCAAAAAACCAAAATGTGACTCTTTTAAATAATAAACAAAATTGAAGAGCATTTCGCTAAAATGTTAAAGGAAAAAGGAGAGAAGACACACATAACTAAAATCAAAAGTGAAGGTGGGGGGCTTCCCTGGTGGTGCAGTGGTTGAGAGTCTGCCTGCCGATGCAGGGGACACGGGTTCGTGTCCTGGTCCGGGAAGATCCCACATGCCGTGGAGCGGCTAGGCCCGTGAGCCATGGCCACTGAGCCTGCACATCCAGAGCCTGAGCTCCGCAACTGGAGAGGCCACAACAGTGAGAGGCCCGCGTACCGCAAAAAAAAAAAAAAAAAAAAAAAAAAGTGAAGGTGGGGATAGTGCTACCAATTTTGCAAAAAGAAAAACATTATAAGAAAAAATATAAACAATTGTACTCCAACATATTAAATGACCTAGACGAAATGGGCAATCCCTATAAGCACACATTACCTAAACTGACTTAAGAATAAAGAGAAAATCTCAATATATCTATAAAAATAAAGAGATTGAATCAGTAATCAAAAGCTTTCCCCCAAAGAAAAATTCATATGGTTTCCCTGGTGAAGTCTACCAAACATTTAAATAAGGTACAACTAATTCTTCTCAAATATATGCAAAAAATGGAAGAGAATGGAACACTTCCAAACTCATTTTATGAGTTTAGCATTACCCTGATACCAAAGCCAGGTGAAGAATCACAAGAAGAAATTTCAGACCCATATTCTTTATAAATATTGATGCAAAAATCATTAACAAAATACTAGCAAACTGAATCAAACAGCATATGACCAAGTGGGATTTATCACAGGTATGAAAATTTGATTTAACACAAGAAAATCAATCAATGTGTTATAACACATTAATGGGGGGTTGAATGTAGAAAAAAAGAAAGAAAAAGAAATGATCATCTCAATTGACGCAGAAAAGGTTTTTAACAAAATCTAACACCCTTTCATGATTAAAAAATAAAATCTCAGGAAACTGGAAATAGGAGTCCTGAATTGCCAAAACAACTTTGCCAAAGAACATGTTCAGAAGACTCTCAGTCTCTGATTTCTGAAGTTGCTAAAATGCTACAGTAATCAAAACAGTGTAATACTGGCATAGGAATATACTGTATATATAGATCATTGGAATACAACTGAGAGTCAAGAAATAAACCTATATATCTGTAGCAAATTGACTTTTATTGGGGGTGCCAAGTCCATTAAATGGGGAATAAAACAGTCTTCAACAAATGGTGCTGGTAAACTGAATTTTCACATGCCAAAATAAATGAAGTTGGACCTCTACCTTACTCTGGGTACAAAAATTAACTCAAAATGGGTCAAAGGCCTAATATAAGAGCTAAAACCATAAAGCTCAGAATAAAACATAAAGGTTCATGACCCTGGATTTGGCAATGGATTTTTAAATATGACACCAAAATACAAGAAACAAAAGAAAAAAATGATAAATTAGACTTCATCAAAAAAAAAAAAATGCACCAGAGAATGTTGCCAGAAAGTGAAAAGACGACCTGCAGCACAGAAAAAATATTTGCAAATGGTATGTCTGAGAAGGGCTTAATATCTAGAATATACATAGATATTTAAAACTCCTAAAACTCAGCCACAAAAAGACAACCCAATTTAAAATGACAGAGAATATGAACAGAAATTTCAGCAAAGAAGATATAGTAATGACAAACACATGAAGAACTGTTCAGCATCACTACTTATTGAGTAAATGCAAATCAAAATCATAATTATATACCACTTCCACTTCACATCTACTAGGTTGGCAATAGTCCAAAATATGGAAAACAAGTGTTAGAGAGGATGTGGTGAAACTGGAGCTCTTGTGCATAGGATAGTTACTATGGTGCAGTTACTATGGAAAACAATTTGTCAATATACCAAAAAGTTAAATATAAAACTACCATATGACCTAGCAATACCACTCCCAGGTATATACAGTAAGTCCCTATATACGAAACTTCAAGTTGCGAACTTTCAAAGATGTGAATGTGCATTCCATCAGCGTCAGGTGTGAGTGAAATTGCAGCTTGCCCTCTGTCCATCTCTTTTGCTGATGATCCTTCAGCTCTACTATCCCCCACCTCCTCTCTCTCTTCCAGTCAGTAACTCTTCTTGCCTGTTCACTAGATGCCAGCCCCTGTATTCCAGCTGTTGTACTGTATGTACTACTGTACTTTTCAAAGTACTATGCTATAAGATTAAAAGTGTTTTCTTTATTTTTCATGTTTCCTTGTTTTTTATGTATTATTTGTGTAAAAAGTATTATAAACCTATTACAGTACAGTACTATATAGACGATTGTGTTTGTTGGGTACCTAGGCTAACTTTGTTGGACTTATGAACAAATTGGACTTAACAAACACGCTCTTGGAATGGAACTCGTTTATGTGCAGGGGACTTACTGTACTCAAAGGAATTGAAAATAGGGACTCAAAAAGATACATATACACTAATGTTCATTACAAAATTACTCATAAAAGTCAAAGGGTGGAAACAACTTAACTGTTCCTGAACAGATAAATGAATAAACAAAATGTTATTAATACATAATACATAAAATGGAATATTTTTCAGCCATAAAAAGGAATGAAGCTCTGATACATGCTAAACACGGATGAACCTTAAGTATTTTATGCTAAGTGAAATAAACGAGACTCAAAGGACACATATGTCTGATTCCATTTATATGTAATATGTAGATAGAGACAGAAGGTAGATTAGAGGTTATCAGGGGCTGAAGGGAAGGAGAAATGGGAATTACTAATTTTTATAGACTTCTTATTTGAAGTGATCAAAAAATTTGGACACAGTGGTGATGGTTGTACAACATTGTGAAAGTAATTAATGCCAATGAATTGTACACTTGAAATTGTTAAAATGACAGTTTTTTTATGTTTTTATTACATTAAATTTTTTTTAAAAAGAAAGCAAAATTAAAACATCTTCCGGTGAACAGAATAATCTCGTGACATCACAAATCATGTAGCCTCTGAAAAACTTTACTGCAATTCATGATAGAGTAAGAGTTAAAAATATAGATAATATTTTAGGACAGTGATTCTCAACAGGAGATAATTTGGCAGTGTCTGGAGACATTTTTGGTTGTCTCAACTCACACAGGTGGTCAGATGACAACTGTAATCTAGTGAGTAGAAGTAAGTGATGCAATGATACTAAACATCTTATTGATATAATGCACGAGATCCCCTACAACAATTACCTTGCCCAAAGTGTCTAAACTGTTTAGTGAACCCCCTGAAAAGTACTTGGGATCCTCAAAGCTAAAGTTCAGTATGGTTTAGGGGAAGGTTAATAATTTATGATTCAAGAATATCTAAAGTATCTTTCTCCAATAGAAAGTGTAAATCAGCAAAGAAACAGTATTATTTTTGTTTGAGAAAAGTCATGTTTACCACTTATCAGTGGACAATAATATATCTTTTCATTTTCTAATTATTGATAATAAGGTAGTAGCAAAAGTTCTGAAATTAAATCTTGAAATTGAATAATGTCATATTTAGTACATAAACAGAAAAAATCTGTTATTTTACACATGCTATATATAATAAACCACAGGCATCTCATTCTCACTGGTCAACAAAAGAATGAGCAAGACCAGGCATGGTCCACTTTAATTCATCTTCAATTCTGTAAAGCAAAAGGCTTATTCAGGCTAGGGTACTACCCATATAGTGTATAGATGGGTACCTATCTTTATCTCCCTGGCAGTAAAAACTCAGAGTAGCATGGTTCAGTAGTTTGTTTAAGACCCTGTTGTTTATTTGAGGATACAAAAAGTACCCTGCTTACTTCCCACTTCTCACCAAGCAAAGTGCAGCATGACTACCCATAGGGCTTTACTTTTGTGTTGCAAAAGCAAATTCAAAGATTCCTCTACAAAGCCAACAAGCACTGAGTCAGGGAACCTAGAAAGAGGCTCAGAGAGAATGGCAGCTCCTCAGGAGGGAGTGCACATCACTGGTTATATGTGAGCTGTCCAGATGTGGAGTTGATATTGCCAATCTGAAAGAGACTAGACAACTGGAAAACATGGAAAAAAAGTCACAAGTTACCTTTACTTCTGGGAAGGTCTTCTGAATTCACAGTGACAGCAGAATTCGGCTTTGCTGTCACTTGTCTTCAATCCCTCGCACATACTTAGATGATAACAGTAACCCCTGAAACCCAGTGCATAGTTACTTAAATCAGCATATTCAATGATTCCATGACAAGCACTGAAAATCTTTTTTTACCATGCTGCAATGCTGTTCTCTAATTTTATGTTATGATATTAGTTACAAAGGGGTCCTTGGTATTGGGATAACTTCATTGCCTTGAATATGTTGCAAAACAGGTACTTCAAATAATGAATATCTTAAAAAGTAATAATAGTGGCTACATAGTGAGCAGCTCCTTATTGGCTAAGCACAGTACTAAATATTTTTCAAATAATATTTAAGGAATCTTCACAATAATCTTCTTCATGAGGTAGTATTATTATCACCTTTTAACAAAGATGGAAACCAATGCTTATAATTTGGAGGGAATAAGATCACAAGCCTATTAGTGATATAGCCTGAGTTAGAATCAAATTTCTTAAACTCCAAAGTTCATTCCCAGTAATCAATAAGTGATATTGCCTCATGTATTGATACTATTACAATTTTAACTTTAAAGAAATGCCTACTTTATTAAAAATTATGTAAAGAGTTTCCCCAGAACTACTGATATTGGACAGACAACAATATACAAATTCAATGAATATACTGATAATGAGATACAATAAAGAAATTAATAATAAGAATAGAAAGATTATCCAGTCAATCAAACAATAATTGAATATAAGCTATTTGTAATGAAACATTCTAGAGGCTCAGAAATCAACAGTAGTAAATGTAGTATGTTCTATATATAGGTATCACTAATCATTTAGGTATATGCACTTAATTTCTTCTCTGCTCATGGAAAAAATAATCAGAAATCATAACTTCTGTGAAACGCTAAAACAGAAGGAAAGTTCAGATAATTATCTCTCATACTTCTCTTTCCAAATTAGGAGATTTTAGCAAATATAATAGGCACACAGTTGCATAAATGCATAGTTAACTAGCATTTATTTATTCCAGAACCTAATAACTTGGTCATTGTTTTACACATACCTTGCACTCATAAGTAAACTATGATGTTTTCTTGATTTTTATTGTTTTTTCTTAATGTCATTTCTTGAGAAATCCTACATTTTCTTTCTTCCTATTTCTCTTCTCATTAGTAGCAGAGAAGGAACAAGTAAATATATATGTTAAAAACCAAGTTTAAGTCATGAGCATACTGGGATTTATCAACAAAGACCATTCTTCCATCAAGTTGTCAACCACCTTTTCTGGTATAGTTCCTGTAAAACTATGTCTCCCTCTACCTCCATCTCTTCTGTCAAACTTCTCAAAGCTTTCAAAATTCTTATTTGTCCTCTAAATGCCATTCCAAATTCTAGCGTCTTCCTACTTAAAAAATAGAATCTCCCATTAGGCACTATTTACCAACATATATTTTTCTATTGTAGTGTTTATCGCATTCCACTTTGTGTGTGTGTATATATATATATATATATATATATATATATATATATATATGTATGTATATATATACATATATATGTATACATTTTAGTTTTGTTCCTGCCATCACTTTTAATAAATTGCAGATGATGGATTGATTTTGTAGGTGTCTTATATCTTTAGCAGCATTGAATAGAATAAAAGTATGGATATATGACAAAGATGTAAGAAATGTATACTTTAATTAGGCCTTAAAAATTAAAAATGGAAAACATGAAGTTTTGGCTATGATATTAATATATATTATATAGATATATAATAATATACAAATAAGTTATTTCCCAAAATTTAATTTGTACAAAACCCCTTTTGAGCGTTTTTGACAATTCTGTAAACTTTCTTACATTAAAATAAAATTCAAAGACCCTCAGAGCTGATAATGTACTGCTGTTAATGGGTTTGTCATTTAGGGTGAATGTAACTCATTATTAAGAGCAGTGACCACTGCTAAAATGAAACATTTTATTCCAAGTATGCTGATCTACCTGATCAAATAATAGTTTAAGGTTGTCTAGTAGTAAACATAGATTATTTTTATGGGAAGCTAAAATAGTGTTAATTCATCATCAATATTTCCAATTTTTACACATTTCAAGATGGTGAATATTATGACATTCTACCACCTTATGAAAAATAAGAAAGCACCCTAACACACTGAAGTTTCAAGAAGGAAAAAAATAAGTCTCTTTTGATAATTTACAACTAAGAATGAGTCTGCTATAACATAGATGTAGAGTTCAAGCTTATAAAACTTTGTAAAATTGTAAACTATGAAATTAATTTAAAGTTGTACTAGGTTGATACCTTACATTTAATAGAACCAAGCTCAAAATTTCTCTAATGAAAAGCATTACCCACCATTTGTGACAACACGGATGAAACTTGAGAGCATTATGTGAGATGAAATAAGTCAGACAGAGAAAGACAAATGCTATATAAAACAAACTTAAAACAAATAAACAAACAAACAAACAAACAAATCCCAAACTCATGGGAAAAAGAGATCAGATTTGTGGTCAGATGTGGGTGATGGTTGTGGGAGTTGAAGGTTGTCAAAACATACCAACTTCCAGTTAAAAGATAAATAAGTACTGGGTATGTAATGTACAACATGAGGGCTAGTTTAAACTACTCTATGGTTTATTTGAAAGTTGGTAAGAAAGTAGATCTTAAAGTTCTCATCACAATGTAAAAACATTTTTTTTCTTTTTTTTTTATACATATATGAGATGATGGATGTTAACTTATTTTGGCAATCATTTCACAGTACATGCAAATCAAGTCATTACACTATACAACTTATACAGTGCTATAGGTCAATTATATCTCAATAAATCCAAAAGGAAAATAGGAAACACAGATTAGGAGAAATGGAGAACAGTATTAGAAATGCAATATACAGTTACTATGATTCTAGAAACACAAAAGACAGCTATTGAGCTAGAAAAAATTTTTGAAGAGATGATGATTTACATAAAACATTATCTCTTAAAACAATATTTAGATCTTCTCAGTAATGCATATAATTAGTATCAAACATTCATGTTGTTTCTGCATTTATCTGTCTGTGTATGTGCGTATATCTTTGTCTCTCTGTCTCTATCTACCTATGTATCTATCTATCTAAATCCTCTCGTGGTCTTTGTAATTGCTGTTTAAAATCATATAAAATATTTTATTTATATACAGCTTGTATTTTATATGATAATGAATATTAAATATTAAAATTGTACAGTAAACTTCCACATGATCATCAAATCACATTAGCACAAAATACTTTTGATTGCATGAATCCCTTCTTCATCATCACTGAACACACTGTCACCCAGTCTCTCAATGTTCATGTCTATAAGTGGAATGTCATTATCACGAGGAGCCATCTGTTCAAAGTTGGACAGCATAAGTTGTTAGTCAAGCCCTGTGGCATATGTACCAAAACCTCATTGTCAGATCATTCATGTGTTTTATTCAAAAATTGTTCCCTTTTTTGCTCTCTGAAGTCACATAGAACAAATATATTTTCAAAATAACTGAACTATTATAAATATTTCATTTTATTATCATATAGGAACAATAAAGATATTAACAATTGGATTCCTCTCTCATCACAGAATGTTATATGGCTGGTGTTCATTTCTAAAATTTGCTACCCTAGATGCAACCTAATATTCCAGAGGTGAAACAAATGACTCCAGAAAAATTCTGTTTCTTTCAATGTAACATTCAAAAAGGTAGCCCCTTTTGATAGGAGGACATTTCTATTCATCTTTAACTAGATAAATGATAGGTAAATAGAACTGTAAGAATGCCAATATCAACTATGCTGTACCAAGAATTGAGTAAAATAATGATTATAGAATTTTAAATGGGTTAAATTTTATTTTGAGGGTTTGATTCAAAAGTTTTAAACTGGACTTCCCTGGTGGCGCAGTGGTTGAGAATCCGTCTGCCAACGCAGGGGACGCGGGTTCGTGCCCCGGTCTGGGAAAATTGCACATGCTGCGGAGCGGCTTGCCCGTGAGCCATGGCCGCTGAGTCTGCGCGTCTGGAGCCTGTGCTCCCCAACTGGAGAGACCATAACAGTGAGAGGCCCGCGCACCGCAAAAAAAAAAAAAAAAGTTTTAAACTATTAAAATGGTCTTGAGTATTAAAGTTATAATTTAATATTACCTTCTCATCTAATTCATGTATGCATTTAGAAAATAGGCCTTTTGTTAATCTCAGTGTCTTTAATTAAAAATAATTTGAATATTTTATAACAAAGGAGGGGATCACATTGTATTCAACTACAGTCTGCTCGGTAAGCTGATACTTTCACTGTGGACGCTCACAAGTGGTAAGGCTGCATGACAGTTATTACTGGCATTCAGCATGCTGTTTCTTATTTGATCCCACCAGTGATAAAAATCAACCTGAGGTATACATTTTGGCAGATTGATATTTGGGGTCAAAATGACCAGGTGAAGTCTAGAATATGAAGATATGAATTCTTACCTATATACTTAAATTTACATTCAGAATGTAACTTTTATTTGCATGGCTACAGATTTTCTAAGGCTTGGCTTTACATTCATTTTATAATAAGTATGAATGGTTTAACAAGTTAAAAGTGTATTTTAAGCTCATGAGTCATGATTTTTTTCTTTTAACTATAAACATATTCTTATATTTGTTTTTATGTAATGTGATTATTATTGAATGGTAAATTAAAACAAAAAGTTTGTGGAATTAAATGTTACATACAATTGTATGTGAAGTGTATGACATCAATTGCATGTTGCATAGAAATAAGTATTTCTCTGTAATTGCTTCACATATAACAAACTACATATTTAAATAGAATAATCTAGATTAATATCTAGATTTATTTTTCTATCACAAAAATAATCTCCCATTCTAGGCTAAGAAAATGGCTATCATCCATTAACATGTGCTTAAACAAATTTATGGTGATAAAATATCTTCCTAATAATAGTTATTCTTTCAAGAATTTAATCATCTATATTAAATCTATTGTCTTAGGTTTAGGTAGGTTTCAAGATAACTTCATAGTAAAATTCATATTTGTGTAGTATACTGGCATTCAGAGTTATGGTCTTCAGATATTGATCTATCAATAACCAGTAGAGTGGTCCTCTGTGGATCCCCAAAGTGTTCTGTTCCTCAGTATACTCATCTGTAAAAAATGTGGTTAACTAAGTCCCTTTTATGATTGTGACTCCAAAACTCTTTGACCTTAATTAAATAAATTGGATGTCTGAACACTTAAAGTAAAATTTCATTTGATTCTACTATTTCTACAAATGTCCTTTTGAATGTAAATAAGACTGTCAACATTTTGAGTTTACAAGGCTTTTAAAGCACACAGCAAAGGACTAGAACTCCACTCTTTCCATAAACATAAGTAAATATAGTATGCCAATTAATGAAAATACAAATTTATAAATTTTTTGCAGTGTTTTTGTAAATTAAGCTACATTTTGGATTTATGGAAAGATTAGTTCAGGAAATCATTCATTTATATGAAGAATAAAATTCATAACAGTTAAATTAAGTGCATCCATTGAAAACTTTTGAAATATTTTTTATGTAATAATTAGAATATTGTCTAATCTCTATAAAATATACTTGTATATGAATCAAAACTGCATATTCACTAATACTTTTAAAATTAATTTTAGGAGCTTTGTACTTTGTATTAACACTTATGATGACTTTATTAAAATTAGGTTTATAAAATATAGTTAATTATTGTCATCTCCACCATGAACAACCCCAGTTGTTATCATTGGTTTCATATGTGAACTGAACACTTTGTCTAAGATATCACCTCTTTGCTTTGTTATCAAATCCACTATATTTGGCAAAATGCATTTCATGGGAAAACAAGAAGATAGCTCAGTGATTACCGTGCAACAGCATTGTTACTTCACAGCTGAGTAACCTCAGACTCTGCTTTTTGTGTTTCAGGTGGGTATGAACAGAGTTTAACTTGACCACATCTTTGAGTTAAGATTTTTATGTTTTCTTGGAGCTAAGATTTTCTAAGCAGGGCTGTTAGCTGTCACAGAGTAAGTATACTCTTGTCGCACTGTCCTTTGAAGCATGACATCATGACTAAAGATGAGAAGCCTAAATTGGATTGCAGACAGCTGAGCTGAATTTTGATAGACTTTCTGTAGCATGTTGTAATCTCTAGGGACAGAAAACCACGCCCCCTGATTTACCAAAGGACAAGCTGATGCTTTAAAGAGAAAAGAAAATAATTTCCTGAAAGACAAATGTTAAAAATATGTCGTTATTTAGATTAGTGATTTCAGTTTTAACAATGATTGCCTAATTGCAATATTAGACACATTCATTGCTACAGTAAATTTTATAAACTCCAAATATCCCTTTAGACTAAAAATCACCTTGTGTATAATAATAATATAAGCATAAAATATTTATATTTTGTCTTGCAGTTTAAAAATGTCACTTATCACATGAGGTTTTTTTTTTCAAATAACTGTGTTTTGTAAAATTATACAGGTAAGGAGTCTAAAGTTCTCTAAAGCCACACAGCTAAAACAGTGGTTTCCAGTTAAATAATAATAATTTCTATCCTGGTTCCTAATAGTCATATTTTTATTTCTGTGTAGCTGTAATATTTCAGAGAATATACAAACAGATTTAATGGTTTGCTATTAAGTGTTTCATTGACATTTCTTAAGAATGTTTTTTCATCATTTTTAGTTAGAGTGTTTCAAGATACATCAATAGGAATAAATGTTGAATTATATAATATGTATTTTAAGTATGACAGGAGATTACCATGAGAATTTATTGTTGACATATTAACCTAATATAATAATAAGCTCTATGATTGTAAATTATCCTGATTCTTGGCATCAAACTTACCCTGCTCTACATCCTGTAAAATCTTAGAATAAATTATTTGATTTGAATACTTTTTGTCTTTGTCTTCCAGAATCTTTTATTAGAATGTTGAGGGGAAGAAAAATCAACTAATACCAGGTTGATAACATCATTCAAACATTACTCATAAAAAAATGTTTTGCTGTTTGCTTTTAGTGTCTACTGTTCCTAGACACTGTGTTATATGTTGTACATAAAATATCGAGAAAAAAAAAACTGAACTCTTACTTTAAATTCAGTATAGGAGGCAGCTAGTAAACAATTAATTGCCTAAAACAATCATTTCAACTTTGACAAATGTTACAAAGCACACAGTGATATGAGTACTTATAACGGGTAATCTAGTTTAGGGGTTAGATAACAATCTCCTGAGGAAGTAGCAACCTGGCTGAGTTCTGAAAGATAAGTAGTAATTTTATAAGAGATGGGCCATGGTAAAGAAGGGAAGGAGGAAGACTCTGATGCAGCATGTACAAAGTTCAAAAAAAGCATGACATGTTTAAGCATCTTTTAAAAGCATAGTCAACTTAAACTTGAAATAGAGAAGATGTATTTTTGAAAACAGGTTGCCATAGTTAATAATAACTTATTCAATTAAAATTGATTACCCCTTATTTATATTACCATTTTACAGATGAGTTAAACTAAGGGCCCAGGTATTTATTTAAATTCACCAAAGTAAATGCATGATATAGAGCAAAACAGGGACTTGAAACCAGTTAGATTGACTCAAAAGTTTCTAATATTTCCAATATTATATCCACCCTCTCATATGAAAAAGATAAACACTCTATAAGAAATTGGAATAGTGTAAATCAATTTCTTTGATAATAAGTTATACGACTTTGGTAGGTAGGATCTATAACAGTGCCTGGATGAGCCATGTCGATGCCTGAGACAAAAAAAAAATACCAATCCTGCCTTTATTTATAATTTGGTGTTTTGCTTGTGGTGGGTTTTTTGTACTAATTTTAAAAAACTATTGCATTAAAATACTATTATTATTATTTTTGCAGTACGCGGGCCTCTCACTGTTGTGGCCTCTCCCGTTGTGGAGGACAGTCTCCGGACGTGCAGGCTCAGCGACCATGGCTCACAGGCTTAGCCGCACCACGGAATGTGGGATCCTCCCGGACCGGGGCACGAACCCGTGTCCCCTGCATCGGCAGGCGGACTCTCAACCACTGTGCCACCAGGGAAGCCCTGAAAATACTATTATCTTAATTATGAGCTTTCGTTGCCTCTTTACATGTTGGGCCTAAGGTAAATACCACAACCACTTCCACTGTTCCATACATGTAGGATGGAAAAGGAAAGAACACGGGATTGAACCTATATGCAAAGGAATGGTGATAGGATAAACCAGGTAGTAAAATGGCTGAAGAGGAAAATAAGCATGTAAAAGGAATAATAAAGAAGGACTGAGAGGCAGTCAAAGCTAGAGATCCTGGATGGGTGAAGCACATTTTTGAAGAGGTGGAGGAAGGAAAACTGGAAGATCAGGACATGTTGGTCAGAGTTCCCTGAAATCAAGGTTTTGGAGAAAGTGAAACTATTGGCAATAATAAAGAAAATGACTGAAAAAAAATCTCCACGATGCCAATTAAAATAAAACTCTCTTATAAATATTCCTACAATTGTACTTAAGGCTAATTAGCTGCCCCATTACGTTTTATTGATGTCTATTTAAGTAAAAAATAAGTTTATTTGTATGATATAGAATATTTTGAGTCTACTTAAGTACTATCATATACTATATGATATAGGATCGTATTGTTTGTCAAGTGGCCAAACATTTTTGATGCATTTAATGCCAAAATAAAGTGGATGAAATAAGAACCAGAAAACAGGCCCTGCACTCAGCTTCCATATTTATTTTGAACAAGAACTCATCTTCACATAATGAATATCTATAAACCCTGATTTTTCAAACCTTAAAAGATAATTACAAGTGATAATTTATAATTATTGTCCCTGGTTTTTCCCAGAATCTTTAACAGCTTCTATGATAAATGACTGTTATGTGCAATATGGTATGTTAACAACTGAATTAGAACATCCTGACCATATGTCTATCACTGCAGGCAAAGTCCAGGAGGATGATGTGAAGATAAAAACACAGGATAAGTTCTTCTCATAATTACATGAAAGCAGAAACTGATGGTTGACAGATAATAAATGAGATGTAAAGTCATTGCTTCAAATGTTTGGAGATTAATAAATGGGGGCATTTATGAAAATATATTCAATGTTCAGGAGTTAAGGCGAGTTTCCACTCAGAAATATATGTACTTAACCAAAATTCTGCTTAATATGAGATCAAATGTAAAATTCATTAATTCAAACACAAGAGCTTCAAACCATAAATCTGGGTGAGGTTACACTTTTTAAAGCTGCAAATTGAAGTTAACAGATCAAAATCAACTAGGGCTGCTAATCTGTTCACAAAGGTGTAAATTCTTAATGAGAATTTATTACAAGGCTGACAATGTAATTTAACAGCAGTACTTAAATCTTGATCAGACAATTCAACTTTCAGACTCAGGTTCATTTTTATCTTACTTGAAGGAAATAAAGACTATTTTAATGTTAACATCATAAGGCAATTGTAATATTAAGTGTATATAATACATACAAAGTGTTACACATAAATATAAGATATAATTTATGTATTAGAAATGATATTACTCAGTACCAGTTAGAATTTGGGACATATTTGTTGAGAGATGGCATTTGACATTTATATTATTGGAACATTTTTTTATGTTGGAATGGATCAGGGGATAGGTTTCCTTAAAATTCCTACTTTGAAACCATCTCAGGGATGTTCTTGATTTTCTGTTATAAGGACTACTTCAGAGTAGGGTAGTACCTTTTGAAATGAAATCAGCTGTACTCTCACCACTGCCACTGGTGACAAGAGATTCCATTAACTTCAAATTGTTCATCAAAATTAGTCTCCTTAGATGTTTTGCAAATTGTGTAATGCTCACTGCCTTCAGAAAATGACATGGAATATCTGTGGTAGTTGACTCTGGAGATTAATATTTTATTTTTTGCTTTAACTGAATAGATGTTTATTGGGAGCCTATTATAAGTATAAACAAGTTATTTGGAGTGGATATTGATAGATACTATAGAGATTTCAAGGGCTCATTTTGTTCTGGCAACTCAGTTCTGTCTTGGCTTACATAAGAGCACATACCCCTCCATGATGAGAATAAGCTCAAGGAAAGCTAACTGTATTCAATTTCTGAAATCTTAATTTTAAAAATGTCTTACAATAGGTTGGTTATGTGTGCTTTGTGCATTATATGAAATACAGGCCTACCTCAGAGATATTGCAAGTTTCATTCCAGACCATCACAATAAACAAAATATCAAAATAAAGCCAGTCATACAAGTTTTTTGGTTTCCTAATGCATATAAAAGATACATTTACAATATACTGAAGTCTATTAAGTGTGCAATAGCATTATGTCTATAAAAACGAAGTACATACCTTAATTTAAAAAAATACTTTGTTGCTAAAAAATGCTAACCATCATCTAAGTCTTCAGTGAGTCCTAATCTTTTTGATGGTAGAGAGTTTTACCTGGATGTTAGTGGCCACTGACTGATCAGAGTAGTGACTGCTGAAGGCTTGGGTAGTTGTGGGAAGACAACAGGGAAGTTTGCTGCATCGACTGACACTTCCTTTCGTGAGCTATTTATTTGTAGGATGTAATGCTCTTTGATAGCATTCTACCCACAGCAGAAATTATTTCAAAATTGGAGTCAGTCTTCTCAAAACCTGCTACTGCTTTATTGACTGAGTTTATGTAATACTTTAAACCCTTTGTTGTCATTTCAACAGTCTTCACAGTATCTTCACCAGGAGTAAATTCCATTGAAAGAAACAATTTACTTTGTTCATCCATAAGAAGCAACTTCTCATTTGTTAAAGTGTTATCATGAGATTACAGCAATTCAGTCACGTCTTCAGGCTCCACTTCTAATTCTAGGTGTCTTGTTATTTGCACCACAACTGCAGTTCCTCCCTCCACTGAAGTCTTGAACCCCTCAAAGTGTCATCCATGAGGGTCAGAATCAACTTCTTCCAAACTTCTGTTAATGTTGACCTCTCTCATGAGTCATGAATGTTCTTAATGGCATCTAAGATTCATCTTAACGGTGAATCCTTTCCAGAAGGTTTCAGTTTACTTTGCCCAAATCCCTCAGAGGAATCACTATCTATGGCAGCTATAGACTTATGAAATATACTTCTTAAATAGTAAGATTTGAAAGTCAGAATGACTCCTTGCTCCATGGACTGCAGAATGAATGATGTGTCAGCAGGCATAAAAACAACATTAATCTAATTGCATATCTCCATCGGAGCTCTTGGGTGATCAGGTGCATTGTCAATGAACTGTAATATTTTAAAAGAAAACTTATTTTTTCTGAGTAGTAGACCTCAACAGTGGACTTCAAATATTCAGTAAACCATGTGGTAAACAGATATGCTGTCATCCAGGCTTTGTTCTTCCATTGATAGAGCACAGGCAGAGTAGATTTAGCATAATTCCTAAGGGCCCTAGGATTTTCAGAATGGTAAATGTGCATTGGCCTCAACTTAAAGTTGAGCCTCATTAGCCCTTAACAAGAAAGTCAGCCTGTCCTCTGAAGGTTTGAAGCCAGACACTGACTTCTCCTCTCTAGCTATGAAAATTCTAGATGTCACTTTCTTCCAATATAAGTCTGTTTCATCTATACTGAAAGTCTATTGTTTAGTGTAACCACCTTCGTAAATTATCTCAGCTAAATCTTCTGGATAACTTGCTGCAGCTTCTACATCGGCACTTTCTGCTTCACCTTGCACTTTCATACTATGGAGATAGTTTCTTTCCTTAAACCTCATGAACCAGCCTCTGCCAGCTTCCAAGTTTTCTTTGGCAGCATCCTCACCTCTCTCAGCCTTCACAGAATTGAAGGGAGTTAGGGCCTTCCTCTGGACTAGGCTTTGGCTTAAGGGAATATTGTGGATGGTTTGATATTTTGTGCAGACCACTAAAACTTTCTCCATATCAGCAATAAGCCTGTCTCACATTTTTAACATTCATGTATTCAATGGAGTAGCATTTTTAATTTCCATCAAGAACTTTTCCTTTGCATTTACAACTTGGCCAACTGTCTGGTGTAAGAGACCCAGCTTTTGGCCTTTCTCAGCTTTCAACATGCCTTTCTCACTAAGCTTAATTTCTAGCTTTTGATTTAAAATGAGAGATGTGCAACACTTCTTTCAACTTGTACACTTAGGGGCCATTGTAGGGTTATTAACTGGTCTAATTTTAATATTCTTGTGTATTAGGGAATAAGGGAGGCCAAGGAGATGGAGAGAGATGGGGAAAGGCAGGCCGGTGGAGTAATTCAGAAAACACACAACACTTATTGATCAAGTTTGCTATCTTACATTATGCCCCAAAACAATCACAATAGTGACATCAAAGATCACTGATCACAGATCATCATAACAATTTTAATAATGATGAAAACATTTGAAGTGTTGTATGAATTACCAGAATGTGGCACAGAGACACAAGTGAGCAAATATTATTGGAAAAATGGGCCTGATAGGCTTGCTTTATGCAGGGTTGCCACCAACATTCAATTTACAAAAAATGCAATGTTTGCAAAGTACAATAAAACAAAGCACAATAAAATGAGATATGCCTGTATATTGTTGTGTCACTTGATTTTGAAAATTTCTACTCAAAACTACATCAAACTAATACAAGAAAATTGCATCATTTTTATATTAATATTTATTGGCAATCTACTTTTGATGATGGATTTTAGGTATTGGTTAATATAGGAGTGAATGACATAAACACAATACCTGCTTTATAAAAAGTCCTCCTAATTGATTATACAAATAGTCATGTATCTCAGAAATATATTGTATAGTATTATAAAGGTAATAAGATCCAAGTCATTGATTGTTCAGTGAAGAAGCTTCAGTCCAGAGAATTTAAATGGCTTGTCAAAGTTAATAAGCTAATTATTATCAGATTGATCTGACTCATCTTCTAATTGCACCCAGTGTGTCATAATTGTACCCATATGTTAAGTTGCCAATTATTATGCACTCCTACAATTATTGAAAATAAAGAAAAAGGACTGACATATAATTTTTTCCTTTCTTTGAAGTTTTTTTTTAATCTAAAAATATTATGTGTGTGTGTGTGTATACAGAGAGAGAGACAGAGACCCTCAAAAGATGACCTAATAATTTTCAAAGAAAAAGTCACTGCCCATATTAACCTAACACAAATTAGAAATAGAATTTTCAGGAAAAAACGCAGTTTAGGAAAAATCTGCCTTCAAGTATTAATTTTCAGTACTCATTTTGTAGAGCTGAGTTGATAGAGGTTCACAATGTCAAAGAAGCATTATACAGACATCAGTTTTCTAATAGATGCCTGAGTAGAAAATGTTTTAGTTAATCTGATTGATTTTCAAGCTCTTTTGAAATCATCAGTGGACTTTAGAAAGCCTTCTAAAGAGGATTTATTGCCAACAACCCCTCAGGTTAAAATGGTTAACCAATAGATTAAGTGCCATGCCTCCAGTGACCTGAAATGGAAAGGGAGAGCACAAATGAATAATTTGTAGAAATGTTGTACTTTATTCTCACTAAACACAGACATAAATAATGAAGAGAAACTTGCTTACTGAATTTTTGAATTAGAAATGATCTTAGATAAAATTGGGACAATTTCTATATGTCAAGCATTTTGTTAAATATTTCATTATTTAATTGTAATTCTCACAATGCATGATTAGTAGAGTAGTAATATTTTCATTTGACTGATGTAGAGAGTATCCTAATTTCATTTTCTTTTTCAAATAAGACACCTGAAATTCAGAAAGAGATTTGACTTCCTTGACAGAACTTAGCAGTTCAGTGAATTAGGACCTCTGACGCTACTGATCTCTCACTCCTGTTCAGCATTTAATTACCTCCATAAATATCATATATATGTGTACAGAAATAGGTGGATAGGTAGATAGATTGATGATAGATGATAGATATAAGATAGATATGAAAATATCTATCTTGAAAATGTGAGGAGGAAATTTGTAGGGTTCTAGTAATAATAAAGTTAAGAATATATTGCAGAAACATACTTTGAAGATATTCTGCAGTAGAAATATTAACATTCAATTTTTTATTTCAATGAAATCAAATTTATTTAAGATTCCACTTAAAAAACAAAATTCCATGTATTTTCTTATTACTGTTTTAAGTACAAATACAGTCATATCCCATTATATAATAAACATTTTAAAAGACATAATGATTCTGTTTGATTTTTGTTTTTCATACACATTTGAATTTTACTTCAGTGAAACATTACAATAAATGCATACTGGTTTAAAAAGACAGGTAAGTATCTTTTATGTTATTTTCTACAATAAAAAATTTCTGCATGTATAAAGGAAAAAACTCTTTTTGAATAATATATATATATATATATTTATGAGTTTTGCCTTTCCACATAAATAAAGATGAATTAAAACAAGATAATTTAACTTTTCATTTCTGGCCATAGTAGTAATTTATGTTCATCTTGAAAAATATAAGAAATATATAAAGACAAAAATAATCTGCAATTTATTAATTCAGCAATAATTACTGACATTTTTATTTTGCCTATAAAAGTATATATGATTTTGTGTGTGTGTGTAAACATGTAGTGTATTTACATCTAGGACACCATTTTCATATATCATTATATGATAAAAGTCTTCTGTGTGAATAATTTTTGTAGAAAAGCATAGTTAATAATGACTTCATCTTGTGAAATAAAAATTTAACTAGGCTTAGCTCAAACTGAGAAATATTACTTAACATCTTAAGTATAAAAGACCAACGGAGAATGTTAATCTTTGCCATTATCTGTTTTACTAATATTTTATATTAGATATTTTAACAAAATATCTTCCAGGTTTCTTTGGCTTTGGTGTTTGTGACATGGAAAGTTAACATCTTGTAATATCAAGTTAGAATATTAGTTTATAATATTACATGTGAATGAAATATACCTGGAAAAATTCATAATTTTTATTTCCTGCCTCATACATTTTTCCATCTTCCAAATTCTTTGTGGTCAACATACAGTACTTTTAGAATTAGAAAAACTAAACATTATGATATTTAAGAAGATAAAATTTAGCAATATCATAAAACATAGGATGGATTATTTGAATTAAACTTTTTAGAGAATAAAAGTTATTTTTAAAAGCCAAATGATTTAGGTAGAGCATTTAGATGTTGTTTCATCTAAAAGTGTTTCAATAAATACCTTTTTAAATAAAAGAAATTAAAAGGCAAGATTTAAAGTAATTTGCCAGCTTCAGATTCTGTATGACAGAAATCAGCTGAGGCTGATCATATTAACAGGAGCCAATAAATTGTATATAAACATTGAGGACATCTTGAAGAGGAGATATACTAAAAAATGAAACTTACATGAAGACCCGTTACAAAGTGTGTTAGAGAGTCAAAAAGAAACAAAGGACCTCTAACTCTGAATGGCATGCACTAAGCCAGTGCTTCTCAAATTTTAATGTACTTGTGAATCACCTGGGGATTCCCCTAATATGTAGATTCTGATTCAGCAGATGTCAAGTAAGGCTTGGGATTCTGCATTTCTAACAACATCCAGTGATATTCACATCGATGGTCTGTGGACCACTCCTTGAATTGCAGGATTCTAGGTACTCTTTCAGTTTCTTCACATGTATTGTCTTTTAGCTTATGGTACTATGCCAAAATTGTAAATTATAAATTTGGGGAAGGAATTTGTTAAACAATTTATTAAAACTCTCACTGCAATGTGTTGTTTTCCTATTGTTGCTGTAATAAATTACCACAAATTTGTTAGCTTAAGATAACATAAATTTATTATCTGTAAGTTCCCTGGGTCAGAAGCTTGAAATGGGCTAAAACCAAGGTGTTGGAGGGAATGAATTCCTTCCAGAGACCCTAGGAGAGAACCTGTTTCCTTGCCTTTTCCAGCTTCTAGAGACCTCTCTCATTTGCTGGCTGTGGCCCCATTCTTCCATCTTGGAAGCCAGCAAAATGGGCCTGAGTCCTTCCTATGTTACTGTCTCTCAGGTTCTCTGCTTCAGTTATCACATTCCCTTCTCCAACTCTGACTCCTTTCTGCTTCATTCTTCTACTTTTAATCCCTATTTGATTACATTGGACCCAATTGGGTAATCCAGGATTATCTCCCTATTTTAAGGATGGCTGATTAGCAACCTTAATTCCATTTGCAACTTTAATTCCCCTTTGACATGGGTTATGAATTGAATTTTGTTCTCCCAAAAGATATGTTCAAGTCCTAACCCCTGGTATCTTCTAAAGTGACCTTATTTGGAAATAGGGTCTTTGCAGATGTAATTAAGCTGAGGTCATTAGAGTGTTCCCTAATCCAATGACTGGTGTCTTATAAGAAGAGGGAAATTTGGACACAGATATACAAAGGGAACAACATGTAATAAAAAAGGAGAGATTGGAGTGATGAAGCTGCAATCAAGAAATGCCAATCAGACCTAGAAGGAGACAAGTAAGAATTCTACCCAGAGTCTCCAAGGTAGCATGGCTGTGCTTATACTATGATTTTGGGTGTTTAGCCTCCAAAACTGTGACAGAATAAATTTATGTTGTTTTAAACCATCATGTTTTTAGTATTTTGTTACCAGAACCAAAAGAAACTAATACATATTGACAAATTTATGGCACTAGGACATAAACATCTTTGGAGAGCCACCTGACGTTCTACTTACCACAGGTAGAAAGTTACTTTTGAAGTTGATTTAAATGTAATAGTGTTCTGAATAATATCTTGAGCAAAATATATTGCCCTCAAGCCATCTTTGGTGGATATCCAAAAACATAGTATTTGGTATTGAGGATATAGCCTTAAATTCCTATAGAAAGTGTTCTGAATAGGCTGTTAATATTTACCCAAACAGTTACCCACAGCCTTGATTCACATAAGATTAATGATTAAAGCCAATGATTTAAGATATCTAAACTCCCTGAAATATGAGCTGGTGTGATTCTTTCCACTCCTGATTGTTTTTTCCATGATGAAGAATCTCAAATGTTGCATTTTTTGCCTCATTTTGTACCCTTCATTTTGTGCCAGAAAGATGAATTTGAAAGAACAACTAAGTACCAGTAGCTCTCTATGCAGTTAGCTTAGCAGTAAAGTCACTATGCAGGAAACCTGTAGTGCCCCATAAGTACCAGGGACTGTGTTATGGACTATATGGTTATATCCCCCCAAAATTCATATGTTGAAGATTTAGGTCCCAATGTGATGGTATTAGGAGGTAGAGCCTTTGGAAAGTAAATAGGTTCAAATTAAGTAATGAGTGTAGAACATTCATGATGGAATTAGTGCCCTTATAATAAGAAGAAGAGAGAAAGGAAAGGCCATGGGCATACAGAGAGAAGGTGGCTGTCTACAAGCCAGGCAGTGAGCCCTCTCTAGACACAGAATCTACCAGCACCTTGATTTTGGACTTCCCAGCCTCCAGAATTGTGAGAAACACATTTCTGTTATTTAAGCCACCCAGTCTATGATAATTTATTATAGCAGCCCAAGAAGACTAAGACAGACCAGGTGAATATATTTCACATTTCTGGTTTCCTGCAGAGGTAGGCCAGATTCCACAATATTCTCTTTACTAGTAATAAAGGTAACATTTGATTTATATTGGACACACTCTTTTTGCTTATTCTTCAATAGGTTCAAAACTCAGGAAAGTATAAGAAGTACTGGTTATTGGATCACCTCATCCCCTAACTACATTTATTAAAGGTTTTAGTACCTGATTGCCTTTCTTCACAATTTCATTTTCTATCACTTTCCTGCCTGAATGCAATGCCCATGTTAATGCAAAAATCAAAACAGTTTCCCGTTACATCTCAAGTCCAGTGACTTATTTTTAACTTTAGGCAACCTCTCCCCTGACCACATCTTGTTCAATGTCACTGCTAATAGATCTTGTCATGAAGTTGCTAAAACATCACTATTAACAGTAGATGAATAAAAAGTTAACATGTTACAACATGGAATTTCAATAACTCGTTCTCACCTAAAATGTCTATCTTCCCACTTCCCTCATATCCTCACTTCTACTTTACTTGTTTTTGTGCCTCATGAGCACTCTTAATTAAGTCATTCTTTAACTCCAGTGTGCATACAACCCATCTGGGGAATTTGTTGAATAAATATGAATTCCACACTTAGGGATTTACTGTGATGTGGTCTGTATTGATAACTTAAAACTACATGTAAATACCCCACAGAACAAATGGATATCCACATGCAAAAGAATGAAGCTGTACTCTTTCCTTATACCACACAAAAATTAATTCAAAATGGATCATAAATCTAAATGTAAAAGTTGAAACTATAAAAACTCTTAGAAAAAAAACATAGGAGGAAGTCTTTGATGTTTTCTTTGATATGACACCAAAAGCAGAAATTAAAAATTTTTTTAAACTGTGCAAGTTGGGCTTCATCAAAATAAAAAAGTGTTGTGTTGAAAGTGTTACCATGAAAAAGTAAAAACACAATGCACAGAATTAGGGGGAAATATTGCAATTCGTATATTTGACAAGAAATCTTATTCAAAATGTCTAAATAACTCATACAAGTCAGTAAAGAAAAAAAAACCACAAACCAAATAAAAAGTAAGCCAAGTCTGAGTAAACATTTCCCTAAAGAAAGTGTACACATGAAAAGGTGTTCAACATCATTAGCCATGAGGGAAATGGAAATCAAAACCACAATGAGATATCACTTCATACAAGTAGGATGGCTATGAACCTTCCCTCCTCTGTTTTTTATTTAACCTTATTGTATTCTCTCACGTATTCCTTTTTTTTTTTTTTTTTTTTTGCAGTATGCGGGCCTCTCACCACTGTGGTCTCTCCCGCTGCGGAGCACAGGGTCCGGACGTGCAGGCCCAGCGTCCATGGCCCATGGGCCCAGCCGCTCCGCAGCATGTGGGATCCTCCCAGACCGGGGCACGAACCTGTGTCCCCTGCACCGGCAGGCGGACTCTCAACCACTGTGCCACCAGGGAAGCCCTCACATATTTGTTTTTGAGTTAACTTTTCCGTCCTCATTCTCTTGGCATACAATCATATAAATTTTTCCAGTGTTAGCCTATAAAGGTGCTTATATCCCTCCATCTATTGGCCCCCAAAATAAGAAAAAACAAACACTACACAATTTAAAATGCCCTTTTACTATTATATTAGTGATGACTATGTTTGATGCCAGTCATTGGCATATCAACTTTAGTAACTTAAACACAGAGGGGTAGATTTTTCTCACAGGACTGGGAGACTAGATGTAGTCATTCTAAGATTAACATCACGTTTCATTCATCTATGAGCTGCCCAGTTTCTGAGGTCACAAGATGACTCCCATACAACTGGTTTCTTCCTCTTTGTGTCAATAATAAAAAGACAATGGGACTTCCCCAGTGGTCCAGTGGTTAAGACTTTATGCTTCCACTGCAAGGGACACAGGTTTAATCCCTAGTCTGGGAACTAAGATCCCACATGCCACATATGGTACAGCCAACAAAACAAAACAAAAACAGATGAAAAGACAAGAGGAAAGTGATAAAGCCTATAAAGCAAGCAGAAACATCTCCAGAATTCTGATGAAGACGTTTACTTACATATCAAGAATATTCAGAATATTTTTTCATGACCACTTCTAAGTAAAAGATTCTGAGAAGGGTAGAAATTTTAGCTGGGAAAATTACTGATCCATTAGTTTACAATGCTGCATAACAGATTATCATAAATTTAGTGGCCTAGAGACATTTATTAGCTCATAGTTATATGAACTATTTATTAGTTCATAGTTCTATACAACAGAATTCTGGGTTCTCTTCTTAAGGGGTTAAAGTCCACTTCAGTCAACCAGGCTGGGCTCATATTTCAAGGTTCTATGAAGAATTGCTTCCAAGGTCATTCTGTTGTTGGAAGAATACAGTTCCTTGCAATTGTAATTCTGGGCCCCAATTTTTTCTGTCTTTCCACTAGTAATGTGTCTCAGCTCCACAGGGCAACACACATTCCTTTTCACAAGGCTCTCTCTATCTAAAACCAGCAATAAACCATCAAGTCCTTATCACACTTGGAATCTTGTTGACTTATTTTACTGCTACCAGATGGAGATTATTTTTTGCTATTATATGGGTCATATGATTACTTTAGACCCATCTGGATAATCTCTATTTTAAGGTTGACTACTCCACATAACATAATCACAGTCAAGGGAGGGATGTCTCATCATATTCACAGGTTCTATCCTCATTGATAGGAAAAGGAATTATACAAGTTTGAGGGTGTGAGGTCAGGGCTTTGTTATAAGAAGGTGAGAATGGATACTGGATAAGGAACAAATAATATCCATTATAATCTCTAGTTCTATACTTAAGTCACTCTTTTCTCATTCAGTCAACCTCTTGAAAACACCGTGTACACTTGCTTACTTGATATCCTCAGTAATCTTTATTGTTATCTTCATGAACTACTCTGATCTGACATCCCTCCCACCACACAAATTAATGGAAGTGGTCACTATTGATCTCCAGATTGAAAATCCAGGGAGTGGTTTCTAGCCTTTGTTTTTTTGATGATTTATGTATATCCTTCCACACTCTCCTTGAGATAGGCAGCAGGAATGGGATGGAAAGGGGGTTTTCTTCCAACTGGGACAGAAGATATGACACCTTGGGTTAGAGAGGCAAAAATTGCTGAGCTACTGGCAATGAACATACATAGATGGAAGTATTCCATTCAGTTACATGTCATGACTCTCCCTGATTTAAATAGCAGGCAGCTAGCAGTTGCATGGATCCTCCACAACCTCAGACTGGCTGTTCAGATTTAATTGAAAAATTAACCAGGAAAACTCAATTACAAAGTAAGCATATAACTAAGAATTATCAGATATTGGAAGAAAGCCAGCATCGTAAAAGAGCAAAAACAGAAAGTTGAACAGGATGTTAGAGCAAGTAAAACTAATATCAGCAGAGTGATTCAAAAGTATATGGGATTCATTAAAATAACATAAAAATAAAAAATGATTATGGGGAAATAACTCAACAGATAGGATGAATATATAATAGAGACAGTTAAGGAACACATTAGTGAGCTTGAAGATAAAACTGAAAAATATTCTGAGGGCATATCACAAAGTCACATGGATATGGAATTTATGAAAAATAGGTTACAAATCAGAAAAGAACTCAGGAGTTCATCATTTGCCTAATAGAAAAAGAGACAAGAGAGAAGGGTGTGAAGTCAATGCTCAAGATGATATGAGACTGGCTCAGAAATGGAGGAAAAAACTAGACCCCTATATATTTTCTTGATAATTTTTTTACATTTAGGAAAAGAGAAAACCCTATGTATCTTCAAAGGGGGAGGATTATATAATCTACAGAGAGACAATAATAAAAGTAAGATATATATTCATCTATCTATTATTTACAACACTGAATGCAATATTAGAAGACAGTGCAACAGTAATCATGAGGAAAATAATATAAAATGTACAGTTCAATAGGCAGCCAAAATATAATAACTATATGAAAGTTAAATAAAGTTATGTTCATATATATAAGAACACTATCTGAAATAATTTTGCAGGGTGTACTCCAAACAGTAAAGAAAAGTTATCCTAGAAAAAGAAATATATTTTTCACTGAAGAATTTTTTTAGAATTCAAAGATGAAAACTATTTGCCTGTGTTGAACAGAAACAATAACAGTAAAACATTTTTATTTACTTTGTTACACATTCCTTTGAATAAAGCAGACACCTTTGATCATTTTTCTATTTGAGTATATATAACATATACCAGAATGAAGTGTGTTTGTTCAAACAATGTTAAAAATCTAAATGCTAAAATATTCAGAATTTTTAATACTTTACTGCTTCTACAGCATATATTATTAAGTATAGTGTCGTTTGAAACATATTGGGTTCCATAAGATGTTATGGAAAAACCCGAATGAACTTTTTGGCCAACCCAATTCTTTCAGTGTTTATTACCACTTAGTTCTAAACACACAGTAATATATATATTTTGCTAGTAATTTTAGAGGTAAAATAATTTCACAATAAAATTAAAAACCTGTAGGACTTTGAGACTCCGAAGAAAATGCAAAATGTATGACTATAATATTGGGTGAACAGACCCTATGAGCTATGAAAACAGAGATTAATCAAAGTAAAATCAATATTCTATTTTCTGTGTGAGATTGTATATGATTACTGGGATCCATCACTATCTACTGTGTGTGCAACTGGATTCTAAGTCATATGTAAACAGTTAAAAAAATTATATGTTTCTTGTTTTCTCTCTATTGCCCTTAGTATATTACAGGATTAATAAGGGACTCACTTTGTTGAATTTTTCGAGTGCAAATAACCAAACCAAATCAAGAAGGAATGGGTTAGCTAAGTAAATGGGAATTTTAAAAGAAGGGATTTTAGGCTCATCTAGTCAAACATTGACAGGAAGCTTCAAATATGGCTTTCCTTGAGCAGGTGTGCCAGGCTTACATACTCGCAGTTTAATGTTCCCAGTAATAATGGGGGGCCTTTCCCTGTTAATACTAATAGAACTCTTGATATGAACCTCATCATTAGATTGGGTCAAATGCCCAATCTCAGACCAAGAACTCTAGCCAAAGAGACAGAGTGCCTTCACTGTACACACTTCAGTCCCATGACAATTCAAGTCAGAATCATATTAAAACATATGAGCTGAGAAGCAAATAAAACAAAACAAAAAACATAAGCCCTCTAAAAATAAAGCCCTACTTCTATATGATTTTCCTTTGAAGGTAAATGTATAGTACTAAATTAATGCACACAAATTATGCTGAAAATATACATGCAATCTCTGTGAGGAAATCTTATTACATTGTCTATAAGACAAACAGAGGGACATATATTTTACATGCATTTCAATTGAAGTGTATAAAAAATTAAATTATTATTTATTAAATTATCAAAAAATTAAGTTAAATTATTTATAAAAAATATGCCAGAAGTTACACATTAAATCTAAAACATTTGTAATAAATTCATTTAATTTATATAGAAATCAGTCATTAGTGTTACAAAAAGCAATAAGCAGAAAATTTTAGTTAACATTAGATCATTGATGCATGTTTGATTTTGTTTTGAATGTGTGACAATTATTCTGGCAATTTAACATAATTAACCACATTTAGGTTTCCCAATTTTTTGGCCCATGTTATAAAAGATATGCCTTGATGAAAACTTAATATATTTTGTTTCATATGTCATGACTTGAATTCTGCCTCTTTCAAAATATTTCAGTATAGTTAATATTAGCAGTAATTTCCTAGTTTCTTCCTTACCCCCACTGTATTAACCTTCATGCAGATTATGAGATGCTTTTTTTATTTGGTTATTTTCTATCCTAAATGTCTTTTGTTTCAGATATGTGACAGGGTATGGGGTAGTATCTCAAAAAATCCAAATCTAGTAGAAAGGCATTGTCACACATGTGACAAAAAAATTATTAAGATGATTTTATAATCTCCTCACATACAGCAGTCACCATATACCCTACCTATGTGTTTGTCTTGAGCATATGCTGAGAGATAAGAAATCCATGAAAATTAATAAGAGATCAACTAAAATCTCCAGTGGTCTCTTCAAGCCTATTTTCTCCAGTTTTCTTGACAATTCTTAACTTGGGTTGGCTATAGACTCTTTTGTAATGTTGAAATACCCTCACTGTTTGGGTTGGCCTTATATCTCAGGCCCCTACTAACATGAATTTAAGCAATCGACTTTTTTTCCCTTTAATCTATAGTAGTAGAAACCTTCAGTGTTCTCTAGGGATAACGTTAGGATTCCTTCATTTGGCTTTCCCTACACTTGGCTGATGAATTACTACCTCATTTTAGCAATGGGTCCACTGGCCCTTCTCATGGCCTTGACAAACCGCTTAGCTCCAAGACTGGGTATGTCACCTGATAGATGTCAGGGCATTTGACAGTATGTTAAGGAACAACAACTGGGTTTAAATTTACCAATTTAAAAATGTGTAAAGAGGCTGCATTCATCCTCAGTACAATTCTTTAAAGGAGTTTGCACTTTAACCAAATGTCTAAAAAAAAAAAAACTTGCAAAAAGGTGACTCAAGAGCAAGACTTCACAGTATTACAATACATCATTTTTGTTAAAAGTCAAGCTCAAATCCTTTATCATGTTAAATAAAATTTTTTTAACATTTGTTCTTTTTTTTTTCTGCGGTACATGAGCCTCTCACTGTTGTGGCCTCTCCCATTGCAGAACACAGGCTCCGGTCGCACAGGATCAGCAGCCATGGCTCATGGGCCCAGCCGCTCCACGGCATGTGGGGTCCTCCCAGACCGGGGCATGAACCTGTGTCCCCTGAATCGGCAGGCGGACTCTCAACCACTGCGCCACCAGGAAAGCCCTTAACATTTGTTCTTAATGAATGTGGTTGGATAAATTTAATGACATAGATTGCAATCAGCAAACATTGAGGTGTTACTTTTACATCTTACTGATTTATCTTGAAGTGGATACTGTGATGTGCCACCCAGAACCCCAGTAGATACAAATTTTCATTCCCCTTGCTGTTGAGACTATCACCTGTTCATGGCTTACTAATGAGTCCCCCTTCTAAGCAATGTCCTCAGATGAAGAGAGGTAACTCACCAAGTATTATTCTCCTTCCTGAAAACAGCCTACATTCAGTGATTGGTCAATATGAGTGTATAAAGGCCTGACTCTCTTGTCTTCATTTGAGACATCTTGCAAGGGTCGTTCCACCTTCAGTGATTCTTATAGCGTTGGATAGAAGATTTTGTTGTAATTGCATTGCAGTTCAACTTTTACTTCTGCCAAATCATGCTTCCCTCACTCATTGAAGAATGTTATTCCTAAAACATTCTCAATAATCCACTCAGAGAAAAATCTTGATCTCCCAACCTGTTCCCCAGGGAGGAAACCAACAACACATTGCTTTCAGGTATGTATCACAAGGGGCAAGAAACTGGATCCATTTAATCATTTACATTTATTTTGATTTCAAATTCATACAACATTGAAAGGTACCACACTTTATGCAATATAAAGTTTTGTTTTACAGAAAATATATAATTCAGGTATATAAGGAACAACAATATAATTCAGAATATTTTTCTTTGCAATGGGAAAGAGGATGAAACATATATATTGCATAAATTTTCAAGATAGAAATAATCATACATTGATATGAAAAATAAAGATATTTTGCTCAACATTGCTAATTATTAGAGAAATACAAATCAAAACTACAATGAGGTATCGCCTCACACTGGTCAGAATGGTCATCACCAAAAGTCTACAAACAATAAATGCTGGAGAGGGTGTAGAGAAAAGGGACCCCTCCTACACTGTTGGTGGAATGTAAATTGGTACATCCACTATGGAGAACCGTATAGAGGTTCCTTATAAAACTAAAAATAGAACTACCATATGATCCAGCAATCCCACTCCTGGGCATATACCCAGAGGAAAACATGGTCCAAAAGGATACATACACCCCAGTGTTCATAGCAGCACTGCTTAAATAGCCAGGACATGGAAGCAACCTAAATGTCCATTGACAGATGAATGGATAAAGAAGATGTGGTACATATATACAACGGAATATTACTCAGCCGTTAAAAAGAATGAAGTAATGCCATTTGCAGCAACATGGTTGGACCTAGAGATTGTCAGATGGAATGAAGTAAGTCAGACAAAGACAAATATCATATGATAATCACTTATATGTGGAATCTTAAAAAAATGATACAAATTAACTTATCTACAAAACAGAAACAGACTCACAGACATAGAGAACAGACTTGTGGTTGCTGGGGGTGGGGGTGGGGGAGGGATGGATTGGGAGTTTGGGATTAACAGGTTCCAACTATTATATACAGAATAGATAAACAACAAGGTCCTACTGTATATCACAGAGAACTATATTCAATATCCTGTGATAAATCATAATGGAAAAGAACATACACACTTTTAAATTTTTTTAAGGAAATAAAACTACTTAATTTCTACCAGAGCCATATTAACAGAGAAACATTTTGAACTGTGGAAATTATCGTTTTGGTTCAGAAACAAGTAGTATATTTTTCACCCCTGATGATGGGGAAAAGATTTATATATATATATATATATATATATATATATATATATGAATCATTTTGCCTTACACCAGAAACTAACGCAACATTGTAAATCAACTATACTTCAGTAAAAAATAAAAATAAAATAAAAAGATTTAAGCTCTACATTTTTCTTTATTCCTGTGGACTTAAATTGAATGCCCCCCAGGAAATATACTTTTTTATAAAATAAATTAAGATTTGTTTGCTTTAATTGTGCTATTTTAGAGCCGCTGCAGAAATGCTTAATGAAACTATCTCATATAATAAGATCAGAGCACTTCAGAGAGCTGTCTCTCTTCCTCTTTCCAGGCAGGCAATTTTCTGTGAATAATGAGTTTCTGTTTCTTTGTGGCTCTATTAATGTCAATCTATCATAAATAACAAAATCAAATCAATAGAAGGCTTTTTCTGGGAAGGTAATAATTAGTAATTTTCTAAGTTATACTTAATTTTTTCTGAATACTTTCAATTTCCTAGTTATGTATCTTTAATTATTTGAGATGTGTATAATTATGTATTATATTTATCATCAAAGTAAAATGCATATATTATAAAATGTGAACTTCTCAGTGTAGAGAATTAAAAAGAATTTAAAAAATCATAAATACAAATTCAGATGCAAATCTATTGTTGAGATAAGATTTAACATAATACAACTTTTGTCACTGCTTATTTTATTATGTGTGTCATTATGTAACTTAAATTTTTGTTACTGCTTATTTTATTCCTTTCTAGGATGTGAGAGTCCAGAAGTACTGGACTTTATCCCTCACCACTATTTCACTATGGCTTAGCATGGTGCCAATCAACAAGTGTACAGCCATAAACATTTGTTAAAGTATGGTTTAATGAATTAAAGATGAATAAGTAATATATTTCCTCAAAGTGAAGAAATATTGATAACTAAGTTTGATAGATGAGTACATTTAGAGAGTGAGAGAGACAAAGAGAGACAAGGAAAAAAGAATGAATCTCAGGATTTTGATTTGAACTGGATAGATACTGGTACCATTTACTGAGAATGTAAGGTATCGGGCTTTAATTTAATATTGGAGTGTTGTAGACATAAAATTTGGGAACTGGGAATTGTTTTGGACATAATGAATTTCAGATACTGGAATCTTTACATAGTTTTCAGTATCTTGATTATTGTCTTGTAAATATATACATAATAAGTTGCATTAAATAGCTTGTCCTTAATGAAATATTTAGGAACCCCAGTAATCATGAACTCTATATACTTTCAAACTAAATATATTAAATATTTTAAATGTTATCTATTAATGTTAATGTTAATAATTTTAAATAATGATGTAGAAATTTCCAGGTAACATCTACATAAAAGTCAAGAATATTTTGAAATAAACTTTTTCCTGTGTATCAAAATAAATAAATGTATAAAATCATTTGTTGCTTTCTGTCTTTGGAGATTCCTTCTGCTATCTGTGAATTTCAACCAAACACTTTGCTGCTCTGCACAAATTTTAGGTACTTGTTAATAAGAAAGAAAAGGAGAAAGGATGAAGGTAGGTAATCATCTGTGTCTTCCTAAAAGAAGCAAGACACGCTCTATTTAGGCACAAATAAAAGTCCTTTTAGGCAACCTAAGCTGCAACTCTTTTTACTGCTACACTTTTATTATGAACACCTTATCTTGATATTTCTTCTGTTTACTTACTTGATTTTACCAA
The DNA here is from genome assembly GCF_005190385.1 of Monodon monoceros. Lineage (NCBI taxonomy): Eukaryota > Metazoa > Chordata > Mammalia > Artiodactyla > Monodontidae > Monodon > Monodon monoceros. The sequence continues at coordinate 79,450,990 of NW_021703777.1, read as the reverse complement.
AAAGTTGGGAGAAAGAAGCTCTACAGTTCTACTCGTTTTGTTTCTCTTAACATTACATTATCTACCAATACAGTGGCCTGTCCATGTCTTGTTCTTTCTGCCATTAATATTTTGTATTATACTTAGCTCATTTTAAATATTGATGCTCCTGACATTACAGAACAGTTGTATTCCACCTATTGCATTGTCTCACTTCTTATTCACTCTCTAGATCCAGCTCAAATTTCTTCTTGAAAGTTTTCCAGCATCCTTCAGGTAGAAGCAACCACGCACTCACTTATGTATTTTTCCATCCATTTGTCAAATATTTATTGAATACCTACTGTGGACCAATCATTCCATTAAATAATAAAAATACAACACAGAACCAGAAGCAATATCTTTATATAATTTATATTCCAAAAGGAGAAGCACATATTAGAAGGAAATTATAAATTGGAATTCTTCTTTTTTCTATTTTTTTATTGAATGATTCTTTAAATTCTACAGTGATGTACAGTTTTCAAAACTTTCACACACATGATTTCATATAATCCCATAATAAGCCATTTCCCCCACCTTATATTAACACCCCCTTCCCTCTTTCCACTGATAACCACTGGTTTGTTCTCTATATCTGTGAGTCTGCTTCATTTTTGTTTCATTCACTAGTTTGTTGTATTTTTTACATTCTATATATAAGTTATACAGTATTTGTGTGTCTCTGACATTTCACTCAGCATACTGTCCTCCAAGTCTATCCATGTTGTTGCAAATGGCAAAAGTACATTCCTTTTTATGGCTGAGTAGTTTTCCATTGTATATATATATGCCACATCTTCTTTATCAATTCATCTGTTGATGAACACTTAGGTTGCTTCCATATCTTGTCAATTGTAAATAATACTTGTATGAAAATTGGGATGCATTTATCTTTTTGAGTGTTTATGGAAATCTTTGTTTCCCTTTCCAGTGTGTTCTTTGGCATTTTTGGTTTGTGTCTTTTCATTTCCTCTTGGTTTAGCAGCCTCTTTCTAATTCTCCCCCCACCTGCCTCAATATAAATCCTAAGAATCATTATAAATATACAGTTCAATTACATTAGTAACAGGCAGCCTGTAAATAGATGATGAAAAGAATTTTGATCAGTGCTGGAACTTATTTATTTCAAATTAAGACTATTTCTATTTGAGATGCTTAGAACTCAAGCATATGTTTACTGTCATACTCACAGATCTATGGACTGTGAAAACAATCCACAGCTACCATATGTTAAAAGGAATATTTTAGCTGATAGATGAAATCTACTAATTTTCCCAATTTTCTTGTCTCCTTCCTTAAACAATGCCATAAAAATTCTGTATTTTTCAACAAGCTTTTATTGTCATTCAACATCAAGAGACTTTATAATTATTTTTAAAAAATTTTTGTGTATTTATTATGTCATAATCCTCTGAAATACCTCACTGAACATATGAAATAAATTGAAATGTTTAATAAAAGAAGTCATTTATTTTTATTGTAAAATAAATCAAATAAGAAGTATTTAGAAATGGTTTAAGGTCCTTAATTTAAAATTTCTTCTACATTAAAAATCCTGAGATAGGATTAAATTCTTTGATCATAAACATAAAAGTATCAGTTGTTATATTATATTTTAGGATCAAATTCTAATGGCAAGAATAACCTAGTATTTGTAGAAAACAAACACAGAAATATAAAAACAAAATGTAAAGTATGGTCATAAAACAGACATATGCCTTCTTAATATTGTAACATATATATTTCAATGCATTGCTAAAAGCTCTTTCACATGCCTATCCTTTAAACAAACTTATATGTGTTTTTTTTTTTTAATTTTCTTCATTAAAAGATACAGATTGATGTGATGGAAAGATAAATTATTATGAATAATGGATGACTGTTTTTTCTACATCTGGCATTCTTCTACTGTCACTAGTTGAACAGTATGCATACCAAAATCAGTTTTGATTGCATCAAATATTAGTGCCATCATATCATCATCAAATTTGTTTTGCTGAAGTGTTTTAAAAACCAATTAAGTATGAATGCAAACTATTGATTTTTAATATGGGGACAAAGATAAATACTTTGGAATTATTAGATTATAAAAGGTTCACTTTGAAAAACTGAGTCAATAGTTCATGAGATATTTACAAAGGATTGGTAAAAAATAGAAACACCTGTGGTTTTTATCAGATTGCTTAATGGATTTCTAAGTTGTTCTTTCATAAAAAACAAACTTGATCTCTAAATCATATATGATGGATCATTATTTTAGCTTTTAATAGATAAGGATCTTGGGTATTCAATATACAAACCAAACTCTAAACTATGACCCAGAATTAAAGAATGATGACAAAATTAATGGACTTGATTCATCCTTCCACACTTGTCTTCTTGGAAATTCCCCTTCTTGAAAATCCAGGGAAATCATAAAGCAAAGTATTATCTGCACTGGATCTGAGACAAAGTAAACAGTCTATAGTTCTCTAAACTAGAAACCACAGAAATAGGGTTCATGGGATGAGGACAATTGTTCGCCCCCATATAGTTTGGCATCAAAAGAAAACAATGGGTATAAAGTATAATAAGGACTACAGTGGACCCTTGAACAACATGGATTTGGACTGTCTGGGTCCACTTATATGTGAATTTTTTCACTAAATATGTACTACCATACCACACAAAACTCAGCTGGCTGAATCTGCAAATTTGGCATTGCATATTTGGAGGAGGAGGGCTGACTATAAAGTTACAAGTGGATTTTCAACTCTGCGGATTGTTGGCACCCCTGACCCCCCCATTGTTCAAAGATCAACTATATATCTGAAAAGATGGGTGAGTTGTAATAACAAATGACCCCCAAATTTCATTAACATTCAACAACAAAAAGAGCAATTTTGCTCTCACTATATATAGCCAATCTCATGGCAGTAATCATTGCCAATCCTGTGACAGAGAGAAAAGGGAACACAGGCAGGTCACATGCTGGCTCTTAAAACTTCTGCTTAGAAGAAAACTGTTTCTTTCACTCATATGCCATTGGCTGAAATGTGCAAGAATAATCTTCATGTCAATGCAGAAAGGAAGAATAATATTTCCACAGAAATGAACAGGAATTAGTTTTTAAATGACTGAGATATTTGGTAAAATCTCTTCTATTTACCCATAATCTTTCACCATTTTTTCTGTTTGAAATACAATATACTCAATTATGACCTCAAATGAGACAAACAAAAAACCTGTTCAATTGAAACATCATACTCATAGGCTTGGATATTTTTGTCATTCCTATATCAGATTTAAATCTGAATCTTTTTGATACCGATATCTATGAACTCCAACCAAGTGTATTAGAGGAACAGATAATGACAATAAATACTATGTTGAAAAAGGTTATAATAGGAGATAGAGAAATATAGAGGACAGGACCAAAGCATGAAAAAAGCAACATGGAAATAAATAAAGATATTTAATGATAGCATAGAAGATAGTCAAAGCACCGACACATCCATTTTAGAAATTTCCAATGAATAAAAATTACACTCTAATAGAGTAAAATTAAGGTATATTACAAAAACAAATTCTAAACTTAAATGTTTTGACTATCCCTATTGAAACTGTATATCCCTTACTTGGATATGCAGAAACAAAATGAGCAATACTGAGATATATCCTAGTAAGGTTGCTTTATTTCAAAGAAACACATGGACTTCACTGGCCTGACTGGCAAAAATGTCACATTAAGAAAGATGATAGCTGTTTCTTGATCTTACTATAGCTATATTACCTCAGTTTTGCCTTTTCTTGGATTTTCAATTCTTTGAATTTATTAAAACAACTTTCATAAAAAATAATCTTTGCTAACTTAACTGTTGTGTGTTTTTTCTTCATAAAAAATAATCTTTGCTAACTTAACTGTTGTGTGTTTTTGATGTCAAATTAGAATTTGACATCAAATTCGAATTGATGTCAGTTTATATTTTTTTCAGAAAATAATATATGGTACCCATATTTTCTTCAACTATATAGTTTAAAGAGTTTGACATGTTGAGAATTTAATCAGTAAGGTCCAAAATACATGGCAAAAGATAAATGTTTATCATCAGTTACCATTATTTACTTATCCATGAGGGGAAGTAGTTTTTGTAAGTTACTAATTGCTTTATTCAAGCTTATAATACATGATATATATATATATATATATATATATATATATAGCATGCTTCAAAATTTATTGACTGAATAAATTTTTCAGGATCCATTTAAAAATTTTAAGTGCAAATGAGAGTGACTAATAGTGAGGAAATATCTGTGATTTTTAAATGTACAAATCTTAATATTGTCTCATACAATATATGCACTTTGTAGATAAAGAAGCAGCTTTCTACATAGCAATATTTCTTCACCTGAATATATGTATATAGTCCTGTATTATTTTCCTGAAAACCATTTCACCAAGCCCTCAAATGGGTCCATCACCCATAAAGTTTAAAAGTTAATGCCATGGAGGTTAAGTGCTTTTCTGCCTACAAGACAACTAAAGCAGAACCAAGAACAGCTGTTAAATCCTCAGGCTCAAAGCCCAAAACTCTATCCCTTTACCCAACGTACTGTTATCATATTAAAGTGACTACTAAATGCAGGATTAATCTCTTCTCCCCTTTGCTCCAATAGCATTGGTTACTTGACTCTTTTATAGAACTTATTACTTTGTATGGTAATTTTTGTAAAAGTAGCTCTGACACAAGTATATATAGATATATTTATGTAGATATAAATATAAACATATATATATATATTTATCCCTAGAATTTTAACACAGTTTTTAGTGCAACTTCCAGATTTATATTGGGAGATCAAATTTTTAGCTGACAAATGCATAAAAAATAGATGGGGAAATATATACCATGCTAACCTTATATCAAAAGAAAGTGAGGTAGCTGTTTTAATTTCAAACAGAGCAAAGTCAAAACATGCAAAGTTATCATGGATAAAGAGGGGCATTTCATTATGAAAAAGGTGTCAATTCTTCAAGAAGACATAATAATTTTCAATGTGTGTGTTTCTAACACAAAACCCCAAAATATGTGAGGCAAAACTGATAGAAATGTAAGGAAAAAAGATAAATTCATTATTATATTTAGAAATTTCAATACCCCTCTATCAAAAATGGATAGATCCAATGGGCAAAAATCAGTAAGGACATAGGGAAATTTATAGCATTTCCTGCATATACTAGAAAAGAAGAAAGATCTAAAATCAATCATGCATGCATCTACCTTGGGGAACTAGAAAAAGAAGAGTAAATTAAATACAAAGTAAGAAGAAGAAAAAAAAGTAAGAGAGCAGAAAACAATAAAATTGAAAACAGAAACTCAGTAGAGAAAAGCAGAAAACCAAAAGCTGATTTTTTTAAAAGATCGATAAAATTAATAAACTTCCAGCCAAGCTAACTAAGGGAAAAAGATAGAAAACACAAATTATTAATATCAGAAAAAGAGAGGACATGACTACAGATCTCATAGACATTAAAGTGCAAACAAGGAATAATAATGTTATGCATCATATCAACAGACTAAAAAAGAAAAATCACATGATTATATCAGTAGATGCAGAAAAAGCAGTTGACAAAATCCAACACTTATTAATGTTACAAACTCTCAGTAAACTAGCATTAAAGAGAAACACCCCCAACTTAATAAAGAATATCTATTTCCAAAAAAAAAAACACTATAGCTAATATTTCTAACGCTGAGAAACTTGAAGCTTTCCCACTAAGATCAGGTACAAGGGAAGGATGTCACTTGTTACAGCTGCTTTTCAACATAATACTGGAAGACCTAGCTAGTTCAATAACATGAAAAAATGAAATAAAATGTATACAGCTTGCAAAGGAAGAGATAAAATTGTCTTTGTTCACAGATGATAGAACTGCTTATGTAGAAAATCTGAAACATTCAATAAAAACACTCCTAGAACTAGCAAGCGATTATAACAGGGTTTCAGGTTACAAGGTTAACAATCAGTTTTCTATATATCAGCAATGAACAAATGGAATTTGAAATTAAAAGCACAATACCATTTACATCATCTCCTCCCAAAATGAAATCCTAAGGAATATAACAAAATATGTACAAGATCCATATGAGGAAAACTACAAATCCCTGATGAATGAAATCAAAGAAAACTAAATAAATGGAGAAGTATTCTATGCTTATGGATAGGAAGAGGCAATATTGTCAAGATGTCCGTTTTTCCCAATTTGATCTATAGATTCAGAGTAATCCTAATCAAATCATAGCAAGTTACTTTGTGGATATTAACAAACTGATTCTAAAGTGTATGTGGAGAGGCTAAAGACCCAGAGTAGCCAATACGAGACTGAAGCAAAAGAACAAAATTGGAGGAATGACACTACCCAACTTCAAGACTTACTATAAAGCTATAATAACTAAGACAATAAGATATGAATTAAAGAATAGATAGATAAATCAACAGAGCAAAACAGAGCCCAGAAATAGATCCCCATAAATATAGTCAACTGATCTTTAACAAGGGAGTGAAGACAGTACAATGGAACAAAGATAGCCTCTTCAACAAATGGTGCTGAAACAACTCAACATCAACATGCAAAGAAAAAAAAAAAAAAAGAATCTAGACACAGACTTTAATCCTTAATAAAATTTAACTCAAAGTGGATAACAGACCCAAACATAAAGCACAAAAACTATAAATATATAATGTATATATAATGTAGGAGAAAACTTAGATGATATTGGGCTTGGCTATGACTTTTTAGATACAACATCAAATGCATGATCCTTGAAAGAAAGAATTGATAAGTTGGACTTCATTTAAAAACAAAACAAAACAAAACAAAACAAAACAAACAAACAAAAAACTTCTACTCTGTGAAAAACAATGTCAAGAAAATGAGAAGAAAAAGCTGTAGACTGAGAGAAAATATTTGCAAAAAACTCATCTGATAAAAAAAAATCTACTGTCCAAAACATATAATGAAATCTCAAAACTCAGCAATAACAAAACAAACAACCTGATTAAAAAATAAGCCAAAGACCTTAATAGACACCTCACAAATAAGATAAACATATAGCAAATAAGCATATGACAACATATGTCATCAGGGAAATGCAAATAAAATAGAGACACAGCTACACACCTACTAGAATGGTCCAGATCTGAAACACTGGCAATACAAAATGCTGGTAAGTATATGGAGAAGAAGGAATTCTCACTCTTTGCTGTTGGATATGCAAAATGGTGCAGCCACTTTGGAAGACAGTTGGTTTCTTACAAAACAACACATACTCTTACCATTCAATCCAGAAATCACACTCATTGGTATTTATCCAAAGGAATTGAAAACTTATGTCCATACAAAAACCTGCACATACTTATAGCAGCTTTATGCATAATTGCTAAAACTTGGAAGCAGCTACTATGCCCCTTATTAGGTGAATGAATAAATAAACCATGGTATAACCAGACAATGGAATATTATTCTATGCTAAAAAGATATGAGCTATCAAGCCATGAAAAGCCATGGGAGATTTAAATACATATTAATAAGTTTAAAAAGTCAATCTGAAAAGGCTACATACTACATGATTCCACATTTTATGATATTCTAGAAAAAGCAAAACTATGGAGACAATTAAAAAATCAGTGGATTCCAAGAGTTAGGTGAAAAGGCAAGAATCGGCAGAGCACAGAGATTTCTTTAGGCAGTCAAGTTACTCTGAATGATACTCTAATGGTGGATACATGTCATCACACATTTGTAAAAACCCACAGATTGTACACCATAAAGAGGGTGAATCCTAATAAACTATGGACTTTTGAGTAATAATGTTGTGACGATGTAGGTTCACTAGTTGTACCAAACATATCGCTCTGGTAAGGGATGTTGATAATGGAGGAGGCTATGTACGTGTGGAGGCAGGGGATATATGGAAAATCTTTGTACCTTCCCCTCATTTTTTCTATGAAGCTAAAACTGCTCTAAAAGTAAAGTTCATTATCACAGTCACAGTAAACATGTTGGGGTGTTGAAGAGTCAGGAGGAACATGGATTGGTTAGATTTATAGTATCTGTGAAAGGAAAAGGAGAAACAGAGGTTATTAGCAAGTCATGGAGGTGAGCTGATGAACTCTGTATATCTGACAGAGTGGGTGGGGAAGCTTTAGATCATGATGTAGCTCTGAGTAAGTCTCTGCCAATTCACTGCGTTTGAACAAATGTTATTTCTTGAAGAAGGATCTAAGCAGCATCTATCTCCCACATATAGGTTTTTTCTTATACATTGTAGCATATCCTACAAAAATGTTCTTCATATTTATACTCAGAACAAAAATTTCTACAATTTTTACTTGTCATGTTTATTAATAATCCCTAATGAAATGGTAACTCTCCATGTCATGCAATTTATGGTGAAAAACGTAAAGATCTATTGGATCATTTTCTTTTAACAACTTTGTGCTCTTTCTAAAGTATATGCCATTTTGGAAATATGTTCACATACTTCCTCCATAATGAACATACTAAATAAGAATCCTGGAAAGGTAAAGGTAATTAAATCTCCAACTTACAACCTTGTTCAACAGGACAGCTGAGTTTCGATAGGGTTACCACAATTTAGAGTCAAACCTTCCAGCTTAAAAAACACCAGCTTATAACTGCCAATACAACACAAGAAAGACATGCAATCTACCATCTCTCAATTTTATCTTAAAATTTTCTGTCAACACATTCTACTTCTCTCTGTAGGAAGGAAATCATCCAATTATTCCCACCTCAAATAGTCCAGAGAGTCCTTTCATTCACCCAACACATCTGTATTGAGCCTGTCATATATACCAGTTATATTCCAGTTGCTGTATAATGTGCTGGAGATAGAGTAGATAGATATAGATATAGATATAGATATAGATATAGATATAGATAGATATTTGAATAAAATAAGCATGGTTCATGTCCCCTTGGAGCTTTCCCATATATTGAGTGTGATATGCCCTATTAATATAACCACACTAACACACATGTGTAAAAATGACACATAGAACTGTGGCAGTGACACTAAAAGAAAGGCTTGCTGTGCTATGAGAAATCAAAATATTATTCATGTAATATAATACATATTGAGCATATCTATGTGACACTTACTAGGATAAACACTAGGAGTTAGCAGTTAACAAAAGAATTATCTGCCCTCAAGGAGTTTATATTCCAGTGCCGGATAGATAATAAACAAACAAGAAAATATTTACTATGTAGATGGTGGTAAATGATACAGAGAAAAATAGGCAGAGTAAGACAGCTAAGGAGTCGGGTTGTCAGAGAATTTTTCTGACATGGGACCCATGTGCTTCACTAGCATCTCCCGCTTTTTATTTTTAATTCAGACAATCTTGAATAAGCATCCCATTCTAACTGAACCTGCTAATACAATCTTTGATATATCCTTTTAATATTGGACCTGGCTCCATTCACTTTTTTATTTTGCATTAAAATAATTTTGAAAAACCCTTTTAGTTTCAGTATGTTTGCACATTTTTGGTACAACTTCTATTTACATTTTGAGATTTACTTTAAACGTTTATTTGAAGAACCTTTACTCCTCAAGCACATTTATTGTAATAAAATAAAACTAGAACTGCTGAAACAATAAAACCCAGAAATACAATAGCTAAAGAAGATAGAAGTTTATTTCCTTTGCATGTTACAATCCCTGATGAGTCATTGGTCTCTGGTCAGCATAGTGGACTATTCTGCCACTTACAAGACACAGCTGCCAAAGGTGATTATTTTCATTTACAATTGACATATATTCCTGTGATTAGAGGGAAAATGGATTTGGTTGGACAAATTAATCTCCAACACAGTGAGTAATTTAGAATTTAGCTTTCCAATGTTCCCTTGGAGGAGGATGGAAATAGAATTTGAGAATTTCAAAACAAAGTATCTGACCTATCATTCTATGGGAGTGGGAACAATGAAAATAGTATAGTTATGAAAAAAGTTTAGGCCTAAAATCAACAGAAATTATAGAGTGATTGTATGTAGAGGCTGAGGGAGCTCAAGAAATAAGACAAAGTCTATATGAACTAACAGGTTAAAATATGAGGACAATGCTCTAACTGGCAGAGTCTAGTCCACTGAATTGCAAATATTCTGGTCAAAAGATCTATATACATTCTTAAAAAATTATTAAGGATCCCAAATAGCTTTTGTTTATTTGGCCATATCAAATGACATTTACTATATTGAACTGCAAAAATTAAAATTAAAAATATTAATTTATAAACAGCAATAGTAAACCCATTTATTGTTAGCATAATTTATGGAAAAATAATTTCTCTTACCAAAACCAAAACTAAGTGAGGAGAAAGGCATTGTTTTAAATGTTGTTTAAATCCTTTCTGTAGCCTCCCAATTCTCTTATGATAGGGACAAAAACTGTTCCTTGACTCTGCCCCATAACTCTGAAACTCTGCAACAATTTATACCCAATATGTATGGTAGTGTGATAATTTAAAACATTCTATAAGAGTTTTTGATTTGATAGGCCTTTAATAGCTAATTAAGCATGATTACAGAGGTTCTGTTTATATTCTTCAATTTTTTATATTGATACTTCACAAATTTACCTAATAGTCAAGTCACAAAATATTTATTTTTTAGTATAAACCTCTCAGTGTTGAATTTCCAATAAGTTTAACCATCATAAGAATTTATATTTTATTTTTATATTACTGAAAAAACAAAATTATCATTAAAACAACTGAAATACCCCTCTTGCCATATAACAGCAAGTAATTAGGAGTCACCGTCTTTGACATCAATGTGTTATTGCCACAGTTGCAGACTGAATACTATTCTCCAACTGCAAAATATTAACTACTAATATACAAAGTGCTAGTGAGGTTAGCAGTAGTACTCTAAGGAATAATACCTAATGACTGGAAGGAAAATAATGTAGCTCACAGAAAGGTGAAAGTGACAATTATGTCTTGATGTCAAAGAGTCTACTCAAAAATAAAGGATTAAAGTTAATAAGTTACCATCTATTTGTTATGATTGCTAAAAGCCATTGATTTCAGCCTACAGGAGTCAAGCTAGCTGTTCCATAAAACAGAAGTGTCCAGGTATGTCCTCCAGATTCTATTTAGAGAGTATACCTTTCCAGTAGACACTGAAATATCAATATTTGAAAACAGGTTGCTATGTCAAGGAACTAGAAATAAAAATGCTATTTATATATTTGGCCATAAAGTTGCTTGGGGGCACTCAAGAATGCTTAGAAGAAAGAACGCATGTCTCAAATAAATGTGATTCCATAAAGCTAATTGCATTGCTATTCTTGTAAAAATAATATAACAGTGGTCTCATATAATTTTAGTGTACACATAATTTTTGTTCTATACTTTTAGCTGAAATTTAACACTGTTCTCTAAAGCACCATCATGAGAAATATTTTCCTTTGAACAAGTTAGAAATGTTCCCTATAAAAATTCAGACCATTAGCAATATTTAAACCTGCTCACTAGAAATCTTTATTCATGCAGCACAAGTTTATTGATTTCCCTATATATCATATCAACAGTATGATAAGCTCTACAGATACTGAACTAAATGAACCAGTTTTTTCATAGCCTTATGTTCCAGTGATATAAAACATTCACATTTTTTTATTGTTGTAATTATCATGATTAAGTAGTTCTGTGATAGTGAATCTTTATATTTTACTAATTGAATTAAAGCAAGTTCTTTACATTTTTTCTAACATACAAAGACCAATAAAAATTCATTGCCTTGGGCTTCCCTGGTGGCACAGTGGTTGGGAGTCTGCCTGCCAATGCAGGGGACACAGGATCGTGCCCCGGTCTGGGAAGATCCCACATGCCACGGAGCGGTTGAGCCCGTGAGCCACAACTACTGAAGCCTGTGCACCTAGAGCCCATGCTCCACAACAAGAGAAGCCACCGCAATGTGAAGCCCGCCCACCTCAACGACGAGTAGCCCCTGCTCACCGCAACTAGAGAAAGCCCGCGCGCAGCAACAGTGTTTGAGAGTCCGCCTGCCGATGCCGCGGAGCGGCTAGGCCCGTGAGCTGTGGCCGCTGAGCCTGCGCGTCTGGAGCCTGTGCTTCGCAACGGGAGAGGCCACAGCAGTGAGAGGCCCGCGTACCACAAAAAAAAAAAAAAAAATTGTCTCTTTTTTTTGTCTTGGTCAGGCAAGACCGTTATCAATGTTATTGATCTTAAGGTAAAAATTTCTAATTTCATTTTTTTGTTGTTTTTTGTTTTCTATTCGATAATCTCTACTCTTTATTGTTTCCTTTCTCCTCTTTATTATAAGTTTAATTTCCTTTTCTTTTTTTTCATTTCTTAAGATGAAAGCCTTAGTCATTGATTTAAGACCTTTCTTCTTTTCTAACATAAACGTAACCTATGGAGTTCCCTTATAAAACTACTTTAGTAGTAACCCATAAATTTGGATGTCTCACGCTGATGCCAAAAATTCAGCCTCAGTGCACCAGTGCTGAATCGAATCTCAGAGACAGACTTCTGGATGAAGTAGAAAATAATAGCTTTATTTGTTTGCCAGGCAAAGGGGGACACAGTGGGCTCCTGCCCTCAAAAACTATGTATCCCAACCTGGGAGGAATTGGTGAGGTGTTTTTATAGTAATTTCAAGTGTGGGGTTGCTTATAAGATTAGGGTGTGTGCAGGGCCGGCACTCCTTTAATCTCATTTCAGGTGGTCTCCTAATCTTGATGAACTTCTCTGGTTCCTTTAATCTTGCCTCTTGGCTGCTGCTACCTTGTCTCTGCTTCCCCTCCCTTCCCTGATTAGCAACTGTTTGAATCTGTCCTTTGGAACTCAGGGAAGGTCATGGATGCAGGAGTCTGTTCCCTACAAACAAGGAATAGGGGACACAGAAACGCTTCTGTACCCAGGAGTCTCACAGGGTCCTGCTGGGTTTCGGGGCTGAATTTTTTTTCACTCAGTTTAAAATACATTACTTTTTAGTTTCACTCTTGATGTTTTAATTTCTTTAATAGACAACTATGCAGTTTATCTATTTCTTGCTGAGTGATCTTTGGCAGTTTGTAGCTTTCAAGAAAATTGTCTATTTTATCGATGTTGAAAATGTATTGTCATGTAAGTTACTATCACTGCATAACAAATTCCTTTTAAACTTAGCAACTTAAAAACAACATTCATTATGTCTCAGAATTTCTGATGATCAGGAATCCAGAAGCAGCTTAACTGGGTAGTTGTTTCTCAGGGTCTTTCATGGGGTTGCAATCAAGCTGTCAGATGGGACCGCAATCATCTCAAGGCTCAAATGGGGTTGAAGAATCTGCTTCCAAGTTCATTTATAAGGCTGTTAGCAGACTTCAGTTTCTCACTGGCCAGAAATCTCTGTCAGTCAGGAGCCTACATTTCTTATAATGGTCTTCCCAAAAACTGCCTAAGTGTGCTAATTGGTCTCTCCCAGAAGATAGAGGTTGTGGGAGAGGGATATCTCAAAAGATATAATCTGCATTGTTTTATAGTACATTCTTGGAAGTGATATACCTTCTGCCATACACTATTGTTTACACAGATTAATCCTGGAATACAATAGGCATCTTTAACTTAGTATCATATGTTTAATATTAATATTTCTCCACTTCATGTAATTTGGTAAATTGTAAGAACATTACAACATTTTCCTTCAAGCTGAAGACTTCATTTGAGCTTTTCTTTTTTTTTTTTTTTTTTTAGGTGCAGATTTACTGGAGACAAATTCATTTTTAAATCATCAGAAAAAAATGTGCTTGCTTTTCCTGCTCTTAAAAGAGTATTCTTGGTTTTTTATTGATCTTAAGGTAACAATTTCTAATTTCATTTTTTTGCTGTTTTTTGTTTTCTAGATTGATTTCGAGATTGATATGAATTTTGATATTGATTTCTGGATTGACAGTGATTTTTTCTATTTTTTGTTTTCCTCCTGTCATGTTAAAAAACACCATGTCTTCTGGCCTCTGTTGTTTCCAGGTCAGTTATCATTTGTATGTTTCTCTCTATGTGACTTTCTTCCTTCTACTTTTAAGCTTTTCTCTTTATCCCTGTTTTATAAGGTATCTATAATGTATGATTTTATTTGTTTGTATCTTACTTGGATTTCACTGAGCTTCATAAAAATGCATTGATTTTTTCACCAATTTAGTAAATGTTCTGCTATTCAGCTATCATTTTTACAAATAGTATATGCTGTTTTTCACTTACATTTTTCTTCAATTTACATTCTGCTATTAAACCTAACCAAATATATGGTTTTTTCCAGATATTGTACTTAATTCTTGAATTTACATGTGTTTCTTATTTATTTAACTTTTTTCATTTTCTTTTCTGAAATTTTCTATCTGTTCACTAATTATATCCATCTTTTCCTTAAGAATTTGGAACATATTTAAAATACCTATTTTAAAGTTCTGTTTTTTTTAACATCTTTATTGGAGTATAACTGCTTTACAATGGTGTGTTAGTTTCTGCTTTATAACAAAGTGAATCAGTTTTACATATACATATATTCCCATATCTCTTCCCTATTGCATCTCCCTCCCTCCCACCCTCCCTATCCCACCCCTCTAGGTGGTCACAAAGCACTGAGCTGATCTCCCTGTGCTATGTAGCTGCTTCCCACTAGCTATCTATTTTACATTTGGTAGTGTATATATGTCCATGCCACTCTCTCACTTTGTCACAGCTTACCCTTCCCCCTCCACATATCCTCAAGTCCATTCTCTAGTAGGTCTGAGTCTTTATTCCAGTCTTGCCCCTATGTTCTTCATGACCTTTTTTTGTTTGTTTTTTAAATTCCGTATATATGTGTTAGCATACGGTATTTGTTTTTCTCTTTCTGACTTACTTCACTCTGTATGACAGACTCTAGGTCCATCCACCTCACTACAAATAACTCAATTTTGTTTCCTTTTATGGCTGAGTAATATTCCATTGTATGTATGTGCCACATCTTCTTTATCCATTCATCTGTTGATGGACACTTAGGTTGCTTCCATGTCCTGGCTATTGTAAATAGAGCTGCAATGAACATTGTTGTACATGACTCTTTTTTAATTATGGTTTTCTCATGGTATGTGCCCAGTAGTGGGATTGCTGGGTCATATGGTAATTCTATTTTTAGTTTTTTAAGGAACCTCCATACTGTTCTCCATAGTGGTTGTATCAATTTACATTCCCACCAACATTAATTCCAGCACCTATGTCATTGTACTGTCTGCATCAATTGAACTTGCAAAAACCCCCCTCATTTTTATTTCACATTTTTCTGCTTCTTCACTGACTTATACTTTTTGTTTTATGTTGTACATTTGCATGATACACTGAAGATATTTGTAACTACATTTAACAGTTTTGAATATCATTCTGACAAACAGCTAAATTTGTGGCAAATCATCTCAATCCTTTCAGACTTGATTTCTTATTTTTTAGAGCTGATATATTTTCAATTTTACCTTAGTCCCAGAGTATATTATTTACTATAGAGTAATAGTTCTTACTCTTTGTTCTGAGTTCTCAGCTAAATGACTGAAGTCCTCAGTGAAGTATGCCCACCCTGATTGAGCCAGAATTCCAACATCTCCCAGTCCTACTTACTGTGTAGTATCTCTATTCTGTTCTGAGTGCCACAGAAGCTACTCTCTGCTAGGTTTTATGAAAATTCACCTTGCATATGCACAGTCCTCCCTTCTGATGGCTCTTTCTTTTATACTCCATAAGTTCAAGCTGCATAAGCAGCACAGAATTCTGATTTCTACTTTCCTTACTCAGGCTACCTTGCTCTGCTTGCTCCCCACTTTCAGGTGTCACGGTCAAGAGTATGACCACAGGCAGGGAGTCAGGGAAGTAGAACTCATATTACATGTTTCCCTTTTGTCAAGGATTGTAGTCCTTCACTGTCTTTTGCCTAATACCTGAAAATATTTGAAAATAGTTGCCTTTTATATTTTTATCAGTTTCTCAACTGTTTATGATGAAGGACTCATTCAATATCAGTTATTTTGCCATGGTCTAATTATGCTCAAAATATTCCTTTTCAAATGGATAAATTAATAAAAATTTAGGATTTACAAATAGATGTAATACAACTTCAGTGCATATTTGTTGATTGAATGAACATATCACTCATATATATGCATAATTTATTGTTAAAATAGTGTACAAAGTTCTTGAAACAATTAGTTTAATGGATTTATAGTCCACAACTTTGCTCATTTTTCTACAGAATCTTCCTTTTCAAAGGGATCACATAGTCAAACTTATCTCTAAAATAAGTTATTGTAATCTGGTAGCTATGTAAAACTTTGCTCTTTTTTCTACAGAATCTTCCTTTTCAAAGAGTTCACATAGTCAAACTTATCTCTAAAATAAGTTATTGTAATCTGGTAGCTATGTAACAACTTTCAATCAAAAATGACAATTTCCAATCTTTAATTCTATCTTAAAAATCTAATAAAATGGATTTGGGTTTTAAAATATTATTAAAACAAAACAAAACAAAGCCTATTCAGCTTCTTCTAGTTTTTCTCATAAGAAATGTATTGAAAGTAAACAATAGCAATTACACTTTCCAGTCATTTTAAAATTTCAAACTTCTATTCTTTAAATAAAACAGCATGGAAATAACTTAATTTTGTATTCCATTTTTTAAAAATATCAAGCTTTTAGTTTATCATCTTAGGCCATAATAACTGCAGTTCAACTAACTTAAAACTGCCATTTTTTTGGTAAAAAGACTTAATTTGGTGATTTTATGATCAATGGATATAATCATATTATTTGAAATTGCTTCCTTTTTTTTCCAATTAATTTTATTTTACTCTAGTAGGTGTCATGATTACTGAGATCTAGGAAAATGTAGACTAGACATTAAATGGTGAGCCCAAATTAATAATTAAGATACACCAGGGGAAACAAGACCATTTATTCTGACAGGTGGTATTACCTACCTCCCAGATCACCTTGTCCTTAGTCCCAATGATTTTATTTCAAACATACTGCTTTTGAAATAACAGCAGGGACTTCTGGGCTTCTCAGCATCTCTTGTTTACCATTTACTGTCATGCTTAATGATCAACATTAAAGTTATTGCTTCCAAATCACCTTAATTAGGGCTGTGAAAGCTTTATAAAGTTCCTTTCAAATGCTCAGATCATCAAGTTTGACTGCCTTAATATATTGTGATTATATAAGTTTCCTGTAGTGAAACATAATAACTTTTCCAATCAGACATACTTCAGTTTCTTTTTAAGGTAAATTTTCCTATCTACATTTCTTCCTGTGAGTGCACTGTGTCCTCCACTTAGTTGAACAAGAACAGGGCAGCTGAACCAAGCACCATGATTCATAGGCTAGCCTATAGCTATGGACCAGCCTGATATGTAGTGCTATGCCCAAACTGAGACAATCTGATTTAACTGCATTCTCTTTCAATTCTTTTAATTAAGGATTAGAGAGGGCTGTTTTGTATAGGTACTCTTACTTTTTTTTTTAAAGTAAACTCCTTATTGAAGTGTAACATATACAGAAAATTATATGAATCATATGTTTGCAGCTTGTTAATTTGCACAGAATAAACCAACCTATGTTACCACCACCAAAATTAGAAAATAGAATATTCTCAACACCCAAGAAGTCCCTTATGATCTTTCCCAGTCACTAACAACTCACTAAGGAAACCATTGTCCTTACCTCTAACACCATAGATTATTTCTCTGTTTCTAAACCTTTTTTTAATCAATAAAATTATACATTATTTATCTGTTTTGAACTGACATCTTTCTCTTAATATGCTGTTTGTAAGAATCATCCATGTTGTTGAGTATATCAATAGTATATTTTTTCTCTTTGATTTATAACATTTCATTTTATGGATATTCCTGAGTTAAATCCATGATTTCTTGATGGATTTACAATATATCTATAGTTTTGATACTTACATATTACTGTTATAAAAATTCTAGTACATGTTATTTGGTAAACAGTCTAGTAGCTATATAAATGTGAGTAGAATTTTTAGTTCATAGGTTTTATATACATATTCAGCCAGAGCAGTTATTGCTTGTATTAGTTTCCTTTTGTTGTGGTAACAAATTACTTCAAACTTAGTGGTGCAAGATAATACAAAATTGTTCTTTTAGAGTTCTGGAGATCAAAACTCTAAAATAAGGTGTTGTAAGGCTGCATTACTTCTAAAGGTTTCAAGAAAGAATTATGTCCTGGTCTTTTCCAGCTTCTAGAGGCTGCCTGCAATCCTTGTCTCATGGTCCCTTCTTTATAATTCCAACTCCTTATACCCATCACATTGTAGTCTACTATTAACCACTAACTTTGACCCCCTGCCCCAGTCTTCCTCATATAAGAACATTTGTGGTGAAATTGGGCTTATCCAGATTAAGCTCTTAACTTAATCATATCTGCAAACTCCCATTTCCCATATGATAACATATCAAAGGTTCTGAAGATTAGGACATGGACATTATTCTGCCAACCACAATGATAAAGAAAAGATAAGTAAGAGTCCTAAGTATTAGGTCCCAATGATTTTGAAGACTGTTAGGATATGAGCATTATAAGCAATTATTTATTGTGACCTGGGCTGCCATTGCTCCTGTTTTGGAATACAAGAAGGTAGGGATCATTGAGAACCATCTTAGAATTTTTCCGCCACTGTGTGTGTCCATATGTGATATGTGTGAGTGTTAGTTATACACTATTCTAGTTGTTTTTGGTGGGTCTTATAAATTTCTTAGGATGACTGACTGACTTAATATCGCATGAACTAAAGATATAAATTGAGACCAAGTAGCATAGATAAAGACTATTAGATTTATTAAGCCACTTTCAGATAAAAATGTATTGGTAAATGTTCAACTCCAAAGTGTAAAGATATCTATTCATGGCTACATTTAGTTCTTAGGTTGTGACTATTTACTATAAAACTCTCTTTTTTGAATAGTTTATGACTACAATAAAATTATACTTCAAAGCAATAATCAATATATATGGACTTGGGAAAAAGAAAATGTATTTAACATATAATAAAGCCTAAGCTGATTTTTTAAATGCAAATTTGATCTTTGTAATAAAGTGTTCCTTGCCCTATGAATATGTTTAACATCCTTAAAAACCTTAGATTCAACAAATAATTCTATATTGCAAACATGTCATTTTACTTTGTCTTCCAATTCTATTTACTTTATTTCTTTTTAATGAATTGTATTCTGGATTAAAGGTATTCTATTCAGTTGTTAGTATATACAGTCAGAAGAAACAAATGGAGGGAACTTTGAAGGTATTTGTTACGTTAAATCATATATATTTCTTTTTTTTCTTTTTTTTTTTTGCGGTACACAGGCCTCTCACTGTTGCAGCCTCTCCCGTTGCGGAGCATAGGCTACGGACGTACAGGCTCAGCGGCCATGGCTCACGGGCCTAGCCGCTATGCGGCATGTGGGATCTTCCCTGACCGGGGCACGAACCTGTGTCCTCTGCATCAGCAAGAGGACTCTCAACCACTGTGCCACCAGGGAAGCCCTAAATTTCATTTTTAATAAGAAGTTAATGGCCCTTTTAATATCACCATATGGAATATTACTTCATGACCAACTTAATTTTCACAAAACAAATTCCTTATACATTTGAAAACTAGAATATAATTGTAGTTATCCATTTATTCAACTATATTTGACTGAATAAAATTTCTTGTCTCTGGGAATTATTGTGTCTTCAGGAAATCATTCTTACCATTTCATTCCAAGAAGATGGCATGCTTGCTTTGAGCTTCTGGCTTACTACCAGAAAGAATCTATTCATATTCTTTCAGTTCTAAATCTGTAGTAAAAGATGTCAAAATGAGCTCTCAAGCAATTATATAGTAATTTCATATTTTAGTACATTAATTGCCACATTAAAATATGATATTGATCTAATATTTTAGATTCTTATACTTAGTGAATTCAATTAGCAAATTCAAGAAATATCTGTCAGTTTTTAGATAAAAATTATTATGCTTTATTCAGTCTTTATGGAGTACTAATGTAACAAGGGTTTATTTAATATCTATTTTTGTGCACTTCAAATGTTAGTTAAGTGGAAAAACTACTTTATCATGCAATTTATCTTAAACAGGAACTTCTACTGCAATTCTTCTACTAAAAGATTTTGGTGTGAACTGAACCAAGTTTTGGAAGACAGTGTCACCAATATACACCAATATTCAGTTTATCTTCCTTTCTATGCACAAAGAAGTCTACACTTGTTTCCACTTTTAGTATGGCTGATAAGTTCCTAACAGACCAACACTCTTGCAGATAACGACTGTAAATTCTGGGCAACATACAACAAACTACCTAAAGGCTCTGAAATGTGAACAACAGTAGGCAGATTCTGGAAGGAAAGAGAATCTTGGATGACAAGCATGTGGTATACTCCACCACCAGTTCCCCACCCCCTTTTTTTTTTTTGCTACGCCTGTGGGCATGCTTCAGTCATCCTTTATTGGCTGGTTACAACTTTGATGACTCACAGTCTTTTGGGATTTAAAGGCTAGAGGACAAAGATTAGGACAACTATGGCCAGTAGAATGTAGGATAAAAATAGAAAATGAAGAGTCAACGAGAGGAGCCAAATTTTTATATATAAATACTATACAAATCTCAGGCTCACCCCAAGGCCATTATGCACGGGAAGACTATAAACAACCCAGCTAATGGAAAAAAAAGGGCCTTAACTGAGATATGAGCTCTTGCACAAGAGAGAATTTTCAGTTTTGTGTAATGAAGTTAATAGCCAGATAAAACCATAATATCAACACTCATGGGAGAAACTGAGTAGAATCTAAAATTTACACAACATAACATTTTGTATATGATCCAAAATTACTTGACATATGAAGAACCAGATAAATGTAGCCCATTCCTAAGAGAAAGTAAAATCAATGTAAATCAATCCTGATATTTTGGAATTATCAGAGAAAGACTTTTTTTTTTTTTTTTTTTTTTGCAGTACGTGGGCCTCTCACTGCTGTGGCTTCTCCCGTTGTGGAGCACAGGCTCCGGACGCGCAGGCTCAGCGGCCATGGCTCACGGGCCCAGCCACTCCATGGCATATGGGATCTTCCTGGACCGGGGCACAAACCCGTGTTCCCTGCATTGGCAGGCAGACTCTCAACCACTGCGCCACCAGGGAAGCCCAAGAAAGACTTTTAAAAGCAACTGTTAGAACTATGCTCAATGAGATGAAGGAAAATGTGCTTGTAGTGAATAAGAAGATAGGAAATATCAGCGCAGAATTCACACTTAAAAAAAATGAACAAGAAAGGAATTCTAGAACATAATACCTGAAATTTAAACATTATTAGATATACTTAATAGCAGAATGGAGTTGTCAGTGAAAAGAATCAACAAACTCGAAGATAGTTCAACATAAATTATCCTATGTGACAATAGAGACAATAAAATATTGGAAAAACTGAAGAGACACAGAAATCTGTGGGGCGATATCAGTAAGTCCAACATATGTGTATTAGAGTTCTATAGAGAGAAAGGAGAAAACAGAATGTCAGAAATGATGACCCACCAAATTGGCACAATTTTGTGAAAGACATAAAACTATATATTGAAGAAGCTCAGCAGATCCCAAGAAAGGTAAATGTAAAGAAAACCATGCCTAGGCTAATCATAGTCAAAATACTGGAAATCAAAGATTAATTCATTGAGGAAAATAACATTATATACTGGGGAACCACAATCCTAACAACCATTAATTTTTCATCACTAACAATAGAAACCAGAAAATAAACATCTTTAAAACATTAAAAGAAAAAAACTGTAAATTCAAAATTTTATATCCAGCAAAAAAAAAAAAAGTCCCTCAAGAATGGACAATAATTAAATATATTTTTAGGTAAAAAATATAAGAGGATTTATGGCCAGGAGACCTGCAAAATAAGAAATACTAAAGACAGTTTTTCATGTTGAAAGGAAATGATACCAATGAGAAATTTTGATGTTCATGAAGGAATAAGTATCAGCTCTGAAAAATATCTGGTAGATTTTAAAATAAATTTTCCTCTGGATTTCATTATTATACCCATGATGCTATAAAACAGAAAACTTTTTATTGAGTTTATTTACATATGTCTAAAGCATAAAGGATGAAATGGTGTGGGGTTTGGGATGTTAAATGGGCCTATATGGTTTCAAATTTATTTACTGAATTCTAAGATGGCTATTAATTTGTAGATAAACCACTGAAAAATAATTTAAAAAGGTGCAGCTAGAAAGCCTATAAATGACGTATACTTTCAAAAAATATTCAAATAATCAAAAAAAAAGGAAGAAAAGCAGAAACAAACAAAAAACAGGAAGCAAACCGGTAGGTAAAAATCTAGCCATTTCTATAATTACATTAATGTTATTGGACTCCACATTCTAATTGAAAAATACAGCTTTTCAGTATACATGAAAAAATAAAACAGCTATATTTTCAGCCTCACTATAAGTTGTACAAAATTATGGGAAATACAACCAATAAAATGTGAGCAGAAATGTAGATCACTGTGAACCGAGGCAGTAAAAAGCTCAATTATACAGGTTTTTGCTTCTCCTGCCAAAGATATTGTGAAGGATACCCAAGGAGGAAATGGTGGAGTTACTCAATTTGGATTGCTGAGTCTTTGATTGGAGGAATTGCCCTAGAGAATAGCTTGGATCCAGAGATAAATAACAGAGATAAATAACCATTTTTGTTGTTAAACATTATTTATGTTAGCATAATTAGACTGGCTTATTCTAACCAAGAGAAACTCAAGGGTCCCCAACTGCATAGAAATTAATGACAACATTTTTAAAAAGATATATGATTATTTATTATGAGTTTGTCAATTAAAATAGCTTACTTTATGGGATAAATAATTTTTGATACATGTACAATTTTTTTGTGTGTGTGGTACACGGGCCTCTCACTGTTGTGGCCTCTCCCGTTGTGGAGCACAGGCTCCGGATGCACAGGCTTAGCGGCCATGGCTCACAGACCTAGCCGCTCTGCGGCATGTGGGATCTTCCCGGACCAGGGCCCGAACCCATGTCCCCTGCATCGGCAGGCGGACTCTCAACCACTGTGCCACCAGGGAAGCCCTGTACAATTTTGATAAGAGTAAAATCTCAAGAACATATAATATCCAAAATACTAAAATATACTTATTGCATAGTTTTTTAAAGTTTGTTATGTTGCAAAGAAATAGAGACAATAACATGAAAAAAATTCTTTTCATCTATGTCTATATGTTAGATTTTTATGTGCATTACTGGGTCAAATCTATCCATCTAAAAATATTTGAGACCTCAATTTTTACAGTTTAAATTTAGATGCTTCTTTCTGAAAGATTTCTTAACGGTAAGGTCTTAAATGGGTAATTTACATACTGGATAAAAAAAGTTAGATTGTTTAAAGAGTATGAAGTATGAGCATATATTCACTGTGGATTTATCTAAAACTGTAAGTATGAAATACAGAGATTAAAATAGATTAAATAAAACATAACAGAGATAAGTATAAACTAAATATCAAATTAGATATCAAAAAAGTACACCCTATGTATTGATATTATAAAAAAAAAATGTTTTTAAAGGAATAGTGAGAAAAATGAAAATAAATAAAAGACAGGGGCTTCCCTGGTGGCGCAGTGGTTGGGAGTCCGCCTGCCGATGCAGGGGACACGGGTTCGTGCCCCGGTCCGGGAGTATCCCACATGCCACGGAGCGGCTGGGCCCGTGAGCCATGGCCGCTGAGCCTGCGCGTCTGGAGCCTGTGCTCTGCAATGGGAGAGGCCACAACAGTGAGAGGCCCGCGTACCGCAAAAAAAAAAAAAAGACAGAATATAGTATTCCTCCATAAAGAAATTATAAGCTGAGACAGAGTATAACTAAATTAGTGGAAAACCTTAAGCTATAGTCATTTATTGTACAAATTCAAATAATATCCCTGCATAAAATGAATGCCAAATAATTAAATGAGATGAAAATATTAAAATTAAAGTGTGGAAATGAAAGAAGAGATTTCCTATTTAATTTTTTCTTTAATATTTCTTGATTTCTTATCAGTTTCTTAAACAAAATGTATGCAAAATAAATAATTAAATTTCAGTAAAGCACTTTTAAACAAATTTCTCAAAACTGTTAATCCTTAAAACAGTTGACTGTTCATAAGTATAGGTCTAAATATGGAATAATATCAAATATATTTTAATGTGAAAATTATCTATACCTCAAAAAAACTAATATAATAGAAAGGTATGCCCTCCCTTTTTCTATTTATCAACTCTTTCCCAAGAGTCTCTCATTTTACCATATCTGGTGCCTATGCTGATTAATATAATTTGTGTTCTTTCCCTAAAATTTCTATTTGTATTTTCCCCTCTTCAATGTATTAGATTATCCTCAATAGCCTGCGACTTCACTGTCCAATGAACAAATAATGTGTACAGCAGGTTACTTTGTGCATATTTTAAAAGTCTAACCAGGGAAAATGTTACTTTCCAATATCAAATACTGACCAGTGCTAAAAGTGACTAATGCACAGTGTATTTGTGATTAATTTACTACTCCCACATATCTGCTTGATCAAAAGGGTGAAGATTTTGATGTTCAAAATATGCTAGTCCAGCATTTTTAAATTATTCTTGGTTTTTGATGCTTCACGGTATTCTTGTTTTCAGTAATTCAATTTTTCCTGCTTGATAGAATGCTTGAAGTTTCCAATAATCCATGTCATTATGTTGTTTGGTGTTCACAGTAAATGATGACCTTGATCACTGTTTCTCTTTGTGTATTTTCAATAAAAGGGCTCATAAGCCTCAAGATACTTTAGCAACAGTGATATCTCCTTCTAAAATAGATCTGACATTGTCATTCGTCATTCAGAGAAGACTGAGATGTTAACCTACTTTGTGTTTTCACTGGACATCAAATGCTGAAGTTTACAAGGAAAAATTTCTTTTCCTCTCAATCAGATGTCTGCCTGTTATTTTAAGGAGCATTTAATACAGCATTGAAAATGTAATTCTGGAATAATTAGTCACTTTCTTTTCATTTCTTTGCACTATCTAATCTCTACAATTTGAAATAAATCCAGAATATTCTTAGAATTTTCATTACTTTTCTCTCATAAGATTATGTACCATTCAAAATGTTCAGAGTTTATAGAAACTAAAGAATGTTAAATGCAACCAGAGTGTCTTTTTCTCAAGTGTTGTTTTTATCCAATGCCAAAATATGATTTCTGTTTCCTGTGTTGTCAGTTCATCACATTTCAATGTCAGAAATATTGTTAAATGAGATCAGACATGCTTCCTGTTTTTGAACCTGATTCTGATAAAACTGCTGAATTTGTAATAATGTAGCACAAGGACCTCAAAACTTAAAATACATATATCCTAGCAGCTTAATATAGAGTGTCTTAGTGGGTTTGAATTGTCTGACAGCTAAGGATGACTGCGATGGTCCCAGTGACAATATATTCTGTTATGATGTGTTCTGCTAACACGGAAATCTGGAGACAAAAGCCTTAAAAACAGGAGGGAGTATATTTAAAGCCTAAACCACAGATTTATACTCTTCTACAGTTTGGGGTATTGCATATATGGTACTACACAACTGACCTGCTCTGGTATATATGTTGTAGGAGAGGAAAAATTTTCCACTAACCTTCTAGGTTCTTTTTGGCTGGTCTAATAATTAAATTGACATAAGAAAGATCAACAGGAGAAAACAAATTTCTTTTCATACATACAGGAACCCCAAAGATATAAGTTTCAAAGAAGTGACCACAGCAGGCTGCTTTTATGTCTTTAAGACAAAGAAACAATTGTTTGTGAATATTTGATAAAACAAAGAGGTTTTAGCTTGGGGGTAGCAAATGTATGAAGAATTAACAAAGTTTGTTTATGCAGCATTCTTGGCCTTGAATTTCCTATCTCTGGGATAAGGATGCCTTCTATCCTCCTGGTATAGGGAGGATATCTTCACATGGGAGATTTATTTCCTGCTTTCAAAGGAGGGTCACAGCATTCTTGAACCAACTGTTTCTACGTAACTTTAATTCAAAATAATCAATATGCCAATGTGACATATTTGGGGGGGGCCTGCCCTCAACCCCATCCACTCCATCCTATGACACTTCCCTGGAAGTTTCTTATATTAAAAGATAAGCTAGGGCTTCCCTGGTGGTGCAGTGGTTGACAGTCCGCCTGCCGATGCAGGGGACACGGGTTCGTGCCCTGGTCCGAGAAGATCCCACATGTCGCGGAGCGGCTGGGCCCGTGAGCCATGGTCGCTGAGCCTGTGCATCTGGAGCCTGTGCTCCGCAACGGGAGAGGCCACAACAGTGAGAGGCCCACGTACCGCAGAAAAAGGAAAAGGAAGATAAGCTAGTATATCACTCCAATATTTCACTGAATTAATCTTAAACTTGAAAATATGTCAGTTCAGTCAAAGAGTTGTATCTCACTTTAGGAGGTGGTGATGCAGTAGGGCCCCCAAAGTTAACTATATATTATAAAGCTATCTGGTATTTAATAAGCCATTTCTATGGAAATGAAAGAAAACTAATGGTTAGTGATTAGAGCAAGTTATAATCTAGTTTCTGAGTTCTGAGGGTGGCCAGTCCAAAAAGTTTCTGGATATCAGATTTAAAGCATTCTTCAGATAGAGTGAGAGCAGACAGTGGTAATTTGACAGATTTTCCTGGTTTGCAGTTTGTCTCTGGTAGTCTTTCTGAGTGGAATCACTCAGAAAGAGGAATCCTGAGATTCCTGTACCTGCCAGGAAGTGACCTTTCTTACTCATCTGGTAAGGCTGCCAGGAACCCTATAAACAAGGTACTAGGCTGTTTTTCCAAGGGGTTTTAAATATTATTTCCATAAAGTCAGTCTTATTTCCTGTCTGGTGATATCTGAGTGTATACATATCTTTCTCTAGGATGACATTCCAGTCAAAGCCTTGGTAATATAGCCAGTGTTTCCAACTGTGTCCTTTACGAGGAGAACAGACTCATTGAACTTGTGAAAACAAGTATATTGTTCTTATGAAAATAACATTTACTGAGAGTTTCTGAACCCTGGAGAGATCAGGCAGGGATAAAAAGTAAATGTTTCATCTTTGTTTACAAAGGTATATTTTACTAAATTGCTTTAAGTCATTGATAGTTGAAAAAGTTTTCTTAAATCTGGAAAATCAAAACTTATTTAAAAAATTAGCAATAGTTCAAATAAAAAAGTGATAAAAAATATAATCATCCTCCTTAGTTCATTTAGTCCCATGTAATTAATTCTTGTCGATTTTGATCTTGCATTAGAAGTTTTATGAAATCATCAGTCTCTTCATTAGAGTTCTTTAAATTCTTACCTAGTTCAAATGGTATAATCTGAAAAGTTATCAGAAACCAGTATTCTAAAATACTTGTTAAAGTCCTTTCCATGAATCTTTCTGAAGTTTAAACACTTTGCAAGAACACGTTTATAAAAGCATCAGAGTAAAACAATAACTTAAATATAAAAACTTTAAAATGGCCATGGTTAAAGATCTGATGGGAGTTGCAATTGACAAAGAAATATGGTTAATTCTGTAACATGTAAAACTTCAAGATAATAACTAGAATTAAAGTGATAACATACCAAGACAAATCAGATTTCTAGGAATTTCATACAATTTCTGGTATACTTATATTAATAACATGTAGCCACACAAATATAAACTAAGAAGGTTCAGGTTACGTATTTTACAATGCTTCTCACATAGCTTAACATATCAAATACGACTAATTAGTGAAAAATATCTCTTTTTATAAGGAGAAAGAACAATCTTTTGAGATGTTTAGGGGCTCTCTGGAAAATTCCAAGGTTAATTTGAGGTCAAAAGAAACTTTGTTTAAAATTTGATTTGGGGGAAGTCTGTCAAAAATATCAATAAGTTTTGAAACACTGACCAAATAAGATCATAGGTCACTGTGAAAAATAGTTATCTGTTTAACCAAGGTAACAATTAAAGATTTCACAGGACAATAGAAAAGGCTACATAATTCTGAGCAAATTCTAGTTTTTTTTAATATTGAGAAGACTAGGTTTAGTTAAGTAAAGACCAGTATATATAGTATGAAACGCCTGTGTATATAGTATTTTGGTCAAGCACAAAATCTTTGCTTTCAAGCAGATTACTTAAAAGGTAAGGAAACCCCTTTCAGAACCTCTTACCAGGAGCAGACCACTAGTCCAAGTGAACTTTATCTTTTTGCAAATGAAAGAAAATTTAGTACAAGTTTTACATAAGTACACTATTGATATTAAAGCTTAATTTAAAAACTCTTATAATGAATTAATACAATCTTATGCAACTTAATCACACATAAAATTTTTTTCAAGATTTCTTTTCCACCAAACTACAACTTTCTATATCCATTTAGGTTTTGTTCTGTCTTTTTCCTTTCTTATTCTGGAATAATCATTCTACTTTAGAACAATCTTTTTTTCCCATACCAAAACTGTATTTCCATTACTAAAAACACACAACCTACTTTTTGTTTACAGTTATTTTCTTTCATTCTTATTATTTCCAGTAGTTTTGTAGTTAAACAAATAAATGAAAAACAAAAACAAAACACCTTAACTCTTAGCTTTTTTAAAAATCAGTCTTGGCAAGGGAACATTTTGTATTTAAAAAGAAAACTCCTTTTTGGCTGACAATTTCAACTTTATTCATTCAAATATTAATTTTCAATTTCAAAAACTTATAAAACTTATAGAAAAATGATGTAAGGCAGTTGTTACAGAATAATTACAGTTTTACTCTTAGTACATAGTATAACTGTCTATGCTCTACACTAAATGAATAAACTCCTTCTAATAATACAGTTAAAATAAACCACGTCTTTTTGGAAATTACAGTGTGAGATCCACTCACGTCTATAGGTTCATCCTGACATTGCTCTGCTAGACCAGGAATGATAGGACAGGCAGGGCCAAAAGAATTCCCACATTTCTGCTGCACAGTGTGGCTCTAAACTGAGTAGGGAGAATAAATATTTGAAAGATGGAACAACTTCTAAACCAATTTAAAAGCTATAAGTATCTGGGAAGCCACGACTAGAATTTCCAGCTTTGCAAGTAGTTATAAGAAATGAGGAAAGTTTTTGTTTTTGTTTTTAAAAAAAAATTGCTGTCAGGCCACAAATCTTAAAAGACATGGGGACAAAGCATGAGCTTATGAAAGAGTGATTACAGCTTGGCCTTGAAAAGTTATCACTGTGTGTGTACAGGATAAAAGGGTAGTTGTTCTTGTATTGGTCTTTTCAGTTGGCTGCACAAACCCTTTTATTGCTCAACTTACTGTCGTATGAGAACAGTGGTTTTCAAACATCTTGGACCATTCCACAGCAGGAGAAAGCCCTCATAGGAGTTCCATTGCTTCTCACTTTCCACAGGGGTTCCTGCTGTTTTGCAAGGATTCTCTTTTGTAATACTGATGCACATAGTTTGTGCAGTTAATTTATGCTTATCACTCTTAGCATTCCAATACTTTCTTATTGATTCATTTTGTATTCTCAGCTCCTCTTTCAACTTTTTAAAGAAACTATTTGCAATCTTTGCTTTTCAGTGAAAACTAGGAAGCAGGCAATTGTGAACTGTCTGTTACATCGGCATTTTTTTGATTGGCAAATTTATAAATGAACTTCATAATTTCTAGAAACGTATTTCCTAAAAGCAAAATTTCTCGGTGTGGTACAACCATGTTTATAGATCCAAATATCTTTGGTTCCTCTGTATTAGAAATCAAAATGTAGGTAAACTTAGACTTATTTTAAAATTAACATTTCAGTATTTAATCTTATCTGGAAATGATCTAGGCATTCAATAATTACCCATCATTTAATTTAACTTCACAAAATTCTAACAATGGAAGTTAATAAAGATTTGGGATACTGTTTTTAAGTAGATATATCATAAAACAATCATTGCAAAAAAACAGCTTCCCCCAAAAACTCTTATCCCATTTTCACATATTTAAATAATTTGTTTTTCACAAATTATGATTATGTTTAGATTACCTATAAAAACCTCATTAGACATTAGACAAAGTAAGTTATCATCATATGTTATTTTGCTGGCTGACAAATTTTGAAAAAGAGATAGTATAAGCTTACTGACTTTTAGTAAACCTAGGTAGAATAAAAGTTGTATGTCTGCATTATGTTTAATGTTGATAATTTTAAAGACATGTCTACTTTAATTAAATCAACAAACTTAAACTAGCTTTAATACCAAATATTTTCCCAGGTGATGTGAGCCTGAAAAGCATTGTCATTAGTTTCTATATTTCTGAGAGTTTTAGTTACCCAGTCCTTAATTTATAAGTGCTTATTTGTTTTTAAGCCAATTAAATAGAGTTCTTTTAAGAATTAATTTTAGTAATACCACCCAGAGGCAGAAGATGTTGCACATCTACAGAATGCATACATAGACTCACATAGAAATACAGACAGACATACAGAACTTATAATTTTATTTTAAAATTTTAACCATGGTATGGGTAATTGTGAGAAAGATACTTAAGGTTTTTTATTTGCCCAATTTCCAAATAGTTCCTTATTCTTTATTTTCTAGTCTAGGCAGAGTTTTAATTTCCTTCTTAGCTGCTTACATTTTAAAAGCACGGTTAAGATTTACATCTTCAAGGGAAAGTACACATTTTTTCTCTTAAAAGTTTTGGAGCATGAGCTTCCCTTGTGGTGCAGTGGTTGAGAGTCCACCTGCCGATGCAGGGCACACGGGTTCGTGCTCCGGTCCGGGAAGATCCCACATGCCGCGGAGCGGCTAGGCCCGTGAGCCATGGCCGCTGAGCCTGTGTGTCCGGAGCCTGTGCTCCGCAACGGGAGAGGCCACAACAGTGAGTGGTCCGAGTACCACAAAAAAAAAAAAAAAATTTTTGGAGCATATTTGTCTATTAGCAGAAATCTAGGGTATTTACTATTTAAATTTTTCCTTCTATTTCTTAGGTGAAGTACAATTGTACTTCCAATGTCCTGATTTTTTTTAACAATATCTGCAAATGTCTGAGGGAAAATAGGAAAGAGTCTGAGTGGATTTTGAGTTGCTTTCAGAGTTATGCTTCTGTTTCTAAAGAGTCAACTTGTAAATCAAGAATTGCTAATTCCAACTCTTTGTCTGCATTTCTGTAAGTCATCTTCAAAGAATTGGATACACTTTCCCATTATAATGTTTATGAGTGATTAGCCCATCTAACCACATTATTTGAATTTGCCTTTTTTATCAGGGAGAAAATTTTCTAGAAAGGCAAATATTAAAAGATTCTCATGTTCTGGAGCTCCTGGATTTAATGCAGTGTGCCTTGGAAAAGTCTGTATAAAATGTTGAACAAAGATCTTCGGATGTTTTTTTCTTTCTGAGTGCATAATTCAACTTTAGTCCAATTGACTTTATATGAAGAAACCTCTAATATCATTACTATCAAACCTTGATTATTAACCTCTAGCTTAGCCATATCTAGTCATTTGCAGGAGCTCCTGAGACAGGTTCTAGCCATCTGTTTTCTCTGTGAAAAAAGGTAGGGCTGTGTTCTCCAGGAGGTTATGTCTTGTCCAATAACCACAGTGTAACCTTGGGTGGGAAGAACATCCCTTAGCAATCAAAGTCCCTATGAATGGGTTTATGAATGGCCATTAATATTTTAAATTTCTCTTTATATTTAGGAGGATCTTTTGAAAGTGGAATTATAAGAACTTTATACAAGATTTGTTATTGTCCAGGGGACATGCATCCTTTGTGGTAGGGGTCCTATACAAATGACAGTGCATAGGAATGTCTGAAATTGGCTGAGCATATTTATCAAGCCCTAAAAAGTAGGAGGGGTTATAAAGAACTGTAAGGAAAAGCTAATCATGTGTCCCAGGTGCCTCTGCTAAATTCATTTTCTGACATACAGTATTTATTCAAGTAACCTGTATACGCGTTGTTTGGAGGTCAGGCTGGAGTGTCCTCTGTATATCTTGTAAAGAAAGAGAAGTGAAAATAAGTAGCTTGGTGTTTAAGGGATTTTCTGGGGAAGTTGGAGGTCTTTTAGGATTTAAGAGAATTGGCTGAGGAGAAGGTTTTGGGTTTTAAGGAGGGGATGAGACCAAGATCTTCTGCTGGTTCAGAGACAGGGAGTTGGGAATAAGGGGTGTGTAAGAGGAAGGATAAGGGGAATTTACATTAAGGGGTGTATAAGAGGAAGCAGAAGGGGAACTTATATTAGATTTTTTAAAAAAAATTTTATGTTTAATTTCTGTTCTTTCTTCATCTTAAATAAATCCCTAAGGGGAGCTGCTATATTTCTTTGTGTTCTTTTTTCAATTTGATCTTCTCACGGATACCAATAAAATAACTGTTTCAGATAAACTCTCTCTAAAAATGTTTCAATTTGGAAGTTTTTCCAGTTCAAAGGATCCATTGCCTGGCCATTGATGAATAAGATCTTCTTAATAGTGACACAAACCAATAAGTCTTTTTGCGGCTTAGCCATATATGCAAGAGACAACCCTAAGAAGAGTGCAGAAGATATGGTCCTTATAAGTTCCAGAAAGTTTATTCCCAAAGGTAGCCTAAGAAAGCAAAGTCCTTCATTGCATAGGTAGTAAGAATGATAGAGTGAAAACATTGTCTCTGGTTTCCTATCAGAACGTGAGTTACCTTTAGTCACAGATGCACTGATCTGTGACACCGGGCAGGCATCACTGGAATGGTAGTGATGGTAGTGCTTTCGAGCACTAACAAAGCAAAAACAGTTGAGATGACAAAGGTCACTTGTGGTCTGGGACCCCTTATGACAATTTCCCCTGAGAGCTAGTGTGGCCAAACAGAGAGAGTGCTGCTTGTGAGGTTGTGTCTCAGAACCCCAGTCTATTTGGCCACCAAGATGCACCCCAGTAAGTGCACTTTCTAGATGGCAGACACTAGACAGAATATTCTCACTTGTCGCAAAGGCAAGCTCTCAGGACACTGAAAGAAAGACAAAAGTAAAAACCTCATTCTGTTTTTACTTAGGGGACCCGCAGCAAAGTTCTTCCAAAAAGACACCAGTCCGGTGAGAACCATGAACTTACCAGTCCATGAGGCCAGCTTGAACAGCAGACTTACAGCCTATGCCTGCATTCTACTTACAGTTTTGTTTTGTTTTGTTTTGTTTTCTCCTTATGACAAATGTCACAACAGTGACAAAGAAAAACAGTGGCCATCTCTGGGAGGAAAAGTATCAATCAAAACCAAGTGTACTTGTACCACTTTTTTTTACTAGAGTCACTATACCTAAGAAACTAATTCCACAAATATTTTCTCCTGCTAATTGAAATTTAGAAAAGGAAGGAACAAAACATTTTTACCTTCCTCTTTTGACCACACATATAGGGAGATCTGGGAGAACTGACATTGGCAAGAATTTTAACCTTCTGCTGGCACTTGTCAGAAGTCCCAGAATCTCTCAGCTGCAGCAGCCCTGGAGGAAGCAGCATACAGCCAGTGAAGTTCATCCTGCTGACTTCACCAATGGTAGGGTAGGAAAAATTTTCCTTTATCTTTGTAGGTTCTTTGTGGCTGGTCTAATAATTAAATTGTCATGAGGCAGATCAACAGGAGAAAACAGTCAAATTTAATTCAGCATGTATGGGAACCCCAGAGATATGAGGTTCAAAGAAGTGATGAAAGAAGGCAGCTTTTATACCTTTTAGACAAAGAAACAAAGAGACAGACAAAAAGTTTGTGAATATTCGACAAAACCAAGGGATATTTGCTTGGGTAGCAAATTAATGAAAAAGTAACAAAGTTTGTTCATGTAGCATTTTTGGCCTTGAATTCCCTATCTTTGTGATTAGGATGCCTTTTATCCTGCTGGTATAAGGAGGATGCCTTCACATGGGAGATTTATTTCCTGCTTTCAGGGAAACGGAGGATAGTCAGTGCTGTTCTTGCACTGGCTGTTTCTTAAGTAACTAACTCAAAATAATCAATATGTCAAAGTGGTATGAATTGGGGCAGCCTTCCCTGAACCCTATCAATGTTCTATTGAAGCAAACAGAGCAATGTAAAAAGAATGAAAGTACACCAATTCCAGAAGTGAGACATGAATCAGAACATGTTGCTCTGTCAAAAAAAATTATATTTTCTTAATTTGCATAATGGCTATAGTCTATGTTTGATCTAATTAGATACTTATAACAAGATTATAATCCTTAAGCAGACTAATTTTGTGAAATAAGTCAATACAATGAGTTATTTGTCTTCATATAAACTTATATAGAAGTTGACTATATTATTTAATAGTTGACTATTTTCAGCTGTTTAATGGCTTGCACAGACATTATGTAAAAATAGACTTGGAAGACCATATAAGAGGATTCAAGAAAATTTGAAGAGCACACAAAGATTGGAACAATTCAATTAAGATGTTATACTTAACAGTATTCCCATTAATTATATACATAACTTATTGGGATTCAACATCAAACACTGTCCCGATAGCAAAACCCATTCTTTGGTACAGTTTCATGTTTTTACGTTATTAACTACAAATTAAACATGCATTTTGATATAATTAACCCCTAACTTCGATCCTTTTATACATTTCAATCAGAATGATTACAGACATTAGCACATGAAAAAGAACAGTATTAATACATGCACTGGAATTAATTGGAGACCATCTTGGGTTATTCATAAAAATATCATGTAGGGATATTTTGTCTATTGGTACCATCAAACTGACTCAAAAATTACAAACATTGATTACTTCTAGACTAGCTCTTCCACTTGAAAGTCACCTAAAATATGTAGGTACTTAATGTATCCTTATTTTGTTGACTGGAATTAAAAATTATTAGAGACATTTAAACATGTAATTATATTTCGCTTCCCCAATTTATGCAAATATCTCTATACTTTCTCCCTTATAATTTCCATAATCACAGAATAAACTTACTCTGTATTAAAGCTGGTGTCAATCAGTCTATGAGTAGTTACTGATTCTATTAAGACAATCAGTGAGGGAAGTAGAGGGAACTTTGATCTCTGTAAAATTATACATATCATTAGGAAAACATCACCTGGAAAGGAACTTGAAATAATCAGCAGCACTCAATGAAATCATATAATAGCAATAAACGGAATTATTCACTTTACTAAAATATTTATGTGAAAACAAATATCATGCAAGTATACTACAGATAAGAGACAATGAAACTAGCTTCACTTTTTAAAAGTCTCTTTGGTTTACTCTTTGGCTGTAAAATTCTGGAAGCCACCCATATAGAAATGTTTAAAGAGGGAAGAAGTTTGATGGTGTGTCATCAATGTCAAAAAAAAAAATAATTGGCCAGTAGTGTCACCACAGTGGGTCTGCCTTGCTATATGGAAAAGTTGGAGCTGAATGGTGGCTTCCCCATCACACTGAACAAGTTCTTTGCCATTTTTCAGTCTCCACCAGGTCTGATTCACTTACTTGCATGCCCTCTTTTGCACAGAGGCTCAGAGTTTGCAAGTACTGGACTAAATAGTGGAATTTCAAAGAAATTTTGATTCTCAAAGATCTAGAAAAAACCAAGGTTGACTTGCTCAAGAAATATATATATATATGGTAGAAAAACAGTGGGCATATCTCTGGGAGTTAACGAAAGAGTTGAACAACCAAAGTTCCTGAAAAAAGAAATTAGGATTATGCTAAGATTTTAACATCGGGATATTTAGCCACAAGAAAATTGGCATTAATGTGACTTGACTCTGAAGTCAAGTTTTATGTCCCTCTGCCTCTGTGTTCTAAAATTCTTAAAAGAGAGAATTTTATCTGTCCACTCTGTGTCAATGGTCCATGTCAGAATCATTCTCTGTTATGACACTTGCTGGGATACGTAGTGTAGAAATGACCACAGAGGGCTTGCTTCTTCATTTTAGGACTTTTCCAGAGAAGGGGCCCCATTGCAAGACAGACATTTAACCCAAGTCATATTTAGTGAATATAATTATTCCTGCCTGTTTTGTTTTTCACCCACACATATTCTGGAGAGTTTTGGGGGAGTGGAGATACAACAAAAGATAATTCTAAGATTATTTTCGATAAATGCTCAATAGGATGAAAATGCTCAGGCTTTATGCAATTGCTATATTCTCAATATCAAAATTATGTCATACACTTAAAATAAAAATGTGTTATCTGAAGAAACTTAACAATCAATTTTTCCCCAAAATCAGTTCATTAGGTAATGACAGTTATTACCTTTTAAGATAATTGTTGAAAATACAGTCTCATAATACTACAAAACATAAATTGCTTTAACTTATAAGTATTATCCAATACATTTATTTTAGAAAAACATTATGTACCATTTGAATAACTAAAACTATACTACATTAAAGGTGTAATTCAAAGGACTCTGAAAAACTACATGCTTTTTCTATTAGTCATTATATCCAATAATCTGATGAAATGCATCTCTTTCAATAGCCCAAATGGAGCATTACTTATTCACTAAAATCAATAGAAAATTGTCATGTCCTTCATTTATGCTAAATTCTTATTATACGAACATAGAAAAAATCCAAGGGGTGTGTGTGTGTGTGTGTGTGTACACACAATTGCACGTGTAATATGTGTGCATTTGCAGCTGTTTAATGTAGTGGACCAATGACTTCAAGTTCTGATTTGCCATCTCAGTTGTCTACCAAGATTGATTGCCTTAAGCATCCAAACTTAAATGTTTACATGGAGCATATTTTGTTTCCAAACATCCCTGTTCAGAAAGAGACCAACCCTCTCCTGAAAAAAATTAACTATGCTTCTCATTTTTATTCATTTCTTGAAGATAGTACATAGCTTACTACATTTCCACCTTAAATTATGGAATTATTTAATAAACTAAGTTTATTTCATTTTGTTCAATAGAATATTCTGTGATGATGAAAATGTTTTAAATCCACACTTTCCAATACAGTAACCATGGGCCACACGTGGCTATTAAGTTTTTAGGAGGTGGTTAGTATGACTAAGGGTCTGAATTTTTAAATTTAATTAATTTTACTCATTTTAAATTAAGTAAGCAATGTGGTTAGTCGTTACATTATGGGACAATGCACATCTTTTATTCACTTCCACAAAATTCTGCAACCTCCTCAAATCTAATTTCTTTGTTTCTCTTTCACATCAGCTACTAATTGAAAGGATTATGCCCTGGCCCTTAGGGTCTGAGTTACTGGTACCCCAGAAATCTTAGAGGAATGTGGCAGCGTTTTCTAACTTCCCTTCCATCCATTATTTAAGATTGACATGCAAATAAGACCTATCCAAAGTCACACACATCTACCTTTTCCCCAGAGTTAAGCTATAAGAAAGCAACACTGTAATGATGACTTTAAAATGTAAATGCAGAGGTGTGTTTAGCATTATAATGGGAATATAAATCAAGAGTTCAGGCTCTGTGAGGCCTAAAGGAGAAAGATGTACATTTGCTGTCCTAAATGTGTACTGGAGTAAGAGAGGTCTCCATTTCAAAACCAAGAGATAAGGGACATGGTATTCCATCCTCATTCCAGTTCCAAATAAATCCAGAAGATTGTCCCTACCAATGTTTTCAATCCTTAGAACTGTGAAAGGTGGAGGAGATTTGGGTCTTCAGCCTTAGCGGTGATGTGTATGAGAGGAATGAGGATTAGAAGTATACTCAAATCACCTCCCAGAGAACTAACCAGTCTATGTGTGCCTCTAGGTATGCAGACCCACAACAGAGAATTCGTTTGGACCTCCAACTGCTGACATTGGTTTTATAGATAGGAGCTAGAGTAGTAATGCCAGCTGTAAAGAATAAAGCTTTTTATGACCTCTCACCCCAACTTCCAGGCAGAAGAGGTCATATACTTGCTTCTCTGGATGCTTTGGGCCTTTAGTAACATGCTCAGATCACTGCTCTAGAGCTCCTTACACTGTATTTTTCCACTTTGTATTTTGGTGAAATCTTTGCTTGTCCATCTTCTCCAATAAATGTTAAGTCACTTAGTAGCAGATGTGCTGAGACAGATTCCCTAGAAAATAGTCTCAGAGACTGAGATTTGCAAGCAGGAATTTTATTAGAGAGTGTTTGCAGAGAAAAAACAACAAGGCAAAACCAAATAAGCAAATAAGAAACACCTAAGAAATTGAGGGAAGTAGAATAGGGTAGGAAAAGTTAAAGTGGTATAGCATTTGCAACCAAGTCCTAAACTGGTCCCATGAGGAAGCTCTGAACTGGGATGCCTTTCAGAGAAGTTCCAGATTGAGACAAGTAGTTTGGATTTTGTGCTATAAAAGAAAATGTCCTGATATGGGCTGCCCCTGAGGAGAAGCTATTATTTTGGGCAAGATATCTCCCTTCAGCTGAGGAACACATTTGGGAATGAATTCGTTGAGTAGTCAGTGGGCAACACTCAACAGGTAAGGAATGTGTGCCTCTTTACCGAAGGGGTATCTGGCAGTACACAGCAGCTTGCAAAGTCAACTCCTGGCACCACTTGGATCAACTTCTTTCTATGATAATTTTATCCTATCTGAGCACAGTTCCATCCAGCTTCTTGTGTTTTTTCCTAGGGTAACTTAATTCATGTATTGATAAATAGAATGAACTACAATCACTACCTTTGCAGCTGGTAGGGGCACAAGGAAAACCTGTCATATTGCTTCTCTGTTAACCATTTCAAATCATTCTTCACACTCAACAAACACCTCAGTTGGACTAAGTGGCTCATCTGGTATGGTGACCCAGACCGTCATCTCTGCGTGGTTTGAACCATACCTCATAACATACGATTTTTCAGATTATAGCTGATACATTTGTCGATTTATCATCAAAATTAATCAAGGGAAGACAAAGAGATGCCTTAATAATCACCAGGGTGCAAAGGAATTATGTCTTGCCACCAGTGTACAACAGTGGGCCTACCTCATCCTGGTGATCAGGATCAATTACCACTGCCATGGTGCTCTCTTGCCATTAATGAGCACAAAATGACAAAGTGGCAGCTGGGGTCCCCTGGTGAAAGCTTATCTTCTCTGGGAACCTGAATATTTAGATCTTCAGTACCTAGGGTTGTTGAGACAGGAAGTACAACTTTCCCAAGAGAGTCACAGGGAGTAATGGTAGGCAGGGTCAATCCTACGCCTACCCCTTGGCCCCAGGACCTATGTATTCTACCTTTTGGGAACATATCACCATATAATGGTTATCAATTTAGTTTGTCCTGAAGGATAGCACTCCATACTCACACAATAACATCTCCAAGTTATTGCCTCTACTATTCCTTTAAAATGTCATTCCATCAAGTTTCTGGGTAGTGCAGAAAGTAATATAATCAATAGATCCCATGGTTATGTGTCTCCTGAAATACCTCCTTTACTGTAAAGTGGGCCATTTGGTCAAATGCAATGTCATATCAGATCCTGTACCAGTGGATCAAGCATTCTATAAGTCCTCAGGTAAAAGTGATGGCTGAGGTCCTGAAGACAGGAAATAAAACCCATACCTGAAACATGTATTGAGTACCATCAAGACAGATTGCTGCCTCTTCTAGAACATACAGAGTTAGTATGCAAACAAGTGGCTGGTTGGTCTCCAAGAGGGCTTAAAATACCTATGCTGCTGCCAGTTTAAACATGAGGCTGGGGCAGTACTTAAATCTGTCTATGCTGATATGTATGTTTTTAGGGTCATGAATACCTCCATCTCTGATGCCATAGCTACTTCTTCATATTAACCTTGTACCAGCATTGGGTGGCCAATGACATAGTCTAATAGATGTCAACTCATTAGAGTATTTGTTCTCTATTTAGTGCCTCTGTGACTGGTGTTAACATACAAGACAACAATCTCCACACATTGTATCCTTTTCCACAGGTTTTCCACATGCCTCTTCCCCTAGACACCTTTTTCACTGACCTTCCAGTCTATTTCCTTCTTGGGTGCTCAACAACCAGCCATGTCATCCACCATTGCTTATGAATCTGTATATAGTCTTACCTCAGACCACTTATTTTTCACTCAGAAGATAATAAGGTGTACCACTTGATGGTCTGCCTTTTGGTAGGATTTTTGCCCACTATTATCTTTTAGTACCACCTCTGAGCATGGTTTAGGTACAATTAGATTTCATTTTTTAGCCAAGGCTTGGAAACAACCTAAATACCCATCAACAGATAATTAGTTTTAGAAGATACATACTATATATACATATATATATGTATATATATGGTATATATATATGTATAGTATATATATACATATATATATATATATATATACAATGGAATATTAGTCAGCTATAAAAAATAATGAAATAATGCCATTTTGCAGCAACATGTATGGACCTAGAGAATACCATACTAAGTGAAATAAGTCAAACAGAGAAAGACAAATATATGATATCACATGTGGAATCTAAAAAAGTAATACAAATGAATCTGTATATGAAACAGAAACAGACTCTCAGACATGGAAAACAAACTTATGGTTACCAAAGGGGAAAAGGAGAGAGGAAGGGATAAATTAGGAATATTGGATTAACAGATACAAACTACTATACATAAAATAGATAATCACCAAGGATTTGCTGTATAGCACAGGGAACCATACTCAATATTTTGTAATAACCTTAATGGAAAATAATCTGAAAAAATATGTACATTTAACTGAATAACTTTCCTGTATACCTGAAACTAATGCAATACTGTAAATCAACTATTCTTCAGTTTAAAAAAGGATTTCATTTTTGACCTTCCCGAATTACCAAATTTACTCACATGTGGACCAACATTAACTTTCTCCTCCTTCAACAGTCTGTAAAGAACTCCATGCAACCATAGATTTGAACAGAGTTGTAACAGGGTTGATGACATTAGAGTTGGGATGATTTTTCATGCATCTTACGTGTGCCCTTTGGACTATTCATGTCTAAATTTGTTTTTGTTTTTGTTTTTTTTTCAGTACGCGGACCTCTCACTGTTGTGGCCTCTCCCGTTGTGGAGCACAGGCTCCAGACGCACAGGCTCAGCGGCCATGGCTCACGGGCCTAGCCGCTCCAGGGCATGTGGGATCTTCCCGGACCGGGGCACGAACCCATGTCCCCTGCATCAGCAGGTGGACTCTCAACCACTGCACCACCAGGGGAGCCCCATGCCTAAATTTGAATGTACTACTTCCATGTTCTGATGAATTACTGCTGATACCTTAGATTTTGTCACATAGTCACTTTTTGTCAAAAGGACAAATACTCCATCTCTACTAGAGCCCAATATCATGACAGGAGTATGTCTTCTCACTTTCTATAATTCTCTGGCATACATAAACAATGAAATACTTTTCAGCTTTAAAAGGGAGTTAAATACTGACACATGCCACAACATGTATGAACCTTGAAGACATTATGCTAAGTGAAATAAGCCAGACACAAAATGACAAATGTTGTACTATCCCATTTATATGAGGTACCTAGAGTAGTCAAAGTCATAGAGACAGAGTGTAGGATGATGGTTTTCAGGGAATGGGAAGAAGTGATAATGGGGGATTATTTTTTAATGGGTAGAGAGTTTCAGTATGTGAAGATGAAAAAGTTCTTCACACTTTTCCATGGATGGATTGTGGTGGTTGTTGCACAACAAGGTGAATGTACTTACTGCCACTAAACTGTATACCTAAAAATGGTGAAAATGGTAAATTTTATGTTATGTATACTTTATCACAATAAACAAGTATTTTAAATACAAAACAAAAACCTCTAGGTGTTCCTCTCTCAATACCATATGGTTAACTAATTAATGGCTGTATGACCATTTGGAGAAGGTCTGGGAGAATCATTGTTGTATAGTCTTGCTATGACATCTCTGTCCTGGGGATCTGGCCTCACTTTCAGTCAATTCATTTTGAAGATACATCCTTGATTTATTTTTATTGTATACATGGAGTAATATCATTTTTAGCTGACCTTAAGAATGCCATTTTTTATTAACAAACTCCAAGACTCTCAGCAGCCAATCTTTTTGGCTGCCACTCCAATCTATCTACTCATTATGATAATTGTAACCACTTGCTTCTGATGGTTAAGAACTGCCACATGCTCACTAATCTTTTAGGACTCTATTATTCTCACTGTTATTAAGGAGCCCACCATTCTAGTTCTTTCCATGATTTGTTCATGTAATCCTTGTAACACATCACTGAGATAATGACTAGTCTCCCCAATTTTATGTATGAAGATTTTGAGGCACAGAAAGTTTGCGGGGCATTTATGTAATAAAGTAAGATATTATTGGTCAAGAATACTTCCCTGGAAAAAATAACCCAATAAATATTCATCAAGATCATTATGAAGGAAAATTAAGAAATTTATGAGAGTGGAAATTTCATTCTCCTTAAAAATATGTAACAAATATGGATCTGTTTACATGATATCTTTTATTTGATAATCAAAATGAAATTTTAAAGTAAATGCTAAGACTTAAAAGTTAAAAATGACTTATTTTCATGAAACAAAAAAAAAATATGAGAAGGTACTTTGCTAGTTTCTTCTTTTCTTTCAAAGTTTTGTTTTACTACATAAAACCTTTTTTACTTTCAAGTGACAAAAGAGCTCTAAAAAGGCTTTAAAGAGATTGTGAAGAGCAACAAAGCAACTTGCCCAATTGACTCACAAAACTTTACTCACAGTTATAATCTCATTTGTGGTTCACCTTGCTGTTCAGCATTGTTATTTTATAGTCTAAAATCCCATAAAGAGAACCTCAGACAATGAATGGAAGATTCACTTAAGTACAAATGAATAAACGGTTATGATATAATCAGATATGAGATATGCTTAAAGAAATGTCTGAGGAGTCAGGTATCAAAAAGGCCAAGACAATATTTCCTTCCACAGAGCAAATCAGTTTGTGTGTGTGTATGTGTGTGTGTGTGTGTGCACGCATGTGTGTGTGTGTACTTCAATAGCTATTTTTACAAACACCTCCCTAAAAATGCATGACAGTTTGTTGCATAGCAACAGTTCAAATAAAAACAAGTGAAAACACCTTTCCTGTGCATGTGTCAATGTTATGGTTAAAGAGCAAAAAATAATGCAATAATATTTTAATGAGGCTTATAAGGATAATTAATTTGGGATATATCACAATCCAGTTACTTATACTCAGTTAAAATTTTGAATAAGTGCTTCCACTTTTAAGATGTATGGTATTTTGAATCTTGTTTATTGAATGGTCTTAACTGTTAGTAAAGTTGCAAAATATAACAGTGCACCATCTTTAATTCAATTTTTTATATTATGTATGTTTAAAAAATCTGTTTCTAAGAAATATCAACTTAGGGTTAATGTATTGATTTAGAATCAAAAAATTAAATTCCTCTTGCTGGTCTGATGCGTGCACAAAATAAAATTCCCTTTTACAGTTATAAAGTTCAGTTTGTGGGTGAAGACTTTTTTCTTTATAAACCACATGTCTTTTTATGCAGATTAGGTAAAGAAAAATATATATATAATTGAATGGTCAGTTATTTGGGGTTTCTAAATATGTCCCAGATGACCAAAAAAATTAAAATACTATATACAAATAATGTTTTGTTTGTTGGAGATTCAGAAGAAATTTTAAGATGACATAATGTAGACAGTAAATGGTAATTTAGTTAACTCTCCAGAAATATACATGATAATGTAATAATTTTAATAGTTACAGGATAGAAGACACTGAATGATAAAAATTAGAGATTAATAGACCCTAAGAGCTACAAAAACACTGTGATATTCTTTATTTATCCTTATCTTTCTGATGATAAGAAAGCTGTGGTCCAGAGAGTTAAGTGACTTTCCCAAAGTTATACAACTACTTGGTGGCAAATTAAATAATTGTTTTGGAAAATTTCTTACTCAGAAAAACATTTACCTTTTTAGGCTTTCTTATTTTTAAAAAATCATACTAATTCTTACAAAATATTTATTTTTTTCCTATTACATACAGGTAAATTCTCTCTTTTTCCTTGGAAAAATATGCTTAAAGAAATAAGTGAAAACAATAAACTTTAGTTATTTGAGCTAAATAATGTTTGGATTGGGATTAAATGGGAAAATATAATGTATATAGCAAAACTCAGGTATTCTTGTGAAAGAGAAAATGGTAATAGTGGAACAAGCAAAAGCTTCGGCCTCCAGTAGCCCTCTATTTGAAACCAGCCCAGTGTTTTACTTTAATTTTGTCAGCCTCAATGTTCTCATTTGTAAAATAAAGATAACATTGCATGGGATTGTTGTAAGTATATGTAACATCTGAAGAGCTCCTGGCATCTAAATTTTATTCAGTATATGATATTCTTGCTCATATAAGGACCAAAAAGATTGGGGTTAATATGACAGATCATACCATAATTAATTGACTATACTTTTTCACACTGAAATTGGAGAATTTCAAAGACATTTTGGAACTCTGTAAATTTTGACTCCTTCTTCATAGTTATATGGTAGTATTTTTTTTTTAATCCCA
Source organism: Monodon monoceros (assembly GCF_005190385.1). Classification (NCBI taxonomy): domain Eukaryota; kingdom Metazoa; phylum Chordata; class Mammalia; order Artiodactyla; family Monodontidae; genus Monodon; species Monodon monoceros. Next base: position 79,406,312 of record NW_021703777.1, on the reverse strand, counting down.
CATTATTCTGGCCTCAGATCATGACCCTCTCATTCTTTGTTTCATTACCAAATATACATTAACCATCTACTAAGTACAGACAAATGAAGAGGACAGTAGTGTTGTATTATAAGAACAGTTTCAGAAGCATATGAAGATGATGCTACGTAAGTCTGGGATACACAAAATTATGCCAAAATAGCAAAGGAATAAGAAGGCTTCCTGAGAATTGATACCCCAGAAGAGTCTTGGAGGAGGAGTAAGGGTCTAGCAGCTGAGGCAGATCTTTCCAGGCAGAGTGCAACGTCGTCCCAGGCACCAAGAGAAAATGAACATAGTGGGTTTAGAGGGCAAAACTAGCTTGCTGTGGCTAACTTGGAGGATGTATGTTGTAAGAGGTAGTATATAAATCTGAAGAGCTGCTCAGAAGATAAATTGAGAATGGCCTTATAATCCACATAAACACATTTTTATTTTTCCTGCAGTCAACTAGAATTCCCAGACAAATTGTAAACTGGCACATAATGTGATCCACACTGCTTTTCTGCATGATTACTTTGGTATAAAATAAATGCTGGCAGCTTAAAACCAAAACTGGAGGTAGTAAAATGATAATTTAGAAGATGATTAAGGTGATGATGATAGCGATAGAAACAATAGTAAATACTGTATAGTCTTATATGTGCAAGGCCAAATTCTAAGTGTTTTATTTTTTTCTTCCAGTTTTATTGAGACATAATTGACATACAGCACTGTATAAGTCTAAGGTGTACAGCATAATGATTTGACTTGTATGCAGCATGAATTTATTACCACAAGTTTAGTGATCATCCATAATCTCATGTAGATACAGGATAAAAGAATTAGAAAAAAAAGATTTTCCTCATGATGAGAACTCAGGATTTACTCCCTTTACTTTCATATATAACATACAACAGTGTTAATTATATTTATCAAGTTGTACATTACATCCCTAATATTTATCTTATAACTGGAAGTTTGTACCTTTTGACTGCTTTCACCCAATTTCCCTCCCTCCAACTCCCACCTCTGGTAACCACAAATCCGGTTTATTTTTCTATTAGCTTTTGATTGTTTCTTTTTGAAGTATAATTGACTTACAATACTATGGTAATTCCTGGTGAAAATTATAGTAATTCAATATTTCTATACATTACAAAATTACAAAATGAAAAATCTACTTACCATTTATCATCATACAATTATTATTATACATTATTTTTTACTATATTCCCCACCCTGTATATTTCATATCCATGATGCATTTATTTTTTAACTGAAGTGTGTACCTCTTTAATCTCCCTCACCTATTTCTCTCATCCTCCCACTCTTCCCTCTGGCAAATACCTGTTTGATCACTGTATCTACAACTTTCTTTCTGTTTTGCTGTGTTTGTTATTTTTGTCTTTTGTTTTTTAGATTCCACATTTAAGTGAAATCATACAGTATTTGTCTTTCTCTGTCTGACTTAGTTCACTTAGCATAATACCCTCTAGGTCCTTCCATGTTGTCACAAATGGCAAGACTTCATTCTTTTTTATGTCTGAGTAATATTCCATTGACTTGATAGCATAGTCAGCTCCTCAGCTCAGTCATCTTCATGATTTGAGTTTCTGGTTCTTTCTATCACATCTTACTTGTACTTTAATCTCTCACCAATCCATTTCCTCAAATACATGAATAGAGATATGTGTTCATTCATGTGCTTTGAAGGTTTATCTCATTCCAAAGTAGAGACAATGTGGCATCTCTGCTTTCCATCCCCTGCTGTTTTCTTCCTCTCCCTCAAGAGACAGAGCCCTTTCTTCTTTAATGAGCAACATATTCCTCTTCCTGTCTTTGTATCCATAATTAGCTAATAGGATTTTCCCACTTAAAAAAAAAAGAGTGAGGAAATTACCTTCCGTAAATGGCGCTAGAAAAACTGGACAGTCTGTTCAAAAGAATGAAACTGGTCCTCTACCTTATACCATATACAGAAATTCACTCAAAATGGATTAAAGACTTGAATGTAAGACCTGAAACTATAAAATTCCTGGAAAAAATAGGTGGTAAGCTCCTTGACATTGGTCCTGGCAATGATTTTTAGGAACTGATACCTCAAGGTAAAGGAAAGAAAGCAAAAATCAACAAGTGGGACTACCTTGAATTAAAAAGCTTCTGCTTAGCAAGAGAAATCATCAGCAAAGTGAAAAGGCAAACTATGAAATGGAGAACATTTTTGCATATTATATATCTGATAAAGGGTTAATATCCAAAATATATAAAGAATTCATACAACTCAATAGCAAAAAAAAAAATCTGATTTTAAAAATGGGCAGATTGGGATTGACATATATACACTAATATGTATAAAATAGATAATTAATAAGAACCTTCTGTATAAAAAATAAATAAGCAAATAAAAAAGAAAAAAAATGGGCAGAGGACTTGACTAGACAAAGAAGATGCCCAGCGGGTACATAAAAAGTTCTCAAATTTACTAATCATCAGGGAAATGCAAATCAAAACCACAATGAGATATAACACCTCATAACTGTTAGATGGCTATCATCAAAAGTCAAGAAATAAAAAGTGTTGGAGAGGATGTGGAGGAGAGGGAACACTTGTGCACTATTGTTGGGAATGTAAATTGAAGCAGCAACTATGGAAAACAGTATGGAGATTCCTCAAAAGATTTGATACTTGAACTACCATATGACCCAACAATTCCACTCCTGGGTATTTACCTGAAGAAAACAAAAATACTAACTGGAAAAATGTACCCCCTTGTTCATTACAGCATTATTTACAATAACCAAGACATAGAAAGAAACTAAGTGTCCATCAATGGATGAATGGATAAAAAAGATGCTGTATATAGATTCAATGGAATATTATTCATCCATAAAAAAGAATGAAATGTTGCTATTCGCAACAACATGGATGGATCTTGAGGGAACTATGCTAAGTGAAAGAAACCAGACAGAGAAATACAAATATTAAAAACTAAAACAAAAACAAAAAAAACAGAGCTTATAGATATGGAGAACAGATTGTTGACTGCCAGAGGTAGGAGGTGAGTGAAATAGGTGAAGGGTCAAAAGGTAAACATTTCCAGTTATAAAATAAATAAGTCATGGGGATGTAATGTACAACATGGTGATTATAATTAATGATACTGTATTGCCTATTTGAAACTGGCTAAGAAAGTAAATCTTAAAGTTCTCTTTACAAGAAAAAATTTGTAAAAATGATATTATTCTATTGATGGGTTTGTAACAAAGCAAGGGTGGAATATGCTTGTTATTATACCACTAATCACTCCTACATATCTTCCTTGCACACCCAACAGATAAGATGATGCATATTCATCATTTGGAACTTAATACTATTTGTCTTACTATCCCCAAATGGAGAAAAAGAAAAAGAAAGAAAGAGGAAGCACCGCTTGTAGGGCTGCTCTTTTTCCAAAGAATAATCACCTTGTTGATTTGGAGCGCTGCCTTTGCCACTGCCCTCACCTAGGAAGATCTGAGACAGGATAATATGAGAGGGCAGAAAAGAAGCCATAAGGAAATATTTCCTTGATACTCAGTGTTTGGAGGCCTCCTGTTTGTTTCTTAGAGCAATGCTTAAGGCTAGGGTCAGTTCTTTCATCTGGCTTGTGCTGGTGTATTCCTTGACTCTATTTTTGTTTGTTTTAATTGGGGTATAGTTGCTTTACAATATTGTATTAGTTTCTGCTGCACAACGAAGTGAATCAGTTATATGTATACATATACCCTTCCTTCTTGGACCTCCCTCCCACTGCCCCCCATCCCACCCATCTAGGTCATCACAGAGCACCAAGCTGAACTCCCTGTGTTATACAGCAGGTTCCCACTAGCTATCTGTTTTATACATGGTGGTGTATATGTATCAATCCCAATCTCCCAATTCATTCCACCTCCCTCCCCCACCACGCCCACACATCTGTTCTCTGTGTCTGTGCGTCTATTCCTGCCCTTGTTCATCTGTACCATTTTTCTAGATTCCACATATATGCATTAATATACAATATTTTTCTCTTTATGACATACTTCACTCTGTATGACAGACTCTAGGTCCATCCACGTCTCTACAAAAGACCCAATTTCGTTCCTTTTTATAGCTGAGTAATATTCCATTGTATATATCTTCTTTATCAACTCATCTGTTGATGGGCATTTAGGTTGCTTCCATGTCCTGGCTATTGTAAATAGTGCTGCAACAAACATTGGGATGCATGTGTCTTTTTGAATTATGGTTTTTTTCAGGGCCTATGCCCAGTAGTGGGATTGCTGGGTCATATGATAGTTCTAGTTTTAGTTTTTTAAGGAAACTCCATACTGTTCTCCACAATGGCTGTGTCAACTTACATTTCCACCAACAGTGCAAGTGGGTTCCCTTTTCTCCACACTCTCTGCAGCATTTATTGTTTGTGGATTTTTTGATGATGGCCATTCTGACTGGCGTGAGGTGATATCTCATTGTAGTTTTGACCTACATTTCTCTAATAATTGGTGATGTTGAGCATCTTTTTATGTGCCTCTTGACCATCTGTATCCCTTCATTGGAGAGATGTCTATGTAAGTATTCTGCTCATTTTTGGATTGGGTTGTTTGTTTTTTTGATATTGAGCTGCATGCGCTGTTTGTGTATTTTACTGTATCGTAATATAACTTTTTCTTTCTTCTAGATGTCTGCTTTACGTGTTGTAACTTCAGAGAAAATAGAAGGAAAGCAAATATTCAGGGATCAACATATTTGCCATATTTATTTATTTATTTATTTATTTACTTATTTTTTACATCTTTATTGGAGTATAATTGCTTTACAATGGTGTGTTAGTTTCTGCTTAATAACAAAGTGAATCAGTTATACATATACATATGTTCCTATATCTCTCCCCTCTTGCATCTCCCTCCCTCCCAGCCTCCCTGTCCCACCCCTCTAGGTGGTCACAAAGCACGGAGCCGATCTCCCTGTGCTATGCGGCTGCATCCCACTAGCTATTTTAAGTTTGGTAGTGTATATATGTCCATGCCACTCTCTCACTTTGTCACAGCTTACCCTTCCCCTTCCCCATATCCTCAAGTCCATTCTCTAGTAGGTCTGTGTCTTTATTTCTGTCTTACCCCTAGGTTCTTCATGACATTTTTTTTTTCTTAGATTCCATACATATGTGTTAGCATATGGTATTTGTCTTTCTCTTTCTGACTTACTTCACTCTGTATGACAGACTCTAGGTCCATCCACCTCACTACAAATAACTCAATTTCATTCTTTTTATGGCTGAGTAATATTCCATTGTATATATGTGCCACATCTTCTTTATCCATTCATCCGATGATGGACACTTAGGTTGTTTCCATCTCCGGGCTATTGTAAATAGAGCTGCAATGAACATTTTGGTACATGACTCTTTTTGAATTATGGTTTTCTCAGGGTATATGCCCAGTAGTGGGATTGCTGGGTCATATGGTAGTTCTATTTGTAGTTTTTTAAGGAACCTCCATACAGTTCTCCATAGTGGCTGTACCAATTCACATTCCCACCAGCAGTGCAAGAGTGTTCCCTTTTCTCCACACCCTCTCCAGCATTTGTTGTTTCTAGATTTTTTGATGATGGCCATTCTGACTGGTGTGAGATGATATCTCATTGTAGTTTTGATTTGCATTTCTCTAATGATTAATGATGTTGAGCATTCTTTCGTGTGTTTGTTGGCAGTCTGTATATCTTCTTTGGAGAAATGTCTATTTAGGTCTTCTGCCCATTTTTGGATTGGGTTGTTTGTTTTTTTTGTTACTGAGCTGCATGAGCTGCTTATAAATTTTGGAGATTAATCCTTTGTCAGTTGCTTCATTTGCAAACATTTTCTCCAATTTTGAAGGTTGTCTTTTGGTCTTGTTTATGGTTTCCTTTGCTGTGCAAAAGCTTTTAAGTTTCATTAGGTCCCATTTGTTTATTTTTGTTTTTATTTCCATTTCTCTAGGAAGTGGGTCAAAAAGGATCTTGCTGTGATTTATGTCCTAGAGTGTTCTGCCTATGCTTTCCTCTAAGAGTTTGATAGTTCCTGGCCTCACATTTAGGTCTTTAATCGATTTTGAGCTTATTTTTGTGTATGGTGTTAGGGAGTGATCTAATCTCATACTTTTACATGTACCTGTCCAGTTTTCACAGCACCACTTATTGAAGAGGTTGTCCTCTCTCCACTGTACATTCCTGCCTCCTTTATCAAAGATAAGGTGACCATATGTGCATGGGTCCATCTCTGGGCTTTCTATCCTGTTCCATTGATCTATCTTTCTGTTTTTGTGCCAGTACCATACTGTCTTGATTACTGTACCTTTGTAGTATAGTCTGAAGTCAGAGAGCCTGACTCCTCCAGGTCTGTTTCTCATTCTCAAGAATGCTTTGGCTATTCGGGGTCTTTTGTGTTTCCATACAAATTGTGAAATTTTTTGTTCTAATTCTGTGAAAAATGTCAGTGGTAGTTTGATAGGGATTGCATTGAATCTATAGATTGCTTTGGGTAGTAGAGTCATTTTCACAATGTTGATCCTTCCAATCCAAGAACATGGTATATCTCTCCATCTATTTGTATCATCTTTAATTTCTTTCATCAGTGTCTTATAATTTTCTGCATACAGGTCTTTTGTCTCCTTAGGTAGGTTTATTCCTATGCATTTTATTCTTTTTGTTGCAATGGTAAATGGGAGTGTTTTCTTGATTTCACTTTCAGATTTTTCATCATTAGTGTATAGGAATGCCAGAGATTTTTGTGCATTAATTTTGTATCCTGCTACTTTACCAAATTCATTGATTAGCTCTAGGAGTTTTCTGGTAGCATCTTTAGGATTCTCTATGTAGAGTATATCATGTCATCTGCAAACAGTGACAGTTTTACTTCTTCTTTTCCAATTTGTATTCCTTTTATTTCATTTTCTTCTCTGATTGCTGTGGCTAAAACTTCCAAAACTATGTTGAATAAGAGTGGTGAGAGTGGGCAACCTTGTCTTGTTCCTGATCTTAGTGGAAAGGCTTTCAATTTTTCACCATTGAAGACTATGTTGGCCCTGGGTTTGTCATACATGGCCTTTATTTTGTTGAGGGAAGTTCCCTCTCTGCCTACTTTCTGAAGGGTTTTTATCATAAATTGGTGTTGAATTTTGTTGAAAGCTTTCTCTGCATCTATTGAGATGACCATATGGTTTTTTTCCTTCAATTTGTTAACATGGTGTATCACATTGATTGATTTACATATATTGAAGAATCCTTGAATTCCTGGAATAAACCCCACTTGATCATGATGTATGATCCTTTTAATGTACTTTTGGATTCTGTTTGCTAGTATTTTGTTGAGGATTTTTGCATCTATGTTCATCAGTGATATTGGCCTGTAGTTTTCTTTCTTTGTGACATCCTTGTCTGGTTTTGATATCAGGGTGATGGTGGCCTCATTGAATGAGTTTGGGAGTGTTCCTCCCTCTGTTATATTTTGGAAGAGTTTGAGAACGATAGGTGTTAGCTTGTCACTAAATGTTTGATAGAATTCGCCTGTGAAGCCATCTGGTCCTGGGCTTTTGTTTGTTGGAAGATTTTTAATCACAGTTTCAATTTCAGTGCTTGTGATTGGTCTGTTCATATTTTATATTTCTTCCTGATTCCATCTTGGCAGTTGTGCATTTCTAAGAATTTGTCCATTTCTTCCAGGTTTTCCATTTTATTGGCATAGAGTTGCCTTTTGTAATCTTTCATGATCTTTTGTATTTCTGCAGTGTCAGTTGTTACTTCTCCTTTTTCATTTCTACTTCTATTGATTTGAGTCTTCTCCCTTTTTTTCTTGATGAGTCTGGCTAATGGTTTATCAATTTTGCTTATCTTCTCAAAGAACCAGTTTTTAGTTTTATTGATCTTTGCTATAGTTTCCTTCATTTCTTTTTCATTTATTTCTGATCTGATTTTTATGATTTCTTTCCTTCTGCTAACTTTGGGGTTTTTTTGTTCTTCTTTCTCTAATTGCTTTAGGTGCAAGGTTAGATTGTTTATTTTAGATGTTTCCTGTTTCTTAAGGTAGGATTGCATTGCTATAAACTTCCCTCTTAGAACTGCTTTTGCTGCATCCCATAGATTTTGGGTCGTCATGTCTCCGTTGTCATTTGTTTCTAGGTATTTTTTGATTTCCTCTTTGATTTCTTCAGTGATCACTTCGTTATTAAGTAGTGTATTGTTTAGCCTCCATGTGTTTGTATATTTTACAGATCTTTTCCTGTAATTGATATCTAGTCTCATAGCATTGTGGTCAGAAAAGATGCTTGATACAATTTCAATTTTCTTAAATTTACCCGGACTTGATTTGTGACCCAAGATATGATCTATCCTGGAGAATATTCCATGAGCACTTGAGAAAAATGTGCATTCTGTTGTTTTTGGATTTGCCTTATTTATTGAATGACACCATTTCCTCCTTCTTTGAATACCAAGTATGAATAAGCAGTACCTATTTCAATCACTAGGGGAGTTGTAAATCAATCTTACATCGAGGACACCCAAAAGAAATATCATGTGGACCAAAAATGTAAGCTACAACCTAACTTAAAATTTTATAGTATTTACATTTAAAAAAGAAAAGGCGAAGTGTTTAATAATTTATTTTAACCTAATATTTCTAAAATATTTTGTCAATACACAATCAATAAAAAGGACAAGATATTTTACATTGTTTTTTTATGCTGGGTTTTCAAAACCATGGGTATTGTACAATTAAAGCACATCTCAGTTTGGATGAAACACATTTCAAGTGCTCAAGAGCCACGTGTGGTTTGTGGCTACCATAATGGGAAGCACAGGAATAGTCCTTTCATTTCCCAGCTTTATGTACATGGAAATGGGGGGCTCCTAATTGTCCCCTGTGTTAGTGGGTCCTGGGTTATGTCTCCTGCATACCCTGCCTCTATTGAATTGAAAATTTGAAATAAACTTTATGCAAATGTCATCAGGGTAGAAGTCATCTTAAGTATTCAGCTTTCATTTGTGAGTTGTCATATTCACTTGTGTTTTTTTTTCAATTTTTAATTTTTTATTGTAATTTATGAATATTCCTTAAAGGACAATATACATACAGAAAAATGAACCAGCCCAAAGAGCCCAAATCAAAGAATGGTCCCAAAGCAAACACAGCTGCATACCTAGTACCCAGCTCAAAAATTAAACCAACACCACCACAAAAGAAGTCACCCTTGGGTCACTTCCCAGATCAGTTTTGCTCCAAAAGTAATCACTAGCTTGACTTTTAACACCATGTGTTTATAACACCTGCTTTATCAACTTTATATACATGGAGTCATACAGTATGTACTCTCTTATTTCTACTTTTTTTCATTCACCATTATGTTTTTGTTTTGTTTTGTTTTGTTTTTTCGTGGTACATGGGCCTCTCACTGTTATGGCCTCTCTCGTTGTGGAGCACAGGCTCTGGTTGCGCAGGTTCAGTGGCCATGGCTTACGGGCCCAGTTGCTCTGCAGCATGTGGGATCTTCCCAGACTGGGGCATGAACCCGTGTTCCCTGTATTGGCAGGCAGACTCTCAACCACCGTGCCACAAGGGAAGCCCTATTATGTTGGTTTTAAATCGTTTTTGATTTCTATGAATACTTTCCTAAATTGCCAGGACATTGATACATTTTGAGAAAAAAAATAGCAGTCTCTGACAGCCAAGAACTGACCTATCACTGCCAGGTGTTTCCAGGAGCTAACTAGTCACTTACAGCTAGGCCAAGGTATTCTGCTGTGGAGCATAAACAATTTCACAGAACACCATCAGACAAGGTCTCTCTAGGATCATGATGGATCCACATGAAACCATGTTCATTCCTTAATAATTAAAGAACTCAGGAATAAAAAAAAAGAAACAGAACATATACCAGACCATAAAAATGATCAAAATTCTCTCTATTCTGGCTAATACAAGTGACCTACTGTTTCTTTAAGAACTATAGCTTTAGACATGTCTCATTCTTCCTACCTTCTAGGTAAGATCTATTAAGATGCCCAATCATAGAATTATCTTCATATTCTGACAGCATACAATTTAGAACAAAGCCCAGTTCCTTGATTCCTCCCCCCAAATCACGTACAAAAGCCAAATCCTGTAAGTACTTTCTATTACCCTATTACTGAGACTTTTAGCTTTCCATCATGTGCTTTCTCTTCTGTTGCAACAAGTAGAAAACAAAACAACACAATTGTGTTCATCTACCAATCACAGATGGGTACTGATAATTTAAAATATTAAAATATTTAAAATGTAATAAATGAATAAAAGAATGAATGAAATTTGGTCATTGGATTGTTATCATAAACTTTGTATGCTGTGGTCTTCTACCTTATCCTAAAACTGTGTATGTATATGTCTCATCTTCTCTAATAAAATTTAGTCTTTCAGAAAGTTTTAAAAATATATGTAATTTTTTATATCTTTCATTTATATGCTTGTAGATTTTTTCATTTGTTCATCAAAATCATTAAGTGCTTTTATATTTAGGGCTATCATACAATCAATATTTGATGAAAAATGAAAGACGTCATGAGCAAATTAATGCTTAGATTATTAGTGAGAGATGAGCTCCATCATTTGTCTTCTTTGCTTAATTCTTCCAGACACCAATGACACAAATGATAAGTGATGGGATAGTGACCTGGAAAGAATATTTTTCTTTGTGCTGACTATCGTCATGTCATATTCAAACTCTTAAACTTTGACATAATTAAATCCTTTTCTAACCAATGCTACCAAAATGATCTGATGTGGATGATCTATTTTAAAGAGGATGTCACGATGTATTCACATTCAGGAGGCCATGAGCTCTAAATCTCTCCTCTTCTTCACCTGGAATATGTGCTGAGTGACTGTCATCTACTCCACAATTACAGCTTCTTGTATGATTTGCTAGTCAGTAGCATGAGAAGATCTGTACCTAGACTTGGCACAAATGGATTGTGTGATGGGAGTCCTGGGGAACATTTATGATGCTTGTGCTATTGAAACTGCTGTTCTGGGTTTTCTTTTTCCTGTTTCAAAGACTGTCCATGACAGTGGCAGAGACAGCCAATGATTTAAGAGTGAAGGATAGTGCTGCTGTTATAGCTGTCTTGTCTGTGATGAATGGAGGCATAGCAAGCAAGAAGGAAAGAATATGTGAAATAAGAGAAGAAGGATAGAAAATGACAGATTTAAAGCCATTCTCTAAAACATCTGCCAGTTTGCCCTGTGAGGTAAAATACACAATTTTAATTTTGAGAGATTTTATGGATTGTCATGCTAAATTTGTTTGAATCATGGTTTTAAATATAAATCCCCATCTATTTAACAATTACACTAGCCTGGGAGGAAATTCTATTTATTCTCTGTTCTTAGACTTCTTGAAATTTTGATTTTTTTGCTGAAATAGTACACAAAATACTGTTTTCAATAAAGTATGTGGTGAGATATTTAAAAATACTTTGTAAATGTTAGCTTTTTTGTGCAGATATTTTTGCACCATGTTTTGCTCTCATTTGGAAAAACTTTATAAAATGTTGATAAGACCACCATGAATTTTCTAAAATTTGATTATGTAAACAAACATTTACAAAGCACATTCTATGTTATCTCTACAATGGTGGCTGCTATAAGAAACAAACAAGCAAACAAAAAGAAGGATAGGATACAATTTTACACCATTAAAACTTTAAAATATTGAATCAAATCTAACATTTGAATACACAAAACAATTGATGAACAAAGTCAGTATACAATATGGGACAATAGGGAACACCCCTTTGAGATTTTGGTATAATCAGAAAGGGAAAGACCAGTGTTAACTAGTTTTATCATGAATGCTTTAATAAAACATCGATCATCAGATGGGTCAAGAGGGTAATTATAAGGACTCAAATTTTTACTCTAAGCTGTGTTAACCGAGAATTTAGTCATCTTTCATCATTCCTGTAGGACTGGGGAATGAATTTCAGAGGATGCAATTTGCACGGGATATGAAGAATTCCCTAAGAAGAAACTCATTCTAGGAAGAAGACCATAAGGCAGCTATGCCTGCTCTGAAAGCACTACTGCAGAATAGAAGAAGAGAGACAATTATGAATATGGCTGAACTCTTGCCAAGACACCATGGATTTGTACTTGTCCATAAGAAGAAGCAATCTCCCTGGAAGTCTATCATCGCAAAAATCTCTGTGATATATTGGGAGTACAAAGCAGCACTATTTGGGTGAGGTGTAACAGGGTAAATCACTCCAAAAGGTATGTGTAGGTGATCCTTTCTTGCTCCATCAGAGAACATAGAGCATTAACTAAATCCACAACCTTGGCTACATCTGTAGTGTGGGCATTCCAGAGGCAGTAGTTTCTGCACTGTATGGCACTGGCATCAGCAGGAGTTGGTACCAGAGCCACTGCTGTGAGCAGTGTCACATCAGCCCCTGTGGGAGTGTCAGCACACAACTGCATTGAGCTTGTGTACCTGCACAGTCCTCATAGACATTGGATGACAACAAGACAATTAGGAACTTAAGTAGCTAAGGAAGAACAACATATTGCAGTTGAAAACACTATTTTTTTTTTTGGAAGTATACATACCCACACACACATATGTTTTGGGGTAATCTCAGATATAATTTTGGTGGGAATGTGGAAAGATAAGGGCATGGAAGTACCACATTGGTAGATTTATTAGTTTGTTCAGGCTGTTATAACAAAATACCATAAGTTGGGTGGCTTATAAATCACAATTTATTTCTCACAGTTCTGGAAACTGGAAAGTTTAAGATCATGGTACTGGGAGCTTCACTGTCTAGAGAAGACCTTTTTCCTCATTCAAAGATGACTGTCTTTTTCCTGTGTCCTCACATGGCAGACAGGGTTACCTGGGATCTCTTCTATAAGGTCACTAATTGCATTCATGAGGACTCTGCCCTCATGATCTAATCTCTTCCCAAAAGGCCCAATCTCCTAATACCATCACACTTGGTATTAAGTTTCAATATATGAATTGGCGGTGGTGGGGGGCAGATTCAGTCTATAGTAGTAGAAGATGGAAAATACAGAGAAATACCATTTTAATAACCATGGAGATCCCATCTCCTCTCTCCCTGGGACCTTGGGGTCAAGTCCACAGAAGGGTTTTGTATGGGCAGAAGAGAGTCTGTCTTTTGGATGGGTCAGGAAAACACTGTGCTTACTGCTTTGAGGAAAAGAATTTGGTAAATATGAAAACCACTGAGGCCATATATACACTGGATTATTTTGAGTTCTACTCAGGATACTTTTTAATCCATACATTTAATTAAGTTTTTCCAGGAAAGGCTGGCCTGGAGTATATGGATTGCTAGCTCAAAGTATAATGTGTCCAATAACGTAATGTGTCCACATGATAATGTTCTAAATTTTATCTTTAGTTAAATTGCTTTGCACACCCTGTCTTGTGAAACAGGTGGTGAGCTTGGTGAGAACAGAGGCATATTTGTAATAGTAGAGTGTTTAGTGCTGAACAGAGTGAACTTTAGAACTGAATCTTGGTTTTTCAGCTTACACACTATGTAACTTTAGGCAAAATAGTTGACCTCAGTTCTCACATGTAAAAAAAATGTAATAAATAGTAACAGTAATAGTAATCATACCATCTATTTCACGTGGTTGCTGGGAGATCAAATGTTTAATATTTATAAAGAACTTGGAAGAGTCTTTCACACTTATTAACTATTCACTAAATGCTAACTCCATTGATGTGCACTTAGAGCTGTTTGATTTATATTTCCTGCTTATCTAATTTGATGGCAGAGAAATTTTCAACATAGCCCTACAACTTAACATCATTTATAATTAAAATTTACCCACAAGCAATATTTATATTTTAGTTCACTTAACAAAAATAATTCTTTAAAAAGTCTAGTTAAAAAGCAAAACATTTGTATATAATCGTGAAGATCAGTTGTACTAATGAATCTCTACTCTGAAATTACAAAATGTCAAAATTTTTCATATATTACTTATTTAATATATCAACATAAAATGCAGAAGAAATAACAAAAAGTGCAATAAACCTCTACATAAGTTTTAAAACCCAAAGCTATTTGGTATTGTTTGGAAAATAAAATCTCCACAATTCCAAGATTTTAGTCTAAAAATCCTCTTGTGGATTTCAATGATCTACAAAAATGATTATTCAGATATTCATGGAATTCATCCAGGACCTGTCAGAAAATCAGGGAGATAATTCCATATTTGATCATTTTTGCTACACATGTATATATTGAAGGGATTCATAACTGTTGGATAATATTTGTAGCAAAGCGAATAAGATTTCTCTTTTAAGGTAATTGAGAAAAGTAAAGCCTATATAAAATTAATGTTATCAATGTAGAGAGCCATTTTAGATAATTTCTTTTTAAAACACTCGTATTTAAGCTTTTGTTATTCCAATCAATACTTATTTTGACTATTCATAGGTAAACCACTCTGGAAGGTGAATTGGAAGTGAGACAGACTGGGACCTGGGACACTTTGCTTCAGTGCTGCAGTGCTTGCACCTGGACATACCTCTCCTCAAGCAGCAAAATACAAAGAAATTATATGGGACTAAAAGTGACTGCATACATGCACAGCTGGGGAAAATTCTGGACAAAAGATACAAAGAGACCAAGAAAAACCTTACTGAAAAGTTTGAAGATCCATGAGCAAAGGCAGGGGTTCCAGAGCAAAAGCAGGGTACTGCACATGCACCAAGCACAAAACACCACCTAATGGGTGCACAGACCATCTAAGCCACCCCTCTGGCCCAAACCCTGGTCATACCCCTACCCTCACCCCATATAAGGAGCAAGCTCACCTCCTCTCAGGGAGCAAACAAACAAAGGAACCTGTTGTTTGTTCTTGCTCCCCCACTGTTGCAGCAGCGGTCATAATAAAGCCTTGCCTGGATTTCTTGTTTGGCCTCTGATCAATTTCTATTTATTAAGGAGGCCAAGAACCCTGGTTAGTAACAGAAGTATATAAAGATCACTTAATAGTTTTAAAATTTAGAATAGACTAGAAGAAAGTTACTATGGACTGAATGATGTCCCTCTAAAATTAATATGTTGAAGAACTAGACCCCAGTATCTCAGGATACGTATTTGAAGATAAGGCCTTTTAAAGAGCTAATTAGATTAAAAATGAGTCCATTAGAGCAGACTTCAACCCACCTCAGTCTGACTGGTGTTCTTATAAGAAGAGAAAAAAAGACATCAGGGACATGTTTGCACATAGGAAATACCATGTAAAGACACAGGATAAGGAGACCATTTGCAAGCCAAGGAGAGAGGCCTCAAAAGAAACCAAACCTCCCAACACCTGATCTTGGACTTCCAGCCTCCAGAACTGGAGGAAAATAAGCTTCTGCTGTTTAAGCAAACAAGTCCATGGTATTTTGTTTCAGCAGCCCTAGAAAACTAATACAAAAGCATACCACTTTCTAAAATGATTTTGGGACCAGAATAGACTTTTTCACCTCTGAGTTCAATATTTGTGAAACATCTCATAATATGTTGTATTTTTCAGTTTATACTTGCTTAATCTATCATTCCATGTAGATTTTAAACCACTCAAGGACAAAAATTTCATGTATTATTTATTTATGTACTTGATATATGTAGCATAGATTTATTGTAGGAGATAAACACTTGCCTGTTAAGTGAATGTTTGATTTTGTTTACCAGAGGGAAAACTGTAAAAGGAGAAATTATATAGATGTATCTAGGCCATAATGTATTATCATTAAGATGTTTATGAAAGCAAACACCAAGAGGGGAGAAAGTTCGGGTGAATTTATTGAATTGGTTTTGGGTATAGTAAGTATGAGTTCTTGGTTCTCATCTTTGTTAAAAATTACTTAATGCAACAAATATGGGATGAGGCGTCAAGAGAATAGAATATGTGAGAGTCACCAAGATATACACAAATAGTGAAGCTGTGTAAATAGATGGTATTTCATAGGAAAGAAGGGCAAGAACAAAACCTTGATAATCCTGCATATTAAAAAGTTGGATACAAGAAAAAGTGTCAGTGAATAAGTTGAAAAGGAACATAGAGGAAAGAGCTAGATAGAAAAATCCAACACCATGGAGGAAAAACATTTGAGGAAGAGATAATCAAGCTTGTCAAATACTGAATATAAAGTAAAAGAGATGAGGACTGAAATAATAATTCTGAAGTGAAATACTAATAATAAACTTAGTAGTGAAACAGATAAAAATCTTCAAACAAAATGAGAAAGAGTATATGTGTTAGATGCTACTATTGTTCATTGATATACAGTTCTCTTCTTCCAGGCACACAAAAGCCGACTCTTCCCTGTGACTTACAAAAGGGTGAGATCAGGTAACTAATATTGATTAATGAAATGTGAGGAAAAATAAAATATTACACCTTGACTAACTAATTACCAAGAAAAGCCACACTGTGTCTTCTCCTACTGATAGGGAGACCCACATGATCCAGAGTACAGCTCTGGAAGGGCTCTGAGTTACTCTGTGGGCAGGATTCCACTATCCTGATTGATACAGTGAGCTATGAAGAAATGGAAACAGGTTAAACTAGGCTAATCTTTTAGGTGTTTTCTGATAAATGACTAGTAAAAAGTAGAATGGTAGTTTGAGAAGTAAACAAAATTAAGGCAATGGTTTTTATGTGAGTGACATAATATTTTTGTAGCCAAGGAAAATGAATGAGTAAAGAGGGTGATTGAAAACATAAGAGTGGTATAATGAATGGAAGGAATATTCAAAGAAAATAAGGCAAAATCCTCAGTTTCTTGGGAAATTGTATGAATAAAACTCATGGTTGAGTTTACCACAGGCTTGTGGATACGGTGTAAGTACCACCAAAGGCTAGCCAAGATATGAAGCTATGTAGAGAATGAGTGAGGAATGGAGGCCTAGTTGAAATTGTATCTACTGCACCCAGGATTAGTAACAAGATGAATTTATGCAGACATGGATGATAGATGGGTAACTGTTAAGGTGTTGAGAGTATCTAAACATAATTAGTCATTCTTACTGTCAAGCTTGAACAAAGTTTAGAGGTAGCCAGGAGAATTGTTTAATTTCATCTGAAGAAGATCAAGGAAGGATGAAGACAGAAGATAATATTCTTGTAAGTGTTTTTGGAAGATAAACAAGAGTCTGATCGGGAGATGGATTACGGGAAGCCATTTCACTTTTTTATTTTTTATTTTGGAAAGGAAACAGGGAAGTCAACAATTTAAAAAAGGAAGAGATTATTTAATAAGGCTATAAGACAAAAGTAACCAAATAATATATAGAATAACCATTCCAACATGTATGAAGCTTCAAAGTGTTTTTGATATTTTCTGCTAATTAAAAGGACCCATTCCAGTTAGAGTCATAAAAATATTTCAATATGGTCATATTAAACCTTTTGATGTTTTACCTTAGTGCTTATCTTTAAAGTTGTAATCATCTTTATGATGATACTCTGAAACTGCTCCAAATTTACTATAGCAACTTACTTTGTGATGCCTCAACTTTTGGCAGTGTTCTAAACAATTGTGATGAATGACTAGTGTAATCACTTTCAATAACTCAAGTGACAAAATTCTGCCATTTGCTTAAGAAAACTTCCAAAATAAGTTCAATTACCATTATGAGAAAAAGTTTCTACTTAGTCAACTCTGATTATAGTTGTTTTTTTTATTTTTAATTTCACACTATCTTGGCATTAACTTAACCATCAATCATTTCCCATCTGTATTCCTATAGTGTTTTCTTTATCCCTTCATTATAGCAATTGTCTCACTGTTGTGATTATTCTATCTCCTCCAAGAAGCTCTGCAAGGAGAAGGATTATTTTTTAATCTCAATAACTATATTTAATAAGATTTCAATACATTTTATATCAATAAATTATTCATCCAGGACAATAAAAGGCAAACTAATTTTCAAAGATGCTAAGCTGCTTAAGTTAAAATACTAGTCAACAAAAATCTATAGCCATCAGTTATATCTAAAATATTTCTAGAAAAAGGTTCTAAAATTTCCTCTGTCCATATGAGGTATAATCTTCAGAAGTGATCTTGAATTGTAGGGCACATATTGTATTAGATAAGATGAAGATATAAATACTAAAATATTGTATATGTAGAGAGCATTTTACAGCATATACATATTTTATACACATGTGATTCTTGAAACATCCATATACAGCAGGCAGGACTGGCAATATTATCTTCCTATTTCAGAGGACAACACTAAAAGGCTAAAATCTTGGTATTTTTTCTAAAATTACCCAACAACTAAATGACATTTGGATATTACCCAGTTTTCCTAGATCCGGGTTTGTATTTTTTCTAGTAAATCATTACATAAATTCAACAGGCAAAGAGTTATAAAAGAAAATGTCTATATTAAAGCAATGAAACCATAGAGAATAAGGGTAAAAATTGTATCTTGGGACTCTTGATAATGTAGCAGAAAATTACTCTCTAAGGAGAATTTAAATATGAAGTGAATTTTTTTTGAATTTTATTTTATTTATTTTTTTATACAGTAGGTCCTTATTACTCATCAATTTTATACACATCAGTGTATACAAGTCAATCTCAATCACCCAATTCATCACACCCCCACCCCCACCCACCCACCACTTTTCTCCCTTAGTGTCCATTCGTTTGTTCTCTACATCTGTGTCTCAATTTCTGCCCTGCAAACCAGTTAATCTGTACCATTTTTCTAAGTTCCACATATATGCGTTAATATATGATATTTGTTTTTCTCTTTCTTACTTCACTCTGTATGACAGTCTCTAGATCCATCCACGTCTCTACAAATGAGGCAATTTCATTCCTTTTTATGGCTGAGCAATATTCCACTGAATATATGTACCACATCTTCTTTATCCATTCGTCTGTCGATGGACATTTAGGTTGCTTCCATGACCTGGCTATTGTAAATAGTGCTGCAATGAACATTAGGGTGAATGTGTCTTTTTGAATTATGGTTTTCTCTGGGTATATTCCCAGTAGTGGGATTGCTGGATCATATGGTAATTCTATTGTTAGATTTTTAAGGAACCTCCATACTGTTGTCCATAGTGGCTGTATCAATTTACATTCCCACCAACAGTGCAAGAGGGTCCCCTTTTCTCCACACCCTCTCCAGCATTTGCTGTTTGTAGATTTTCTGATGATGCCCATTCTAACTGGGGTGAGGTGATATGTCATTGTAGTTTTGATATGCATTTCTCTAATAATTCGTGATGTTGAGCAACTTTTCATGTGGTTCATGTGGCCATCTGTATGTCTCCTTTGGAGAAATGTCTATTTACATCTTCTGCCCACTTATGCACTGGTTTGTTCATTTTTTAATATTGAGCTGCATGAGCTGTTTATATATTTTGGAGATTAATCCTTTGTCCATTGATTTGTTTGCAAATACTTTCTCCCATACTGAGGGTTGTCTTTTTGTTTGTTTATGGTTTCGTTTGCTGTGCAAAAGATTTGAAGTTTCATAAGGGCCCATTTACTTATTTTTGTTTTTATTTCCATTACTCTAGGAGGTGGATCAAAAAAGATCTTGCTGTGATTTAAGTCAAAGAGTGTTCTTCCTATGCTTTCCTCTAAGAGTTTTATAGTGTCCGGTCTTACATTTAGGTCTCGAATCCATTTTGAGTTTATTTTTGTGTATGGTGTTAGGGAGTGTTCTAATTGCATTCTTTTACATGTAGCTGTCCAGTTTTCCCAGCACCACTTATTGAAGAGACTGTCTTTTCTCCATTGTATATCCTTGCCTCCTTTGCCATAGATTAGTTGACCATAGGTGTGTGGGTTTATCTCTGGGCTTTCAATCTTGTTCCATTGATCTATGTTTCTGTTTTTGTGCCAGTACAATATTGTCATTATTACTGTAGCTTTGTAGTATCGTCTGAAGTCAGGGAGCCTGATTCCTGCAGCCCCGTTTTTTTCCCTCAAGACTGCTTTTGCTATTGGGGGTCGTTTGTGTCTCTATACAAATTTTAAGACTTTTTTGTTCTACTTCCATAAAAACTGCCATTGGTGATTTGATAAGGATTGCATTGAATCTGTAGATTTCTTTGGGTAGTATACTCATTTTCACAATATTGATTCTTCCAATCCAAGATGGAATATCTCTCCATCTGTTGGTATCATCTTTAATTCCTTTCATCAGTGTCTTATAGTTTTCTGCATACAAGACTTTTGGCTCCCTAGGTAGGTTTCTTCCTAGGTATTTTATTCTTTTTGTTGCAGTAATAAATGGGAGTATTTCCTTAATTTCTCTTTCAGATATTTCATCATTAGTGTATAGGAATGCAAGAGATTTCTGTGCATTAATTTTGTATCCTGCAACTTCACCAAATTCATTGATTAGCTCTAATAGTTTTCTGGTGGCACCTTTACGATTCTCTATGTATAGTATCATGTCATCTGCAAATAGTGACAGTTTTACTTCTTCTTTTCCAATTTGTATTTTTTTTTCTTTTTATTCTCTGATTGTCATGGCTAGGACTTCCAAAACTATGCTGAATAATAGTGGTGAGAGTGAACATCCTTGTTTTGTTCCTGATCTTAGGGGAAATGCTTTCATTTTGTCACCATTGAGAATGATGTTGCTGTGGATTTGTCATATATGTCCTTTATTATGTTGAGGTAGGTTCCCTCTATGCCCACTTTCTAGAGAGTTTTTATCATAAATGGGTGTTAAATTTTGTCAAAAGCTTTTTCTGCATCTATTGGGATGATCATATGGTTTTTATTCTTCAATTTGTTAAAATGGTGTGTCACATTGATTGATTTGCGTATATTGAAGAATCCTTGCATCCCTGGGATAAATCCCATTTGATCATCATGTATGATCCTTTTAATGTGTTGCCAGATTCTGTTTGCCAGTATTTTGTTGAGGATTTTTGCATCTATATTCATCAGTGATATTGGTCCATAATTTTCTTTGTTTGTAGTATTTTTGTCTGGTTTTTGTATCAGGGTGGTCTCATAGAATGCTTTTGGGAGTGTTCCTTCCTCTGCAAATTTTGGAAGAGTTTGAGAAGGATGGGTGTTAGCTTTTCTCTAAATGTTTGATAGAATTCACCTGTGAAGACATCTGGTCCTGGACTTTTGTTTGTTGGAATATTTATAATCACAGTTTCAATTTCATTACTTGTGATTGGTCTGTTCATATTTTCTACTTCTTCCTGGTTCAGTCTTGGAAGGTTATAACTTTCTAAGAATTTGTCCATGTCTTCCAGGTTGTCCATTTTATTAGCATAGAGTTCCTTGTAATAGACTCTTAGGAGGCTTTGTATTTCTGCAGTGTCCATTGTAACTTCTCCTTTTTCATTTCTAATTTTATTGATTTGATTCCTCTCCCTCTTTTTCTTGATGAGTCTGACTAATGGTTTATCAGTTTTGTTTATCTTCTCAAAGACTCATCTTTTAGTTTTATTCATCTTTACTATTGTTTTCTTTGTTTCTATTTCATTTATTTCTGCTCTGATCTTTATGATTTATTTCCTTCTGCTAACTTTGGGTTTTGTTTGTTCTTCTTTCTCTAGTTCCTTTAGGTGTAAGGTAAGATTTTTTATTTGAGACTTTTCCTGATTCTTTACGTAGGCTTGTATAGCTATAAACTTCACTCTTAGAACAATTTTGCTGCATCCCAGAGGTTTTGGATCATCGTGTTTTCATTGTCATCTGTCTCTAGGTATTTTTTGATATCCTCTTTGATTTTTTTCAGTTATCTCTTGGTTACATAGTAGCGTATTTTTAGCCTCCATGTGTTTGTGTTTCTTACTTTATTTCCCTGTAATTCATTTCTAATCTCATAGCATTGTGGTCAGAAAAGTTGCTTGATATGATTTCATTGTTATTAAATTTACTGTGGCTTGATTTGTGACCCAAGATGTGACCTATCCTGGAGAATATTCTATGTGCCCTTGAGAAAAAAGTGTAATCTGCTGTTTTTGGATGGAATGTCCTATAAATATCAATAAAATCTATCTGTTCTATTGTGTCATTTAAAGCTTCTGTTTCCTTATTCATTTTGGATGATCTGTCCATTGGTGTAAGTGAGATGTTAAGGTCCCCCACTATTACTGTGTTACTGTTGATTTCTTCTTTTATAGCTGTTAACATTTGCCTTATGTATTGAGGTGCTCCTATGTTGGGTGCATATATATTTATAATTGTTATATATTCTTCTTGGATTTATCCCTTCATCTTTATGTAGTGTCCTTCCTTGTCTCTTGTAACATTCTTTATTTTAAAGTCTATTTTATCTGATATGAGTATTGCTACTCCAGCTTTCTTTTGAATATCTTTTTCTATCCCCTCACTTTCAGTCTGTATGTGTCCCTAGGTCTGAAGTGGGTCTCTTGTAGACAGTATATAGAGGCGTCTTATTTTTATATCCATACAGCAAGCCTGTGTCTTTTGGTTGGAGCATTTAATCCATTAACATTTAAGGTAATTATCGACATGTATGTTCCTATGACCATTTTCTTAATTGTTTTGGGTTTGTTTTTGTAGGTGCTTTTCTTCTCTTTTGTTTCCCACTTAGAGAAGTTCCTTTAGCATTTGCTGTAGAGCTGGATTTGTGGTGCTGAATTCTCTTAGCTTTTGCTTGTCTGTAAAGCTTTTGATTTCTCCATTGAATCTGAATGAGATTGTTGCCGGGTAGAGTAATCTTCATTGTAGGTTCTTCCCTTTCATCACCTTAAGTATATCATGTCACTCCCTTCTGGCTTGTAGAGTTTCTGCTGGGAAATCAGCTGTTAACCTTATGGGAGTTCCCTTGTATGTTATTTGTCATCTTTCCCTTGTTGCTTTTAATAATTTTTCTTTGTCTTTAATTTTTGCCAGTTTGATTAATATGTGTCTCAGCGTGTTTCTCTTTGGGTTTATCCTGCATGGGATTCTCTGCACTTCCTGGAGTTGGGTGGCTATTTCCTTTCCCATGTTAGGGAAGTTTTTGACTTTTTGGGACCCCTATAATGTGAATGTTGTGTTTAATGTTTTCCCAGAAGTCTCTTAGGCTGTCTTCATCTCTTTTCATTCTTTTTTCTTTATTCTGTTCTGCAGAAGTGAATTTCACCATTCTGTCTTCCACGTCACTTATCCATTCTTCTGCCTCAGTTATTCTGCTATTGATTCCTTCTAGTGTAGTTTTCATTTCAGTTATTGTATTGTTCATCTCTGTTTGTTTGTTCTTTAATTCTTCTAGGTTTTTTTAAAACATTTCTTGTGTTTTCTCAATCTTTGCCTCCATTCTTTTTCCAAGGTCCTGGATCATCTTCCCTATCATTATTCTGAATTCTTTTTCTGGAAAGTTGCCTATCTCCACTTCATTAGTTGCTTTTCTGGGGTTTTATCTTGTTTCTTCATCTGTTACATAGCTCTTTGCCTTTTCATCTTGTCCATCTCTCTGCGAATGTGGTTTTTGTACCACAGGCTGCAGGATTGTAGTTCTTCTTGCTTCTGCTGTCTGCCCTCTGGTGGATGAGGCTTTCTAAGTGGTTTGTGCAAGTTTCCTGAGGGACTGGTCGTGGGTAGAGCTGACTGTTGCTCTGGTGGGCAGAGCTCAGTAAAACTTTAATTTACTTGACTGCTGATGGGTGGGGCTGGGTTCCCTCCCTGTTGGTTGTTTGGCCTGAGGCAACCCAACACTGGAGCCTACCTGGGCTGTTTGGTGGGGGTAATGGCCGACTCTGGGATGGCTCACGACAAGGAGTGCTTCCCAGAACTTCTGCTGCCAGTATCCTTGTCCCCATGGTGAAACAGAGCTACCTCTCACCTCTGCAGGAGACCCTCCAACACTAGCAGGTAGGTCTGGTTCAGTCTCCCCTGGGGTCACTGCTCCTTCCTTTGGGTCCCGATGCGCACACTAATTTGTGTGTGTCCTCTAAGAGTGGAGTCTCTGTTTCCCCCAGTCCTCTCAGAGTCCTCCAATCAAATCCCACTAGCCTTCAAAGTCTGATTTTCTAGGAATTCCTCCTCCCATTGCTGGACCCCCAGGTTGGGAACCTGTTGTAGGGCTCAGAACCTTCACTCCAGTGGGTCAACTTCTGTGGTATAAGTGTTCTCTAGTCTGTGAGTCACCCACCCAGCAGTTAAGGGATTTGATATTACTGTGACTGCTCCCCTCCTACCATCTCATTGTGGCTTCTCCTTTGTCTTTGGATGTGGGGTGTCTTTTATGGTGAGTTCCAGTGTCTTCCTGTCAATGATTGCCCAACACCTAGTTGTGATTCTGGTGTTCTCGCAAGAGGGAATGAAAGCACGTCCTTCTACTCCTCCATCTTGGTTCCTAATCCGAAGTGAAATTTTAAATGTGCTATACCTAACAAGGTTGTAATATGGAATAAAACTCTACTTGTATTGCTATGAATTAAAATTTAAATAATTACTTATAAAATTAAAGTTATGTAAACCACAAATTATAAGAAGTAAAAATTATGATTGAGGGGGAAAAGGCAAACATTAACATAGTCCACTGTTATCAAATACACACCTAACTTCTTTCAAGGTCTGAATCTTCTTTAGAACAACATGCAATATAGAGGTCAAGCACTGAAGGGTCAAAAATAATGGGAAAGATAAACACCATTTATTTCCCTATGAAGAAAATGTATAGCTAGACTAATGATGCAGTACTTACATTATGATGACATACAGGCTCTTAAGACTTATGTTTAAAGCTGGGCCCAGGAAAATAATAATGTACAGTTGTGTATAGTTTTGAATGATGGTGGTAACATCCGTGTTACATTGTCCTTGCTGACTAATCA
Organism: Monodon monoceros; assembly: GCF_005190385.1. Taxonomy (NCBI): domain Eukaryota; kingdom Metazoa; phylum Chordata; class Mammalia; order Artiodactyla; family Monodontidae; genus Monodon; species Monodon monoceros. Next base: position 79,381,462 of record NW_021703777.1, on the reverse strand, counting down.
CTCTTGTTTATTGTAATCTACTGTAGGGGCAAAATTTTTGCAGAACACTAAAGTTCAATCTAATGGATAAAGATTTTATATTGCCTTTGGGATGCTATTCTACAAAGGCATCATTTCAGGTCTCACATTTTTATCAGATTAATGCCTTGGTTGTTTGCAAAATTTGTGCTGTTCTGAAAAATTCTGTTAACCAAAGCCAGAGAATTTCCCTATAATTCAACTTTCTTTTTCCTCTTTCACTATCATTTTACTCATAATAAGGTGACAAAATAAAATGTGTATCTTTTGTGTATAAGAACAAAGGTGTTGATTCAGAAGACTAGATTTCAAATCTGAATTTTTCTACTTACTAGCTAAATGTCCATAGGCAAGTTACTTATAATTTATCTATTAGTTTTCCTTTTTCTTTCTCTTTTTATTCTTTTTTAAAAATTGTTTTATTTTTATCGAAGTATAGTTGATTTAAAATGTTATGTTAGTTTCAGGTATACAGCAAAGTGATTCAGTTACATATATATCTGTATGTTTATATTCAGTTATTCATATATATTCTTTTCCAATATAGGTTATTACAAGATATTGAGTATACATCCCTGTGCTATTCAGTAGGTCCTTATTAATTTTCTTAAAGAATAAACAATATGAAATTAATACCTATCACTTAGGATAAATATTAAATAACATAATACTTATCCAAGAATACAAAGTCATGCCTTTTATATAGTAGGTACTGATTATATATTTGTGTAATATTCTGCTATTGTTTCTCCAAAAAGTATACTTTCCTTCTTCATTACCATCAGAACCCTTTATGCTACATGAACTAGAATTGGTGTTTGTTATCAGCTCCATCCTTTTTCAGTCAGGGATGATCCATTAAATGAGTCATAGCAGAAGTTAGGTTGTGCTTTCCTTCTTATAGACCATATCCTTCTCACTTGGATGTTATTTTTATTGAGGCTGGAAAACAGATGCAGTGACTGATGATGCAGCAGCCATCTTGAAACCAAAAGTATAGAATATACCCTTAAGGTATTAGAATGTCCAAGTGATAATTAGAAAATGTCTATTTCCTTGATGTCATCATGTTTTTACCCATCCTAAAATGCTTATCTCTGGACATATTAGAAAACATGAGAAAGATGAACAACTATTTCATTAAGGCATTCTATCAGGTATTCCATAGAATGCAAATAAACACAATCCTCATTGAATTAAGGTTTGATGGATCTAATGATGCATTTTCTTAGAGTCATTTCTGCTATGTAAGATCTTACCTTATATGATGTTATGACTATCATAGTCTAATTGGATAAAGATCGTTTATTTTAAAATTCTTCTTAAAATTATTTTTCTTAAAATTATTTATCAACTTTATAAGAAACAATAAAAGCTATTTGGTAAATAAAATAGGAACTATTGAGGGCCTGCTATGTTCAAAAAGCACTGCACTCTAAATAAATGGCAACACAGTTTTATGTAAACCACCTGGTGGCCACAAAGCAAAAACCTATAGTAGATTTACAAAAGATAAAGAAAAGAGAATTAGAACATACCAATACAGAAAATCACTACTTCACAAAGGAAGGTGTCAAGAACACCAACAAAAAAAAAAGGAACTAAAAAATAGCCAGAAAACAATTAAAACATGCCATTAGTAAGTCCGTACCTAGAAACAACTAATATAAATGTAAATGAATTGAAATCTCTAATCAAAAGTCACATAGAGTGGCTAGATAGATTGAATAAAAAAAGAAAAAAAAAATATGCTGCCTACAAGAGACAAGAGACTACTTCAATTTTAATGACACACATAGGCTCAAAGTAAATGGGTGAAAAAAGATATTTCATACTAGTGGAAATAAAAAAAGACCAGGGGTAGCTATACTTATATCAGACAGAATAGACTTTAAGCCAGAAACAGTAACAAAGGACAATGAAGGTCCTTATATGAGGATAAAGTGCTCAATTCCTCAAGTAGAAATCATAAATATATATATATGTACACAACATTGGAGTACCTAAATATGTTAAGCAAATACTAACTGATCTGAAGAGAAAAACAGACAACAATACAATAGTAGGGGACATCAATACCCTACTTTCAGCAATGGATAGATCATCCCAACAGAAGATGAATAAAGAAACCTTGGACTTGAACCATACTTTAGAACAAATGGACCTAAGAGACAATTATATATCATTACATCCAACAACAGCAGGATACACATTCCTCTCAATTGCACACAGAACATTCTTCAGAACGAATTATATGATAGAACACAAAACAAATCTTAGCAAATTTAAGAAGATTGAAATCATACCAAGTACCTTTTCTGATCAAAAATATGAAAACAAATTAATAATAGGAGGAAAACTGGATAATTTACAAATATATATAAATTAAACAACATACTCCTGGGTCAAATGGGTCAAAGAAGAAATCAGAAAGGAAACAAAACATATCTTAAAACAAATGAAAATTGAAAAATAAAAACATATCAAACCTATGGGATGCTACAAAAGCAATTCTAAGAGGAAAGTGTATAGCAATAAATCAGTATATTAAGAAAAAAGAAAGACCTCAAATAGACAACTTAACTTTCATTTTATGGACCTAGAAAAAGAAGAACAAAATAAGCTTAAAGTCAGCAGAAGAAAGGAAATAACAAAGATCAGTGCAGATATAAGTGAAATAGGGACCAGAAAAACAATTGAAACAATCAATAAAACTAAGAGTTGATATTCTGAAAAGAAAACAAAACTGACAAGCATTTAACTAGACTAACTAAGTAAAAGTAGAGAAAACTCAAGTAAATAAAATCAGAAATGAAAAGAGACACTCCAACTGATAGTACAGAAATGCAAAAGATTATAATAGACTACTATGAATATTAGAATGCCTGGGCTTCCCTGGTGGCACAGTGATTGAGAGTCCGCCTGCTGATGCAGGGGACATGGGTTCATGCCCTGGTCCGTGAAGATCCCACATGCCACAGAATGTTTGGGCCTGTGAGCCATGGCCACTAAGCCTGCGCGTCTGGAGCCTGTGCTCCACAACAGGAGAGGCCACACAGTGAGAGGCCCGTGTACCACAAAAAAAAAAGGATGCCCACAAGTTGGATAATCTAGAGAAACTGGATAAATTCCTAGAAATAGAGCATTTACCAAGACTGAATCATGAATAAATAGAAAATATTAAAAGATCAATAATGAATAAGGAGATTCAATTAGTAATCAAGAACCTCCCCAGAAGAAAAGCCCAGGACCACATTGTTTTACTGGTGAATTCTACCAAACATTAAAAAGGAATTAATGTCAATCCTTCTCAAACTCTTCCAAAAAATTTAAAATAAAGGAATAGCCCCAAATTCATTTTAAGAGGCCAGCATTATTCTGATATCAAGGCCAGATAAAGACACTACAATAAAAAACAAACAAACAAAAAACGATAGACAAATATCCCTAATGAATATAGATGCAAAGATTCTCAATGTAACATTAACAAAACAAACTGAATGGCACATTAAAGGATCATACATCATGATCAAGTGCAATTTATCACTAGGATGCAAGGATTATTCAACATGCCTAAATTAATAACTGTAATATACCACACTAATGAAATGAAGGATAAAAATCATATGATCATCTTTAAAGATGCAGAAAAAACATTTAACAAAATATATTTGTTCATGATAAAAAATTGTCAACAAATTGTATATAGAAGGAACATACCTCAACATAATAAAGGCCATATATGACAAATCCACAGCTAACACCAAACTCAACAGTGAAAGCTTGAAAACTTTTCTCCTAAAGTCAGAAACAAGACAAAGGTGCCCACTCTCACCACCCTCAGTTAACATAGTGCTGGAAGTCCTAACCAAAACAATCAGGCAAGACAAAGAAAAGACATTCAAATCAGAAAGGAAGAAGTAAAATCATCTTTGTTTGAAGGTGATATGCTATTATATGTAGAACATCCTAAAGACTCCACCAAAAAACCTGCTAGAATTAATCAACAAATTCAATTTAATCTGTTAATTTGCAGGATACAAATTAACACTGAAAAGTCAGCTGTGTTTCTATACAGTAACAACAAAATATCTGAAAAAAATAAGTTAAATAATCCTATTTACAATAGCATCAAAAACAGTAAAATACTTAGGAATGAATTTGACCAAGGAGGTAAAAGATCTTGTACGTGAAATTACAAGATGTTGATGAAAGAAACTGAAGACAATACAAACAAGTGAAAAGATATTCATGTTCATTAATTAAAGAATTTATGTTGCTAAAATTTTCACACCACTAAAAACAATCTATAGATCCAGTGACATTTCTATCAAAATTCTAATGGCATTTTTCACAGTAAGAGAAAAAACTATCCTAAAATTTGTAGGAAATCACACAAGACACTGAATAACCAAAAAAAATCCTGAGAAAGAAAGAAAAAAGAAAGCCTGAGGCATCACACTTCAAGTTATACTATAAAGATATAGTAACAAAAACAGTATAGTACTGGTATAAAAACAGACACATAAACTAATGCAACAGAATAGAGAGTCCAGAAATAAACCCTTGTATATATGCTCAACTAATATTTAACGCAGGAACTAAGAATACTCAATGGGGAAAGGATAGTCTCCTCAATAAATGGTGTTTAGAAAACTGGATAACTACATGCAGAAAAACAGAGTTGAATCCCTATCATACAACACTCAGAAAAATTAACTTGAAGTGGATTAAAGAATTAAACATAACTGAAACCTTAAAACTTCCTAGAAGAAAAAATAGGGGAAAACCTCCTCAACAATGGTTTTGACAAAAATCTTTTGAATATGACACCAAAATCACAAGCAGTAAAAGCAAAAACCAATAATGAGGACTACATCAAACTAAAAAGCTTCTTTACAGCAAAAGAAACCATCAACAAAATGAAAAGGCAATCCACAAAATAGAAGAAAATGTTTGCAAACCATATATCTGATATGAGATTAAGGTACTATATATATAAAGAACTTGTAAAACTCAATAACAGAAAAAGAAATAATCTAATTTAAAAAATGAGCAGAAGAACTGAATAAACATTTTTCCAAAGAAGACATACAGATGCCCAACAGGTACATGAAAAAGTTCTCAGCATCACTAATTATCAGGGAAATACAAATCAAAACCACAATGAGATATCATCTTATACATGTTAGAATGGCTTTCAACAAAAACACAAGACATAACAAGTGTTGTCAAGGATTTGGAGAAAAGGGATCTCGTATGTACTGTTGGTGTAAATGTAAACTGATGAAGCCACTATGGAAAACAATATAAAGGTTCATCAATAGATTAAATATAAAACTACTATATGATCCAGTAATTCCATGTCAGGTTATACATCCAAAGGATATAAAAACAGAATATTGAAGAGATATATGATCTCATTTGTTGTTGCAACATTATTCACAATAGCCAAGATATGGAAACAACCTAGGCTACTGTCAACTAATGAATGAATAAAGAAGATGTCACATATGTGTGACTAGATAGAAAGGGGTTTTCCTCATTGATTGATATTTTGAGTCATCTGAGGACTTTTGCTTTAAAATATTGGTTTTCCAATTATATCATAATCTCTAGAGATTTAGTATGGACAACAGATATGATTCATTTTGAGAAATATTGCCCGTAGGGCTAGCCACTCCTAATCAAATATTAAATAGGGAAGACCATACTCTTCCAGAGTGGAACCTATGAAAAATGCAGAGTTGAATTACAGGAATTTTTATATTTCTGTAAAACATAGTTAATGTTTTGTCTGATTTTTAAAAATTTCCAATGCATTCTAATTCATTCAATGTGTAATTATTTCATTCTGTTGACCTGTACTGCTAAAAAAATTATTTCAACATCTGCTGGTTTTTAGTTATTTGTTTCTGCTAGAGGACCAGTGTGTGCATGTGTGTGTGTGTGTGTGTGTTCTAATGGTTTGCATCTTTGGATTCTAATATATATGAAATCCACTCTACATATTAAGAGAATTCTGGCTAATGACAATTACTTTTGTGTTAGTGTTTTAAATGTTATATAACTTATACAGTACCAAGTATCTTTTATTTTAGCTATGTAAACATAACTAGATAAACTAATTCTGCAAGCAAAATTTCTACAAACTTAGAGTATCCCTTGAACAAACAGTGGGAAATGTTTGTAGGTTTGTATTTAATAGTTTATATTATTTAGTTTAGGCACAACACAATATAATTTAACCAAAATAAGACTGCATACAAAGTCCATGTGCTTGAAAATCCTGTGATTTTACACATCTATATGAGTCTAGTTTGGCATAGGTACGTCTAGTGAAACCCTAATCCATTTCTCTGAGAAGCAGCAAAAGTAAGACAAGCTCAAATGACCATGTATTACAAACAGAATTTTCATGTAGGTTTTGGAAAGCGTTTCAAGACTAAATTTTAAATTGATTTTAATATCAGTTTAGGGGGTGTGTCTTTTAGACAGTATTCAATGGAGATTCTCTGAAGAATTTTGAAGAATGGAATGGCAGAATGAAATCTATATTTTAGAAAAATTAATTTGGCAGTTTTACATTAAATGGATTGGCAGAAATAACAGTTTAAAGACAAAAAAAATCAGTTAGGAAGGCATTTCTGTGTTTTGAGTTAAATGTGGTAGTAAAGAGCTAGAGGAACAGCAATAGAAATATGACAACTAGAGAAATACATAAGATTTCAATACAAACTCAGGAATAAAGCAGGGACATCAAAAATAACTCAAGTTCTAATTCCATGTAGTCTAAAGAATTTTGATGAACATTAAAAAAAAAAGAGGAGAAGGGAAAAGAGAAAATACCTGAATACATAATATAAGCCATTGAAGACATAGCAGAACTAGAATAAGCATGGAGCCTAGATAAAATACTAGGTAAACAATTCTAAATTCCTCCTTAGGGACAGTGTTCAATGGAAGGTTTCCTAGAATAACACTGATTGCCATTTGTTAGTTGTTATAAAGGGCCTTTCTTCATTAGACTGAAAACCATCTCCCCTGTTAGACAATTTGCCAGGTTCAATTTACTGCCTTTGTATCCAAGAAAGGTATTTTGATGCATCATCAGTGTACTCTTACCAACCCCCTTCTAGTTCTTTTGTTGATCTGGGATGATGATCAAGTGAATCAAGAAATACTAAGATTGGGCTTCCCTGGTGGCGTAGTGGTTGAGAGTCCGCCTGTCGATGCAGGGAACACAGGTTCGTGCCCCGGTCCGGGAAGGTCCCACATGCCGCAGAGTGGCTGGGCCCGTGAGCCATGGCCGCTGAGCCTGCATGTCCGGAGCCTGTGCTCCGCAGCGGGAGAGGCCACAACAGCGAGAGGCCCGCGTACCGCAAAAAAAAAAAAAAAAGAAAACAACAAAAGAAATACTAAGATTTTTCTATAAACTATATTTTACTTTGGATCTGAAAAGATCCTTATAAAAAAAGAAAGGGATAGATAAATTCTCCCTTATTTTTCCAAATCTGATATAAACCTACACAGATTTGATGTTTCAGCAATATGATTTCTATGTGATTATTTTCTAGAAGTGTTTTGTTAGTCTGTCCCTTACGCTAAACTTTTAAGTTATTAAACAAATGGTCAAGAGGAATTTAAAATACAAATGTGAATTATTCACTACAGTTAATTTGGTTCAACACTGTTGAAAATGGCTATGTTCTATTTGAAACATGTATAATTATTCAGAGAATCATAGCTAAAATTTTAAGTAAAATTAAAAAATATAAAATCCAGACCTCCTGCATACAGCAATTCCAAATATAATTATTCCATTTTTAGATGAGCCTATTGATGCATATATTGATACAAGTTCAATTATTTACTTACAAATACATAGCTAGATTTTAGCAGAACTAGAACTAGATCCCAGTAATTCAGTCTTCAGATCCCAATAATTCAGAACTAGAACTAGATCCCAATAATTCAGTCTTTCATTGTTTTTGCCCTTATTCCCAATGCCCTTCAATAGTTATTGCAATTATTGTTTTAGACAGGAAATACTGTGTTTTGGATGTATAATGTTAAGGGAGAATGATCAACATAAGGGTTGTAAATTGAATAATAATGAAGAATTAGTCTTGGGTCCTTGGCAAGAACCAAAAGCACACTATAATTAATTGCAGCTGTTTTCACATAGCAATTGTGCAGTTTCCCTTTCTTCCCAGGAGCTGCTGAATCAGGCAATGCAGCAAAGTTGATGTATACCTTCCGTGGAAATGAGATGTTTTAGATGCACTGTTCTCAGATGCCAGGATGGATGACAGTGTGAGATATAATCCTTTCCTGTTTAATGCAACACAAACCAATCTACATTCTAGAAGTCATTTGATTTCTCCCTTCTGTAGTGCTATCAGATAGCAACTAGCTCTCTGGGGACTCCATTCATGCTGAGATTGCACTAGCTAGTGATTATACTGCTGAATCAGTCTGTAATCAATCTTGCATCCTAAGGATCTTTGGAGTTTTTCTTTTGATCACCAAGTAATGGGAAACACAGCATGCTAAAGAATAATATAGTTTCATCTAATTGAAGCTCCATTGAAAAGGCCTCTGGGTACTCTTTTATTCACCTTTCAATAAAAGTGTTCATAAGGTAGTCAATTTCTAAAGTCAAAACAGATAATTCTTATAGAGTTTGCTTGATTTATCTTGGGTGTAAATGCGTCATTTAAAAATGTATGAGTTTTCAAAACAAATATAATTTTCTAAGATAAAAATGTGCTTTTCTTCTCTTCTTTTCTCTATTTATGGTCAATCCAGATACAGCCATTGATATTTGGATAACTACCCAGATGGGCTTCATAATTAGGGGATGCCCTCCCCACCTTGTAGATATAAATAACAAGAATTTAAAGGACAACGAAAATTCTTTTGCTGTGCAGAGTATTTCCTAATAGGCAGAGACTGTGAGGAAAACATGATCAGAAATCTCAGTTTTCAGCTGCTGCCAAAATTTTATATGTATATGAAGCAATAATTCAGGCTACACAGAAACTGAAAAGATACATACTACTGGAAAGAACATAGAGGTAAACACAGGGCAAGAATTTGTGTTCTTATAATGTCACCAGTAAGTACTTCAAGAAGGCAGCTTGATTATGCCAAATTACCAATTTATCCACATTCACATTTGTCTTAGTTTGTGTTTCACCGAAAACCATAACCTGAGAAAGTAACTCAAATACATAAATTTGTTATAAGGAACTAGGGTGGAGATGAGGGAGTGTGAAGAGTGAAACATGGAATGAAGAAAAGAACATATATTCAACATTCACAAATCAATCAATGTGATACAACTCTAACAAAAAGAACGGTAAGATTATATGATTATCTCAATAGTTGCAGGAAAAGTATTTGACAAAATTCAACACCCATTTATGATAAACTCTCAACAAAGTGAGTATAGAATAATGTACATAATAAAGGCCATATATGAAACACCCACAGGTAACATCACTCTCAATGGCAAATGCTGAAACCTTTTCATCAAAACTCAGGAACAAGACAACTCTTGCCACTCTTATTCAACATAATATTGGAAGTCTCAGACAGAACAATTAGGCAAGAAAAATAAATGACATCCAAATTGGAAAGGAAGAAGTGAAACTGTCACTCTTTGCAGGTTACATGATATTATATATTAAAAAACCCTAAAGACTTTACCAAAAAACTATTTGAATAAATAAATTCAGTAACGTTGCAGCATACAAAAATAATATACAGAAATCTGTTGTGTTTCTACACACTAATAAACTATCAGAGAAATTAAGAAAACAACCCTATTTACAATTGCATCAAAGAAAATTAAATACCTAGGAATAAATTTAACCAAGGAGGTGAAAAATCTGTACACTGAGAACTATAAGACATTGATGAAGAAATTGAAGATGACATAAATAAATGGAAAGATATTCCATGCTCATGGATTGAAACAATTAATGTTAAAATTTTCATACTACCCAAAGCAAACTACAGTTTCAATGCAATCCATATCAAAATTTCAATGGTGTTTTTTTCACAGAAAAAGAAAAAAACAATCCTAAAACTTATATGGAACCACAAAAGACCCCAAATAGCCAAAGTAGACTTGAAAAGAAGAACCAGCTGGAAGCATCATGCTTCCTGATTTCAAATTACAAAGCTATAATAATCAAAACAGAATGTTATTGGCATGAAAACAGACACATTAATCAATGGAACAAAATGGAGAGCCCAGAAAAAACTTGCATATACGGCTGATTCATGATGAAGGAGCCAAGGAAATACCATGGGGAAAGCATAGTCTCTTCAATAAATGGTGTTGGAAAAACAGGACAGCCACATGCAAAGGAATGAAATTGGACCCCTAACTTACACCACACACAAATATTAATACAAAATAGGTAAAAGACTTGAATGTAATACCTGAAATCATAAAAATCCTGGGAAAAAACATAGTGGGTAAGCTACTTGACATCAGTCTTGGCAATGATATTTTGAATTTGGAAACAAAAGCAAAAATAAACAAGCGGGACTATTATCAAATTAAAAAGCTTCTGCATAGCAAAGGAAACCATCAAAAATAAAAAGGCAACCTATGGAATGAAAGAAAGTTTTGTAAATCATATATGTGATAAGGGGTTAATACCAAAAAATTATATAAAGAACTCATACAGCTCGATAGCAAAACACCAAACAATCCCATTTAAAAACGGACAAACCGGGCTTCCCTGGTGGCGCAGTGGTTGAGAGTCCGCCTGCCGATGCAGGGGACACGGGTTCGTGCCCCGGTCCGGGAGGATCCCACATGCCGCGGAGCGGCTAGGCCCGTGAGCCATGGCCACTGAGCCTGCGCGTCCGGAGCCTGTGCTCCGCAACAGGAGAGGCCAAAACAGTGAGAGGCCCGTGTACCGCCAAAAAAAAAAAAAAAACCGGACAAACCATCTGAAGAGACATTTTTCCAAAGAAGACATACAGATGCCCAACAGGAACCAAAAGTTTCTCAACATCACTAATCATCAGGGAAATGCAAATAAAACCACAATGTGACATCACCTCACACCTGTTAGAATGGTTATTATCAAAAAGACAAGAAATATCAAGTGTTGCAAAGAATTTGGAGCAAAGGAAACACTTGTGCACTGTTAGTGAGTATGTAAATTTGTACTACCTCCATGGAAAACAGTACAGATTATGATACAATGTATATGCCATGAAATTTACCCTCTTAAAATGTATATTCAGTGGGTTTTTAAAATCATATTCACAGAGTGCAATCATTACTACTAATTTTAGAATATTTTCATCACCGCTGAGAAAAACCACATGCTCATTAGCAGTTACTCTCCATTTTCGTTTCCCCCATCTCCTGGCAACTACTATTGTCTATGTATATTTGTCAATTCGAGACATTTCACATAAATAGAATCATATAATGTGTTATTAGTGTTTCCTACCTTCTTCCACTGAGCATAATGTTTTTAAGGTTTATCCATGTCATACCATGTTTCAGTGCTTCATTTTAGTCGACAAATAGTATTCCGTGTTTTATATACACCAATTTTTTTAAATCTATTCATCCACTCAATATATCCATTATCCATTCAATACAAATGGACACTTGCATTGTATCTCCTTTTGGGCTATTATAAATAATGCTGCTGTAAACATTTGTGTGAAAGTTTTTGCATGAGTATATGTTTTAATTTCTCTTTATTACATATCTAGAATTGAAATTACTTCCACAAAGTAACAATATGTTTAACATTTTGAGTAATGACCAAACTGTTTTTCAGAGTAGCTACATCATTTTACAAACTCAGTAGCAATGAGGGTTCTCATTTTTCCATACCCTTGCAAACACTTGTTATTGTTCATATTTTATGATATAATCATAATAGTGAAGTAAGAGCTCACTATGGGTTTGATTTGTATTTCTTCAAAGCTTCTAATATTAAGCATCTCTTAATGTGCTTATTGGTCCTTTGTATATGATCTTTGGTAAAATGTTTATTTTTAAAATGAGTTATTTCTCTTATTATTGAGTTGTGAGAATTTTTATGTATTGTATATAAAGCCCCTTATCAGATATATGATTTGAAAATATTTTCTCTTATTGTGTAGGTTGCCATTTTATGTTTTAGTCTATCATTCTCAGCACAAAATTTTTTAATTTTGAAGAAGTCCAATTTATCTGGGTTTTTTTTCTTGCCACTTGTGATTTTGGTGTAATATCTCCAAAGTCATTGGCTAATCCAAAATCCCAATAATTTAGTCCTGTTTTCTTGCAAGAACTTGGTAAGTCAATGTTAACATTTAAATTTAGAATTATGATCTATTTTGATTTAATTATTTGTACATTGTGAGGTAGGGTTTTAGCAGCACTCATTTATACGGGGATATCTAGCTGTCCCAGCAACATTTTTAAAAAATACTATTCGTTGCTCATTGGATTGTCTTGGCATAATTGTGGAAAGTGTAAGAGTTTATTTCTGGACTTTTGAGTCTCTTCCATTGATTATTTGTCTATCTTTACATAAACTCCACACAATCTGGTTTAGTTTAGCTTTGTAGTAAATGTTGAGGTTAAGAAGTATGAGAACTCCAAATTTGTTCTTTTTTTCAAGATTGTTTTGGCTATTTTGTGTTTCATGTATCTCCATATGCATTATAGTTTCCCAATTTCTGGGAAAAAATGGCAGCTGAAGCTCTGATAGAGATTATATTAAGTGTGTAGATCAGTGTAAAGGGTATTATCATCATAACCAACTTAAGTTTTCCAATCTATATACATGGTAGATCTTTCCATTTATTTAGGTCTTCTAAATTTCTTTCAATAATGTTTATAATCCTTGTAGTACAACCTTTTCACTTTTTTGTAAGATATATTCCTAAGTACTTTCTTGTTTTTAATTCCATTGTACATGAAATTAATTTCTTATTTTAACTTCAAGTTGTACATTTCTAATATATAGAAATACAACTAAGTTTTATATCTTTCATCCTGTAATCTGCCTGAACTTGTTCATTTGTTCTACTTTTTTTTTTAGTATGTGAATTTTTTTTAAGAGTTTCTATATACAAGATCAGGTCACCTAAGAATATTGCTACTTTTACATCTTCTGTATCCGGATATCTTTTGCTTGTTTTTCCTGCCTAATTGCCCTGGCAAGAATCTTCAGGGCAATATTGGATGGATGCAATGAGAGTGAACAGCTTTATCCTGTCCTGATTTTAGGGAGAAATCTTTCAGTCTTTCATCATTAAGTATGATGTCAGCTATGAGTTTTTGTTAGATGTCTTCTATCAACTTGAAGAATTTCCCTTGCATTCCCAGATAGTTGAGTGTATCTAGCATGAAACAGTGTTAAATTTTTTCACATGTTTTTCATGGCTATTGAGGTGATCATGAGTTTTTTGTTCACTATTTGATTAATATGGTGTAGCACGTTGATGGTTTTTATATAATAAAGCCACCTTGTATTCCTGGGATAAATCCCACAAGGTCATGGTATATAATCCTTTTTATATGTTTCTGGGTTCAGTTTACTCATATTATGTATATAGATATGTATACATAATCTATATACATAAAGGATATTGATCTATATACATAAAGGATATTGATCTATAGTTTTCTATATACATAGAAAACTATATACATAAAGAATATTGATCTATAGTTTTCTTTACCAGCAATGTCTTTGTGGGATTTTGATATTGGGATATAGTGGACTCAAAGAATAAGTAGGGGGGTGTTTAATTCTCTTATTTTTTAAAAGAAGTTAGAAAGGATTCTCCTCTACACCTTTAGTACAATTCAGCCGTGAAGCCACCTGGGCATGGGCTTTTCTTTGTGCTCATTTTTTACTAATAATTCAATCTCTTAACTTGTTGTAGGCCTATTTAAATTTTCTATTTGTTATGAGTCAGTCAGTTTTCATATTTTGTGTCTTCCAGGAGTTTGTCCATTTCATTTAGCTTATATAATTTGTAGGCACAGAGTTTCTTATAGCATTCTTTTATAATCCTTTTTATTTGTGTAAGTTTGGTAGTGATGCCCATGCTTTCATCTTTGATTTTAGTTATGTAAGTATTCTGTTTTTTTCCTTGGCCAGTGTACTTAAACATTTGTCAATAAGATTTCAAAATTTTCAAAGAACCAACTTTTTTATTGATTATCTCTATTGTTATTTTATTCCTTATTTTATTAACTTCCCCTATACTATTTTTTAATTTAGTTCCTTTGGATGAATTTGTGTTCCATTTGCTCTTATTTTTCTAGTTTAAGATAAAAGGTTAGGTTATTGATTTAAGACTTTTTGTTTTGTTTTGTTTTAATTTAGACACTTAGAGCTACCAGTTTTCCTCTAAGCTATGTTTTAGCTGCATTCCATAAGCTTTGGTATGTTGTTTTTGTTTTCTTTCTCAAATCCTTTGAAATTTCTCAGAGGAATTTCTAATTTCCTTTGTAATATCTTCTTTGACCCATCTATTATTTAAGGATATGTTAATTTCCACATGTTTATAAATATCCCAAATTTCCTTCTGTTACTGATTTGTAATTTCATTCCACTGTTTTCAGAGAACATTATTCATATAATTTCATATTTATTGAGGCTTGTGTTATGGCCAAATATATGTTCTATCATGTAGAAGTTCCTTGTACACTTGAGAAGAATGTGCATTTTACTATTGTTGGGTGCAGTGCCTTATATATATCATTTAGGTTTACTTGACTTGTTGTGTTTTTCAAGTCTTCTATTTCCTTTCTGAGTTTCTACCTACTTGTTCTAGCCATCACTGATAATGGAGAATTGACATCTCTGTTGTTGAGTTGTCTATTTCTCCTTTTAGTCAGTTTTACTTTATGTATTTTTGGACTCTGTTTTTAGGTGCAAATATATTTTAATTGTCATATCTCCCTCATGGTTTGTCACTCTTATCATTATAAAATGCCCTCCTTTACCTCTAGTAACATTTTTTTTTCTTATCCTCCATTCTGTTTGATATTAGTATAGCCACCCCAATTCTTTTTTAGTTGCTATCGGCATGCTATAAATTTTACCTCCTTTTACCTACAACTTATTTGATTCTTTGAATCTAAAGTGTACCTCATCCACAGTATATGGTTGAATCATTCCTTTCTAATGCATTTTTCCAACCTTTAATTTTTGAGGTTGTGTTTAAGACATATATATTTAATGTAATTACTGATAATGTAGGATTGATGTTTGACATTTTGCTATCTGTCTTCAAAACGTTGATGTTTTCTTATTGCTCTATTACTGCCTTCTTTTACATAGTATACAATGTAGTGTACATTTCCCTTCCCATTTATTTTATAGCTTGCTTATAGTTATTTTTATTAGTTTCCTCTGAGATTAACATCTTAACTTAAAATAATCCAGTTTGCATTAATACCAAAATAATTTCAATTATACAAAATACTTTGCTTCAATATAATTCCCTTTATTCCTTCCTCCTTTATGCTATTATTGTCATACAAATTATATCTTTACACATTATAAGCACATTGTTTTATAATTATCAGTTTGTGCCAGTGTTCTTTTAAAATCAGATATGAAAACAAAATAGTTACAAAAAAAATACATTTTACTATTTTTAATATATATCTATGCAGTTAACTTTATTTCTTCATGTGGATTCAAGTTACCATTGCCTGTCCTTTCATTTCAGCCTCAAGGATTATCTTGACTACTGTAACTTTGTAGGACAGGGTGCTCGCAATGAATTCTCTCAATTTTTGATTTTCTGAGAATGATTTAATGTTTCTTTCATTTTTTAATAATAATATTTTGGATATCGAATTTTTGATTGACTTTTCCTTTCAGCACTTTGACTATGTTATCAACTGCCTTTGGCCTCCATGGTTTCTGATTAGAAGTCAGCTGTTAATCTCATTGAAGTGTCCTTGTATGTGATGAGTTATTTTTCTCTTGCTACTTTCAAGAGTCTGTTATTCTTTGGCTCTTGACAGTTTTACTATGATATGCCTAGTATAGAAGTATTTGAGTTTATCCTACTTGGAATTTATTATGTCTCTTGTATGTGCAGATTAATGTTTCTCATCAAATTTGGGAAATTTAAATCCATTAATTCTTCAAATATTCTTTCTGCCCCTTTTTCTTTCTCCTATCCTAGTATGACCTCCATTATGTGTAGGTTGATATTACTAGTGATGTCCCACAGCACTGAGACTCTATTTTTCTTCATTCTTTTTATTTTCTGCTCAGAAAACAGGAAAATAACAATTGACCTCTCTTAAACTCAGATGACTTTTTCTTCTAACTGCTCAACTCTACTATTGAGCCTCTCAAAAATTTTTTTTTGTTTTAGTTACTTTCTATCTTAACTCCAGAATTTCTTATCATTGTTTATAATCTATTACTTTATTAATATTCTCTATTTGGTGATATATTATTTATTAACTTTCCTTTTTTTAAATTGGGACATAGTTTTCTTTACCTATCTGAACATATTTATAACAGCCTATATTAAATATTACCTTCTAAGCCCATATTTGAGCTTTCTGAGTAGAAGTTTCTATTTACTGCTTTTTCCCCAGGCTTATGAGTCATTCTTTCCTCTTCTTTTGGGTGTTTCAGTATATGTTAAATGATATAATGTAGCAGCATTGGAAATAAGATTCACCATCCCCCACTCCCCAGAATTTGATGCTACTTACTCTTCATTCTTGTTGTCATTGTTGCTACTGCTTTTGATTTTTTAGTGACTTTCCTAGACTAATTCTGTAGTGTGTATTCTTTGTTATATGTGACCATTGAAGTCTATCTGCTTGGTTAGTATAATGTTCACCTAAAGATTTAAAAGACATTTTCTTAATTGTCTTGAACCAATAAATTTTCCAATCTTTACTGAGATGGCTCTTTGTTGGGGTATGCCTTTAGTACTGGGCACTTAACAACTCTGTCTGAGCCTTCACTTACTGCTTACATTGAGCTTCAAGGTCAGCTAGAGGTGAGAGATTAGGAACTCTTCAGGTTTTTATAGATATATGTACATCCCTCACATACACATGGCCTTCTAGATCCCCAGGGATATGGAGGAGCTCTTCAAAGTACCCATGGACATTTCATACTCTAGATTTTTACTTTTAAATTTTTGGTCAGCCTCTTCTTTGCACCAACTGGTATTGCTTCTTCAGCTACCATAATGTTAAAAATTGCTGCTGGTTGTTTTCAACAAATGCCATGGGATAGAGATAGTTTAGTGAGAAAATACCTAAATCAAACCAAATTAAAATTGTTCCCATAAATGGTGCTTTTACAAGGATCTGCCAGACAGGTAAAATAGTGACAATTTTCTGGGAATATGGCTTTTGGGGAGCTCCAAAACTGTTCTTCCTTTCAATGCTATGCTGCTGTCTTCTCAGTTATTATTGTTCCAAAACTGCTGATTTTCATGGCTACCTCAGGATAGAGAGATGGGAGTAAGGAAAGTTAAATCACCACTAAGTCATTGTTCTTTCTAAGGCTTGACCATCTTTATTTAATAAATCCTTAAAGGATTATTGCAAAACTTCAGTTAATTTCCAGAATTCTAATAAAAGTTTTTGGACAATTTTGCCATTGTCTTCATCACTTTTATGATTTAGCAGATTTTGAAAGATCCTTATTCTGACATTTCAGATATGCTTCTTCCCCACTGCCATTTATAATTTATGTGACAGTAAAATTTTTATATAGAATTACGAAACTCAATTTATATAAAATCGGAATTGTAATGCTTGTCTTACCTTTTTTCTTTAACAGGATTATGAGGATAAGACAAATAGTTGACATTTTTCTATGACATAATAAAACACAAACAATGTTATGTACCATGTGTTAGGTGCTATGCTAGATGCTTCATGTTTAATATTATTAACCTCCAAAAAAAAACAAGCAAGGTAGGTATTTCCCCCATTTTAGAGATGGGAGAGTTTAGATTAAAAGTAATATGATTTATTTGCTCAAAGCCATACATCTAGCAAGAGCAAAAGCAGGAACACAAACTCATGACTATTTATTTACCTGCTTTCCAGGAGAAGTTACTCTATATAACACAATGCTAAAGAAAGCTGAGGAGAAGGAAAAGGAGGAAGATGATGATGATCTTTTATCCTTCCTTTCTTCTATAAGATTATATGAAAACTTAAATCATTACATCTCAGTAGAGATAATTCTGTACAGTTAATTTTTTATCTAAATTTAAATCTGTAAAGATCTAATATCATTTGATAACTAAAGGTAAGATACTGTAATCTTAAAAAGTGTTCTCTAGTGACAAGGTGGTGACAACTTAATTTAGGGCATTATTATATATTATGTAAGGTATAATTCCTACAATTATTGGTAACAACTGAATTGTTCAGTGGAGACTTTTCAGAATAGTAGTATATTTGCTTTTAACAAAAATGGTTATATTATTACAATCTTTGTGCCACATTTATGTAGTTTATCTTGCTAAACAGCAGTGACTTTTGATAGAAATATATATAGGTTATAGACAGGCAAATACCCCAACCTTCTGTACTTGTAGTTGATCAATACCTTTGCTCAATTCCCTGTGATTCTCTTCATAGCCTTACAGTCATTTGAATGCCCTGCTACTTTTAAAGATCCTTGTTTTATTACCTTTTACTTGGTTTCTGTGTTATTTGTATCCACTTACCATGAGTTAATTAAGCAAGCAAATAGTTATTAAGTACCTTTTTTATGCCAGAGAAATTCTGGGAAAGTACAGAATACTTTTTACCTCATTACAGGCCTTAATACTTTAATTCAAACATATATACCTTCAAGCAAGATCATTTTTAAGTTAAAAACCTCATTTTTTCTGCTCTTCTTATAAAAGACTGTCTTCAGCCAGCTCATAGTACTTTGTCTTTTTATTTCTGTTTATCAAAATCTCTCCTAAAATGTGGTAAGCATCAAATCTTAATTTGTAGAAATTTCCACTAAGTCAGGACAATGAATTCCTTTTCAAACACCTTTATTTTTGTTTTCTTTTGCCAAATTATTATATTTGAAGGGAGAAGATTTTGTCAGAGAATCATATTTTTTAAATGTGGCTTTACAATCATTCTACCTAGGTTTAATCCAATGTCTGTCACTTACTAGTTCTGTAACCTTGGAGAGGTTACTTTACTTCTTGAGCAATTATTTGGAGAACAGAACTCAGAGAGACAAAGAGAGAGGCAAAGAAACCAGTTATGATATTATGGCAAGAGTCCAAGGAAATAAGATGGGTGCTTTAATGAATGTAATGCTTTATTAAGCAAATACTAATAGCCACATTTTCAGCTAGGTGCCAATGACATAAAATTAGATAAGTCATGGTCCTTGCATGTATGTAATTCACAGTCTATGGTAAAAGATACATAGAAAAACTATAAGCCAAGTTGTTAATTACCATAATATGGGTGTACATGAAGTCCTAGCGAACACAAAATTGATACCATTATTCCATATGTGTCCTGACCAACACAGTCCAATGGGGATATTTTTTCTCATTATCTAGGCAGTTAACTTCTATTATGCATCTTAAGATTGTATTACCTTTGTTCATTACACCTCACTGAAGGTTCAAATTAAGCAAGAGGAAAGGAGTTGGTTGATTTGTGCCCTTTACGATTTTACTATTTATGTCTGTGATGGCATTCAATGATTCTTATCTTTACTTAATGCTTTCGTTGAATTTAGTTTTTCAGTATTTAGCATAACTATACATTAAGTTTTACAATATATTACATATTTTGGTAAGCTTTGGGATAGGTAGAAAATATATTCTGATAATTTTTTACTTTCAACATTGCCTGCTGTCCTGTAATAAAAATATTCCACTTGTTCTTTCTTAATGACCTTTGCTAATAGATGGTCTCATGATCTGCTCTTTGATGTTAGAGTTAATTCAATGTTTAGAACAAATTTAAGAAAACATCCATGTTAATTCAGTATTTCTGAAAAGTTTTGAGACCCTTTGGACTTCAATTATTCTGGTAAAAGTGTGGAACTTTTTAATATAAGGTGAAAGAAAAACCAAGATTTGAAGTCAAACAAATATAAATTTGAATCTCAATTCTGACACTCATTATAAGATGGTAATGTTACTTTTTAGGGTGTGGGTCTCTTCATGTATAAACTGGTGTAACATTTCCTTCATAAAGTTATTTGAAGACTAAATTGTGATAATTTAAAAATCTTAGAGTAGTTTCTGGCTATTGACAAATGATCAATAACTGTATATTATTAGTATCACTACCTTACTGTCATATGTTGAATAGGGTATTGTTTATTAACTGGCAATTAGTTTTCAAACATCAAAATGCTACTATTATTAGTTTTAAAGTTGTATGGGCTTCCAATATTACAAAACTCAAATTTAAAAATAGAATATAAAACAAAATAGAGGACATTAGTCATATGCCATAAAACATATTTAAAGAATAACTTTTCCCACTGAAAACTGAAAAAGGCTTTCTCATTTTCAGAAAAAGTACCATTGATTGGCAAATTTATCTATAGAAAGAACAAATAAATATACTATAAGTTTAATGTAAATTATTTTTGAAATTCTAAATGCAAAGGTGTAACTATGAAATAATTCTATGGGAAAAGCATATGTAGAAATCAAGACAAATTTTTTACCATTTTTGGTTTTAATTTCTTCATCTCTTAATTGGATAATGCCAGCTTAATTAATGGTTCAAATTAAATTTATCATGTTAAGGTTCTACAAATGTTAGTCATTATATCTGATGCCTTACTATAGGGAAAGGAAATTAGTTCTTGATGTCACTTACTCCTTAGTAATTCTTTGGTTTTTAACTCAACTGTCATATATTAAAAACCCATAAGTTACAGCATTTGCTTGGCATACTTCTTGTTTTACTTACCTCCTAAACACCTTCTAGAAACTGCACTTCTCTGTCCCATTATCTTCAAACTATCCTCACAGCTGGCATCCACGTGGTTATAAGGACAGCTTCCATTTTAGGACAGTGAGACCACCACTCCCAGTCAATTGATCAAGCCCAGGGTTTCTAATGTAAATTGGTCCAATGAAAGTAGATCCACAATAACTACAAATGTGGATCTGGTATTTGGGAGCTGAGTCATGTTAATGACAATATTCTCAAAAGAGAATCCAACAACATCTACTACTTAGTTTGTAAGACTCCTTCTTGTATGCCACAAGATAGTTCAGTATTCCTTTAATAATTTTGCCTGCTCTCACCCCATCCCCATTTTTTCTTATTTGTTTCTTTTGTTTAGGCAAACTGGAGAAAGCTCCTCCTATTTAAAAACAAACATTGAAGTGGATATATTAGGCATTTGGCAGATCATCTTCTTTGGCTCCCCAATCCATGAGTAAGGTTATTATCATATGCAAGGCCAGGTAGAATACATTGGAGGAAATTTCCTTTAAAGTCTATATTTGTAGCAGAAGCTTCAAAATCTTAAGCCACCATCAAAGACATGAATTAGGCAGGCATTTTCATCCTTATCAATATACCCAATCACTCATCAATAGTGTCAAAAGACTGATGGGTGTTGAAGATTGATGGGGGATTGATCAGTCTAACTTTAATCAGATAATAAGTTCAATGCTAGCTAATATTTTATGTATGTGTTCCATACCCTATTAGAATAATGTACTCCACTAATTTGGTATACAAATATATTAACCTGTCAATGCATTTTTCTCACTCAGTATTCATTACTCTACCAAAAGTAGTTTGCCTTCACCCACAACTTTTATGTCCAAGGGATTTCTACTCAAGTTTAGGACACTATGACTATGTTACTATCTCTCTTGGATTTGCCAAGAGTGGTTACTATTGTGAGGGTGCACAAATCTATGCAACCATGTCAGGATGAACATGTTCTTGCTTAAGTACCTCTTCAGAGCATCATTTTTATAATTCAAAAGCAAATCAGAGTGATTGTGGCACCTCTAAAACTTCCTACACTGAGTTCAGAAAACAAAAGGTATTCTGTATGTGCCACAGTTGCTGATCTGTAAGTAGTTGTCTCTTACAGAATATTTAAAAAGGCTAATACATTATTTTAACGTTCATTTATTGAGCTTCTGCTATGTGAGAGGCATTATCCAAGGTGATTAACAGATATTATTTTATTCAATCATAATAACACTCCTGTAATGGAAATCGTATTTTTCCCATTTTACATTCATGGACAGTGAGGCATAGAGAAGATAAATAAATTTTCTCTGTTTCTCACATCTAATCAGTGGTTGAACATGGATTCACATCTGGATTTTACAAAACCTACAATGTATAATTAGAATATCCTTCAGGAAAAAGTGACAAACTTCAAATAAAGCAGCTCAAAATATAGTTTTTTTTTTAAAAGAAACAAACAAAAGTCTAGAGTCTAAGGCTAGTACAAGGCTTACCAATGCCATCAGAGTCTGAAGTACTTTTCATCCTTCTGCTCATTTATACTTTGAAAAGCAGTTTAGTTAGAGCATAAGAGCACAGCTCCGGGGTCAGATCTTTTGGGTTCATTTCCTATCTCCATTATAAAATTGCCATATGACCTTGGGCAACTTACTTAATCTCTTTATTTGCTTTATTTTCTTTATATCAATAATAGATATAATAATAATACCTAAACTACAGGATTTTTGTGAGAATTAGAATAAAGTCTAACCTTTGAGGGCAGCCTACAGAAATAGGATGGACTCCTCAACACAAAATTTGTTTCTAATGAGAAACAAAGTTGAGACTGATGATGCCATATGTACATCAAAAAAGTATGAAAATGTTTATTCCTCACATAATAGTTCTTTCTGGGAGAACAGAAAAGGCTTCAAAGCAGGTCCAAAGAGGGTTTGAGAGAGCAGAAAAAGGAGATGGCTTGGATTTGATTGTAGTTAGGGGGTTGGACTGAAGCAAGAGCTCCCATGCACAAAGATGTAGTGGCTTGAATGTTTTTAATTTCCTGTCAGCACCAAAGGAGGGAACCCCTGGCTTTCTTATCAGCTTTCCCAAGATGTGAGACAGAAGGAAAAGAGGAATTTGTAAAGTTTGCAAGCTGTCATCAGTCAGATATCAAAAAATGAAGTCAGATTCTTCATGAAAATTCATCGCTTATGTTTAAGTAAAGACTGAAATATGCCATGTTTTGTTTAATTGAATTTAAAGTCATTTAAGTAAGACATTATGGCACCCCATGAGGCAAGTAACTGAGTCCTAAAAGAGGTGAAAATTCTCTTGAATGTTCTGTTCAAGAGAACTTCACTGTATATTTTTTGAAATGAAGTGTGTGCCTTGGTCACTATTAATAATGCCTGGATTTCTGAAGCTGACAAGGAATGTCTTGATGAGATTTTGTATTGTGTCTTTAGCATGCACAGAGATATGTACTACCTTGATTTATAGTTTGGGTAACTATGAAGTAAGAGATTTTCAAAAGTTCTTTATCCCAAAGGGGACAGCCTTGGATAAATAATTATTGTCTCCATTGGCAAGATCAGACAACCAGACCAATGGCAATGTCCCAAATCTAAAAATGTGCAGATGGGGCTGATTGTTGGCCAAGGTATCCAGTGATAAAATGACTGAGATTCGGCCAGTTTTGTTTGTCCTTGAGTCCTGTCACCACTCAGTGACGTCCTATTTAAGGGATAAAAAGCAGCAGCTCTCTAGCAAGCTTCATTACACACAATGGTGGCTCTATTTTCTGTAAAGCATAGTAACTCGTTTTGCTGTTCACTCATTTGATCCCAAGAAGCTTCCCAGGTAGTCAAGGGGTCCAGGAGAGGCGTAACCTCCTCCAGCACTGTGGTATCTAGCTAGGGACTGAGAATAGGGAAGGGCAACCCCTCCTGCAAGTGGGATATGCCAGGAGATCTGGGTTTGGCTTTATTCTGTAAGTACAATTTCTGTCTTAGCAAGGAGACCTTGGTGGCTATGCCAAGCTTGTGGGTACTGTTTCTGTAACCCAAGACATAATGGGAAACTATGTAACAAGGGTCATAAGTGCAGGGCCAATGAGATATTTTATTTCCAGAACAATCCAGTGTGTAGCCAGCAATCAATATAATGGCATATAGTGTGGTACTAAGGAAGACAGTTTCATGTACCAGAAGTCCATGGGCATTAATTACAATCATGGGTGGTTGAGAGACTCCAGGAGGAATGATAGTAGTTGCTAAAGTCTCTATTATGAAGGAGTCTCTGGGATCATTAATGAGAGTGCCTGCTGTATTGCAATTTGGACAGATTCTAGAGAATTTTGGCATGGGGTCCCATCCAATGTAGCAAATTTGCAAGTAATATCATAACAGACTTAAGTAAAATTTGTAAACAAGGAATATGTTGCCTTCAGAATCCAAAAAGTCCTAAAATGTGTTGGTCTTGCTTTAATATTGTGGGTACCGAGAAGGTCAATAGCTGTGCATTTATAATGTCAGAGATTCAGTGGTCTTTGGTGGAACAAACAATTTTCACAAACTTAGCTGGGTGTGGGGCCTTTTACTATGCAAACTATGTGTGGGACAATGAGCCATCTCCTTTATGTGAACTGTTTTGTGAGTATCTGCATGTCTTTAATTAGTGTGTGAAGTGAATTTCCTTGGAGGATGACATCAATGCAATATTATACCTGTGCTACAGGAGAATATTGGATATAATTAAGGTTGTTTGCAAAGATTGTGGGTGATGGCAGGGCTGTTGAGATAACCCAGCAGAGTAAAGGTACACTGTGCTTTTTTAGAAGATAAAGGCAAACTGCAGCAGAGAGCCTATTAAAATAGGCACTGAACATAATATATTCACCAAATCTGTGACTGCAGAGGATTTATAGTTTGCTGATTGGATGAAGGCAGTAATTTCAATAATATTGGGTATGAGGGCTTTAATGGTTGGAGCCACAGCATTGAAGTTGTGGTAATCTTTCTTTTCAAATTTAAGGACAAGTCAAATGTGATTGTTAAAGGGAGGAGCAGTGTGCATAATAACCTCATCTAAAAAGGCCTTGTGTTACAATCCTTGAAGATACTGTTTTAATTTATATTCATTTATATTAGCCATATTAATCAGGAATGGAGGTTCATGAAAGATTTCTTTGTCAGGCTAATTGTAAGTACAAAAGAAATTACTTTTATTGAGTAAGAGTATTCATGCCTACTATGGGATATTTTAGGGCAATAGGTGCTATGATTATGGAGAATTTAAGCAAGGCAATAGTTCTCATGGATAAGGTAAAACATTCCTGGTTTTGCCCTGTATTTTATGTTTGCTAAATTTCCTAAGAGTATAGGGAATACCTAGTTTAAATATAATGGAATTCCCAAGCTTAACTCTAATTTGAGATCTAGTATTGATTAAGTCTATTAAAGTTTCCTAATTGGTGCTTTTCAGCAGATGTTAAATTAATTTAGAACCTATGTTCTAGAGGTCCAAGTCAACCAGCCCCATTTTACCTTTATCACAAATTCTTTTTGCAAATATCTGGATTTCCAATTAGATCAAACTGTGGACTTCTATTTCAGGATGTGTTTCTTCCCCTGTATCCCATGTTTTGGTGGTTTATGGATATACCTTAAGGTTGTCCTCTCTAGCCTGCCAGCAAGGCAGGCTCCCAAGCAGATCTGTAAATGGCTAGAGACAATAGGGTAAGACTGGACTGTATTTTCTTATGGATGAAGAGTGGGGCTAGGGTGAGATTTCCTGTGTATGCATGTGCCATGGCTTAAGTGGTTTAAAATGCTCTTTAGTGCCAAAGTGGGGAGCACTTAGTATTTCTTATCAACTTTCCCAGATTTAGGCTGAAGAGGAAGAGAGAATAGAGGGACTTGAAAGCTATCAGTCGTCAAATATTAAAATTGGAGACAGATTCTATTACACTAACATTTTTTTCAACAAACATGTTTTGGTCATCCTTAGGGTGTTAAATTGCACATCATATTTGTCACTCCATAATCACAAAATGGCAACTGGACTCGCAAGTATCACACAAATATTTCCTAGAAGGAGGAAGGGGAAAGACCTAAGTCAGCAAGCATTGCACCTACCACTTCTATCAAGTAAGGAAAAACTTTCCCAAGAACTCTTACTGCAGCTTTTCCCTTAAATATCATTGAATCCCTCAGTGACATGGCTATCCATACTACAAGGAAGACTGAGAAAATTAGTATTTCTAACTTAGAACACAATGAGGGGTCCTCTTAGCAAAGAGGGGCTTAATGACTCTTGGTAGGTAGTTAGCTGACCATGGCAGTTATGTTTTTTTTAAAAATATCTTTCTGGGGTTTCCCTGGTGGCGCAATGGTTGAGAATCTGCCTGCCAATGCAGGGGACACGGGTTCGAGCCCTGGTCTGGGAAGATCCCACATGCCACAGAGCAACTAAGCCCGTGCTCCACAGCTACTGAGCCTGCACGTCTGGAGCCTGTGCTCCGCAACAAGAGAGGCTGCAACAGTGAGAGGCCCGCGCACCACGATGAAGAGTGGCCCCCGCTTGCCGTAACTAGAGAAAGCCCTCGCACAGAAAGGAAGACCCAACACAGCCAAAAATAAATAAATAAATAAATAAATTTATAAAAAACAAAATTAAAAAATTAAAAAAATATATATCTTTCTGGAAAGCATTTGCACAATAGTTACCAACAATTATATATGCTGTGAATTGTTTTACTGCAGCACAATCCTATCCCCTGCCGTTAAAAGTTGACAACATCCATCGCATACAACAGCTAAAGAATTGGCAGTGGTTGTTGCTCTGACAGTATTGCTTCTTGTCTTAGACATGAAGAACAAGGGAGGGGTCAAGAGAGGAAGCGCTTATTATACTGGAAACACACTAAAATTTCTTATCTTTCTGTTTGAATGGCTAACTAATGAAAATGCATTTTTTAAGAGATCATTGTATAGTCACCTATGTAGCTTGTCTTTTTAAAAAAGATAGAAATAGAAAGACTTGACCCTGAATATTAAATGTGAGTTATTTCTGACTCTATATTAGACATAAATTATATTTCCCACCCATTCCTAAAGGTCAAATAATCAGTCATAGGAAAATTTTTTAAAGTACATTTCCATTCAGTCACATAAGCAAATAATGAGGAGGGAAGGACAGTGTGTATTTTAAAAAACCAGAATAAAAGCTGTCCACATTTGGATATCACAATTGTATATCTCAGGGCTTTTCCTTTCATACTTAGGAAACATAATGCCCCTAGAAGGAAAAGAAGAAATTCAAGCTATTAAACACATGTTCTTTTCTCTGTGCCTCTGCATTAATTAATGTCCTGAGCTCACACAGCTGTAAAGTTATACTGATGTCCTCTTTAGACTGTGCCTCACATGACTTTACTTAGAAAGGGAGAGAAAGGCTTGTCAAGTCAGGAGTAAATGATATATCTCATTTGCATTGAAATATAGAGAGGACCAAAGAAACGGGCTGCTTCTTCTTTGCCAAGTGCATTTCTTTCTTCATAATATACGGATGATAAAATGGAGCTGGACATGCCACATCATTTGCATTTGGACTTGCTTCCATTAATGCCTTCTTATGCCTCTTATTTAAAAAACAAATGAAACACTGAATTCTTCTATTCAGGAAGTTATTAGATCCCCATGCAATTTTTTTTTCGTATGCTGAGAACTAGATCTGGCTTCCTGCTCTGGATTATTTTATCCTGTTAGAGTATCTGCATGATTGAAAACAACCTTGTAAATAAAATAGTCCAAATTTACTTTATGATAAAAATGATTTATAACCATTCTCCTAACAGGAAGTACAGTCAAACCTTAAATGAGACATTCTTTACTACCTGGCTTAAAGCATTATTCACCAGAGGCTAGTGGTGGTGAGCAATTATTTAAAATTGGTCTTGCTTTCCGACCATATGAAATAATTTGATTCTTAAAAAAATTTTTTTTCAAGTGAAACATCACTCATTACAAAAACATTACAATAACAGCTATGTTTGTCCTCATTTTTCCATCATATTCTTACTTATAAAAGAAACAAAAAATAAAACTTTAATCATACTTTTCCCTGCTCAAGGAGAATAATATTATTTCACTTAATGACTAAATATATGATATTAACAATTTTCTGTCAGCTAGACTCCTTATGAATGGCACTAAAGTGAATGAATATTTCCAGAATCAGCAGAGAGCATTCTTTAGACTGTGTTACCACAAGCATGACACTATAGGGAAGGTACAACATTATGTCTGAAAAGCAAGGCAGTGTCCTTTCTCACCTGGTTCCCTTGCACTGTTGGATTCACTCCTGCTTGCTGGGATTGTAGCAGGCTAATTCCCTGCCTGCTGTTTCTAGGTCAGGCTAGTCTGCCCTTGCCTGGATTCTACACGCACAGACATTTCACCAGTTAATTACTTCTCCTCCTGTGTATTGTTCAAGAAGCTGCACCATTACATGTCGCACTACTAGGTTACTATGGTAAAGGAAGTGCTAATTTAATTTATTATTGGAGGATACTGACTTAAATACAAAAAATGTCATAAGGAAGAATCCTGTAGTGAGAAAGTCATTTAGATTGTAAGCTTTTAATTCAAGTCAACCCATTAAGTACATGGGACTATTTGACCTTGGCATACAAAACAACAACTTGGTATTATAAAACATTTAAAATTAGGTTACAATTAATTTCTAACATTAACATTTTTTAAAACTTCTTACTGCTTGTTAAAATTTTTTGAATAGTTTATTTACATATTTTTATAAGAAATTTTATTTTACCCTTTTCCTTAGCCTGATTCATTCATGTACAAATTTCTGGTCTTTAAAGAAATCTCTGCATAAGTGACCTTTGTAAAAAATTGTCTAAACTCACTACTTTCAATTATTTAGCTTTTATTCCTTCCTCACTGTGCAGCTGTGTCTCTCTTAGTCTCACTAGTGTTGTCACTAATACCCAGTGGCAGAGCAACTGTGAGGGGAAAAACCCCTCGTATGAGGTACTACAAAAAGACTTTTTCTTACATTTAAGGGATTAATAAATGATATCTCTTAATTCTTACTCTCTCAAGTTGGGAAACAATATATAGACAAGTGAGTATTTTAAAAAATTTACTAGATACTGTTGCTTAGTGAAGGTAGCTTTAACTTATCTGGTCAAAATAACTTTCTAACTTTCTGACACTGAATTGAAGAACCTTATCCAATCTCAAAGAGGTCTCTGCTTTCTGGGGAAGATCCTGCTTGGCTAAAAAGAAAACATAGTAATGAGCAGACCATGAAGAACCTTTTTTGCAGGCAGGAAGAGGAAGGGAAAGAAGCTGAACTGAACTTCCTCCCCCAATTCACTCTACATTACTTCCCCTACATGCAAACCAGTTAGGTTCCAAGAGCACATTCGTAAGTCCAATTTGTTCGTAAGTCCAACAAAGTTATCTTAGGTACCCAACTAACACAATCGGCTATATAGTACTGTACTGTAATGGGTTTATTATACTTTTCACACAAATAATACATAAAAAACAAACAAACACAAAATATAAAGTAAACATTTTTAATCTTACAGTACAGCACCTTGAAAAGTACAGTAGTACGGTACAACATCTGGCATCCGGGGCTGGCATAGAGTGAACAGGCAAGAAGAGTTATTGACTGGAGGAGGGAGAGGAGGTGGGAGATGGTAGAGCTGAAGGATCATCAACAATAGGAGACGGAGGGCAAGCTGCAGTTTCACTCACGCCTGACGTTGACGGCATAGGTTCTGGTTCCTTGCTGGATTCAATTCTATCTATCCTCTTGAAAAAATGATCCAGTGATGTCTGAGTAGCTCTTTTTTTCTCAAAATAGATGACAGGGTAGCACTGGATCGTATTCTGAACAGCTGCTGCATCCTTCATGTACCATTCTACGTTTGGGTCCTGTGCCTCAAAAACTAACAGTGCTTCCTCAGATAAAGAAAATCCCCTTGCCATTTCCTGCATCGTGAATCTTTTCAGTTCTTCAGTTACTTCTTCTTCCTCTTATCTCTCTTTGTCCTTTCTCTGGGCCTTCAATTCCATCAGGTCTTCATTGGTAAGCCCCTTGTGTTGCACATCAAGGAGTTCAATGAAGTCGTCCTCTTGCAGATATAGCTTGAAATAAAGATACTGTACTACTGTACTCTATACAGTACTGTACAGTAAAGTACACAAAACTACAACCACTTGTACAGGATGCGTGCACGTGACAATGTACGCCACACATGTGATTGGACACGCGAACACACATTGGCATCTTTGAAAGTTCGCAACTTGAAAGTTCGTATGTAGGGGACTTACTACATTAGTTCCCTATCACCACTATAAAATATTAGCACAAACTTAGTGGCATAAAACAAGACAAATGTATTATCTTGCAGATTAGTAGGTAAGACACCTTCTACAGGTCTCACAGAGCCAAAATCAAGCTGTTGGCAATGCTGCATTCTTCTGAAGACTCTAGGGAGAGGCAAGTTCCTTGCCTTTTCCAGCTTCTCCAGGATGCCTGCATTCACTGGCTCTTGGCCCTACTCTGACTTCAAAGTCAGCAGTGGCAGGTTGAATCCTTGTCACATCAAATTATCTCTGACCTCCTTTTCTGTCTTCCTCTTTCACTTTTAATGATCCATTTTGCCCACCCAAATAATCCTGAATAACCTTCCTATTTTATGGTAGGCTGATTAGCAAATTTAATTCTACTTGCTGCCTTAATTCCCCTTGCTACGTAAGGTGTCATATTCACAGATTCCAGGGATTAAAATGTGCCTGTGTTTTGTTTTATTTTTTTTAGCATCTTTGTTGGAGTATAATTGCTTTACAATGTTGCATTAGTGGCTGCTGTATAACAAAGTGAATCAGCTATATGCATACGTATATCCACATATCCCCTCCCTCTTGTGCCTCCCTCCCACCCTCCTTATCCCACCCCTCTAAGTGGTTGCAAAGCACCGAGCTGATCTCCCTGTGCTATGCAGCTGTATCCCACTAGCTACTATTTTACATTTGGTAGTGTATATATGTCACTGTTACTCTCTCACTTTGTCCCAGCTTACCCTTCCCCTTCTCTGTGTCCTCAAGTCCATTCTCTATGTCTGTGTCTTTATTCCTGTCCTGCCCCTAGGTTCATCAGAACAATTTTTTTTTTTATTCCACATATATGTGTTGGCATAGGGTATTTGTTTTTCTCTTTCTGACTTACTTTACTCTTAATGACAGACTCTAGGTCCATCCACCTCACTAAAAATAACTCTATTTCATTTCTTTTTATGGTTGACTAATATTCCATTGTATCTATGGGCCACATCTTCTTTATCCATTCTTCTGTCGAAGGACACTTAGGTTGCTTCCACGTCCTGGCTATTGTAAATAGTGCTGCAATCAACATTGTGGTACATGACTTTTTTTGAAAACATAGCAATAAACCTCTTTGACATTGGTCTTAGCAATGGTTTTTTGGTTATGACACCAAAAACACCAACAATAAAAACAAAAGTAAATAAGTGGGACTACATCAAACTAAAAAGTTTCTCACAGCAAAAGAAAATCAAGGGAATAAAGAGGCAATCTATGGAATGGGAGAAAATATTTTCAAACCATATATCTGATAAGGGACTAATATTTAAAATATATGAAAAACTCATACTAATCAATAACAGCAAAAAAACCAATTCAAAAATGGGCAGAGGCACCGAATCAACATTTTTCCAAAGAACAAATACAAATGGCCAACAAATACATGAAAAGATGCTCATATTACTAATCAGCAGGGAAATTCAAAATCAAAACCACAATGAGATATCACCTCACACTTGTTAGAATGGCTATTATCAAAAAAGCAAGAAGTAACAAGGGTTGATTAAGGATGGGGAACAAAGGGAACAACGGTGCACTGTTGGTGGGAATGTAAATTGGCATAATCACTATGGAAAACAGTATGGAGCTTCCTCAAAAAATTGAAATTAGAGCTACCATATAATCCAGCAATCCCACATCTGATTATATATCTGAAGAAAATGAAATCACTATCTTAAAGAGTTATCTGCGCCCCCATGCAGTATTTTTCACAATATCTAAGATATGAAAACTACCTAAATGTCCATCAGCAAATAAATGGATAAAGAAAAGGTAGTAGATATACACAATGGAATATCATTCAGCCTTAAAAATAAGGAAATCCTGCTATTTGTGATAACATGAAACTTAGGGGTATTATGCTAAGTGAAATGTCAGTGAGAGAAAAGCAAATACTGCATGATTTCACATATATGTGGAATCTGAAAAAAAAAAGACACATATGGAAACAGAGAGTAGAATGGTGACTTCCAGTGGCTGGTGTTTGAGAGAAATAGATGTTTGTCAAAGGATACAAACTTCCAGTAATAAGATGAATAAATTCTGGGTATTTAATAATCAGTGTTTTGACTGTAATTAATAATACTGTATTATATGCTTGAAAATTGCTATGAGAACAGATCTTTAAAGTTCTTGCCACAAACACACCCACACAGATTTTAATTATGTGAGGTGACGAATGTGCTTCATAACTTTATCATGGTAATCATTTTACAATAAATAAATATATCAAATCATCAGGCTATACACTTTAAGCTTACATGGTGTCATATGTCAATTATGTCTCAATAAAGTTAGGGGGAAATATGGATACCATGCAAGGTGGTCAACCATTTAAACATGGGAATAGAAATATTATGATTATAAAATTACTATAGAAGTCTCATATATTTGTATGGTCTTAAGTTTCAATCCAATATAACTGTCCAAATTTCCTTGCACTATCTTTTCTCATTTCTTTGAATTTTTAACTTCTTTCTTATTGCCCTTATGTATAAAAATTGCCAACTACATACCAATTCAAGATAAAGTAGGAAGGTAAAATCACAAAGGAGGAATAACATCTTAAAAGGAGAGAGATTAAAGGGAAGATAAAGGCAGTCTCTCAAAAACTGCTAATAGTAAAGTTTAAACGACCTCTGAATTCCTAAGAAGTATTATTTTGAGGGAAATTTTGGTAAGAATAATTTGAAAGAACTTTATTATGTTATTTTAGTCTATTTTTCTCCCTGGAAGGGGAAAATCAAAGTAAAAAACTACACCTTTAGATCATTTTGCTAACCTTCGATGAAAAGAAATCACTTACCTCATATTGGGTGGACTATTTCTATATTTATAAAAGCCCAAGACAAAATTCCTGAAGATATTTTATTTTAAAAAAATGCACACAATATTTTTGATGTTTTAAGATAACGTTCACATTTGGAAATTATATGCATAGAATGGGTTTTAAATGACAATTGTATCTTGTGCTGTAATTGTCTCATGTCTTGGCTATTTGTGTGTTTGCTAATCATTAATTGCAAATAGTTTTACTGAATTAATTGTATCAATAGAATTAAAGATGTCAGAATTGTAGTCTAGTTAAGTGAAATAAACTAAAGTAGACCTTGGCCAAAGTGTCCCCTGGCTAGGGTTACCAGGTCTTTTAAGAGTTGGAGATAACTTCTCTCAGAAGACTGGTAGCATAGGAAAAGGAAACTTACCAGGCAATTTCATGAGAAAGAAGACAACAGAAAATAAGGCATAAAAACAATGAAAAATCAGTACAAGAACAAAATCTTTAGAGAAAGATAAGTAACTTAAGAAAGATTTTCCTTCTAAACAAGAAATTTTCATCCTAAAACTCCATTATTTTATCATTAGAAGACTGAGTTACTAGGATTAAAGTTTCACTCCCAAAACATGGCTATGAACCAAAGGTCAAGGTGAAGACAAGTAAATTGGTGGTGTCACGCTAGACTGAGAATTAATAAATGGCTGGCAATGTGTTTCTGCTCTCTGCAGTTTAAGCTCAGACTAGGGGCTGAATAACTTGGAGAGCAGGAGTAAGTTAGAGAGGTAGATGGAGTGATAAATACAGAAATGTACCGACAGACAGAAATGTATTGATCTAGAAACATTTCCAAGCAGAGGGAACTAGGCCTAAAGAAATTGTCAAGGAAACCAATTCAAACCGCAAGATAACTGGCATTGATGATGTAGCACCTATTCATACTCTTAGGTAGGAAATAGCATCAATATTCTGCTGAACTAATGATAATATAAAATAGCAGTGGGAATACTGACTCTGATGGGTTAAAAATAATGCAAACAGTAATAGACCTAGCAAACACTTGCTCATTAAGGAAGTTTCCTCAGCTATGCCACTCTTCCATTAAAAGGACATGGATATATAAAACCTTGCTAGTACTGATTGTTCTGCAGAGTATAACAAACCTTAAGCTACTATCAAGCATTTCCAGGACGTGGATGTCACCGAACATGCATTGTCCTCACTCCCCACCTGCCACTTTTCCTGTGGTGGTTACAGCTTTGAGTTTCCCCAAGCAACTCATGGTTGATCCTTTTGCACCTCACGTGGTGTGAGTTTTTCTAAATAGTTTTCCAGATTGTCCTTTGAAAAACTGAGTCAGAGGCTCATTTCTGCCCATAAAGAAAGTCAATCTAATATAAAATAACTGATTGCAAATGAAAATGCAAAGAACCTCAAAGCTGTTAAACAGAAATCTTTTGAAAAAATGACAATTTATTTACCATTCAGCAGGTATCTATCGAGAGTCAACCATCAGTCAGAAATGGAGTGAAATGCTATGGACATGAATGTGAGCAAGATAGTCTCTTCTCTCAAGAATTTTCTTATGGAAAAATTGATGTAAACAGGCAAACATGTGCTTATAAGTGTTGAAGAATTCATCTAAGAGTGTTTATTTCAACTGAGCAGAATGAGATATTTTAGAGATGAAAGTTCAGCCCTATTGGTGCTTCTCAAGTCAAAATATATACACACTTGCATGTTCCACTTATGTGTTTTAATAGCAATTTTGATATTTGCATAATATTTTCAGTTTTCAATCCTTTGTACATATAATTTTATCATTATACTGTAAAGGTATTTTAATCAGTATGAATCTGTAGATAACACAGAATAAATGCTTGCTGATGGCTATAAAGTAAAAATTGAACCTGTAAAAAAGAAACTTACTCTAGTGTTAAAATATTTTAGAGTTTATTCTAAATGGTCTTTGCAATATTCCAGAACTTATACTGTTTTAGAAAGTGAGGAAATAACAATCACAGAGTCTTCTGAGGATGACTAGCTTTTAGAGGAGAATTGTCAGCCATTGCTTCGTTGATTTCAGCTTGATTTCCTTTCAGAATGAGAAATTATAATGAATCACCACCAATCAGCAAACCTGATTATGGATGTCAGCTATATAGCCTAAAAAAAGCACCTGCTTCCTGGGCAAGTACTAGACAGCTGTGGGCAAGACTGTAACTAAGTAGTCCTATGCCAGCAATAAAGATTTTGAAAATCTCCCAACCCTAAAACCTCTCCATCTGTAACATAATTCATATATATATATATATATATATATGTATATATATATATATATATATATAATATAATCCATTATATTTTTGTTGACAGCACACTCATTTTAGTCCAAAAGTGCAAGTTAAATATCAATGTGTGTGTCTATGTATGTTTCGGATAAGCTTTAAATTTTATTTTATGATGTAGTTCTACTTTCATTTTAAATAACAAATTCATAACATTTTCTAAGGCATAAAATTACTAAAGTTCTTAATTCAGCCCAGATGTTATCACTACCCTTCTCCAAGATAATTAGTTCTCCTCTATTTGGCAGAGTCCTGTGCCAAACCACCTGAGAAACAACTGGGTTGTTTTGGTTTCAAATTGTCTTTGTTAATGGTCTTTGACTTGTGCATAAACTTCTTCTGAAATCTGTCTACATAGAAAGGTTGATTTGCTCAAAATAACAGAAATGGGCCAAAACATATATCACAAGACAGAGGTAATTTTAGCTATGTTTCTCTGGAAAAGACAATGTAACAGACAGAAACTTTAGGCAAGATAATCTCTAGGTTAATACCTTTAATTAATGCTGTTACAGGAAAGGTTAAATTGTTTTGGATGGGTAATTGGACACTCTCTAAAAATCTCTCAGTTTTAATATTTTGATTATAAATGTGACAGCTGGGATGGAATACAAACCTCTTTTGAAAGTTTTAATTTGCTTAACAAGTGCTTTTGGTACAGAAGGTATGGTAATTTATCTTTTTTTTCCAAAATAAGTGTTCGCTTAACTCAAGGATGCTACTGGTGACAGGGTTTAGCATTGATGAGTGAGCATGACCTCAAAGATCAACACAGGGCTAACAGATGTTTTTGTGTTGTCAATATATAAAGATTTTACAGTGAAAATTAAAGCCAGATGTTTCAATGAGGATGCATAACTATCTGTACAGTCCAAATAAAGCATTTTGTTTTGTGTTATAAGCAAGACCTTCATGTTAAAACCTACTAACAAACCATTTCAAGGTTTAAAAACATGATATTTTTTGCCATATGAATAGCTCTCTTTTCTATTTTCCCTCATGTCTTAATAATAAACTCCAAAATGAAGAACCAAAAGTCATAACATTTACATATGTTATGTAACATTTACAACTCCATGTTTCAATAAAATGACTGGATAACCAAAACAAGGGGTGGATATTGGTAATCTCTTACAACTATCACAGTGACATTCTTTGTCAACTAAATTATCATTTTACTATGATCTCCATTCACTTCAAAATTTTTCTTAGAAAAATTAAACAAGACTACCTACCTTTGGAAACCATGGCTATAAGACCTTTAGTGATTTTAATGAAATCTAAGAGCCACTGAATAAAATTTAAATATTATGGTTATACCTGAAATGTAATTAAAATATTCATAGATATTTCAAACTCTATTATTTATGAATTTTTAAAATTAAAGTATAATTGAATTACAATGTTGTGTTAATTACTACTGTACAGCAAAGTGACTCAGTTATACATATATATACATTCATTTTCATATTCTTTTCCATTATGATTTATCACAGGATATTGAATATAGTTCCCTGTGCTATACAGTAGCATGCACTGTACAGCAGTAATGAACACATTATAATTCAATTATACCTTAATTTTAAAAATTCATAAATAATAGAGTTTGAAATATCATTATAAACATCTTAATCTCCAAATACAATAATTGAAAATGTCCCCCTTTTTAGCTAAAAGGTGCTAAATAAGTAATATAAAATATACTTTCCATTGTATATGCAATATGTAGTAAATATCTTTTGGTATATAATTTAAAAAGCATATTTTCCATGACCAGTTGCAGTAATATTTCCACACCATTCCAAAAGTGTCTATGGACCTTTTCTTATAAAACAATTATTTATTTCCTCTAGGATAGAAATTTAGTTATTTCCAACATTTCACATTAAATGATAAAGTTTTATTTGACATTTTGAAATGAGTTTAAATGCTAGATCAATTAAGATAAGCAAAGGCATAATATATCTAGAACTGTGTATAACCTAGTTATAAAATGCAAGGTGGTCAAAAGGTACAATTTCCAGTTATAATATAAATAAGTACTAAGGATGTACTGTACAACATGGTTAATAAAATGAACACGACTCTATGTTATATATGAAAGTTGTTAAGAGAGTAAACCCTAAGAGTTCTCATCACAGGGAAAAGTATTGTTTTTCTTTTTCTTTTATTTTGTAACTCTTTGAGATGATGGATGTTCACTAAACTTATTGTAGTAATCATTTCATTATGTATGTAAGTCAAATTATTATGCTGTAAACCTTAAACTTATATAGTGCTGTAGGTCAACTATATCTCAATAAATATATTATATCTCAATAAACTGGAAAACAATAAAATAAAGTCCAAATAAATTGTATTGTCCCAATTATTTTTAATATACTGACTAGCAACATTGTTCAGATAACTTCAAGTTAAAAAACTACAATAGTTTTTAATAAAAAAATTATTTTTAATACCAGTCTTTCAGCCATTGAGATCACTCCGTGGTAAATAAATGGAATAATATTTTTGTGTTATCTTTCCAGATACACACACATTTCCCCCACCCCTGTCATCACATACATATTTTTTCACTCTTTTAAGAAAATGTTATAATTTTGTACCCATTGCTTCTCATACTGAAAGTTTTTTCCTTAATCAAGAAAAAATTTGATTTTTCCTTCTTTCCTCAAGGATAATGAGGTTGCCTGGCTTTTTTTATATTGTGTAGAATACATTTCATTAAACTACATTTTGCTATGGTTTTAAGATTATAAAATTGATGCTACGTTATATGGTGTGTAGGTATACATATTAATTTAAAATTACAGGCATTTTAAGTGGTCTTCTGCATTACTCGATAATATGGGTTCACTTTTTTCAACTTTTTGATTATTCTAACTACCAGTTTCACTCTTTTTAAATTTATATCTTCAGGTATAATTTTATGCTTAATTTTTTTTCAAGCAGTAATATTCACTTTGTTTACCTGTGTGTCTTACATAGAGCATAGTCACAGATTTTAATCTTAATTCCTTTGAACTATGTTAGCAGATATTTTTTACCCATTGTATTTATTGATATAATAAATGTGTACCAATTCTGTACTACTACAATTGTTTTGCTTTCTCTATGTATTTTTATATAATTTTTATTTTTTCTGCATTTTTGCTTTGAGTGTGGTGTGTGTTTATGTTAATATTTTTTGCTTTAGTAATTAACTATATAACTTTATATTTGTACCCCAAATCTTCTATTTGTTAAAAAATTTTATTTCCTAATGTAGATATTTATGTTCCTTCTTTCTCCATGGTCCATGTCTTTCCATTTTTTCCACTAATCATTTAGTGTCAGTTATATTATAATTTTTTGTGTTTATATTTTTAAATAGTATTTTTAGATAATTTATTTGCTTGATCAAGTATAATATCCTTCAACCCAATGAGGAGATCAGACAATTTACCCATCTCCCATCTTCTTTCTCCATTTCCATGGTAAAAAATAACATTTTCATTCTAACCAAACATTTCTTTTTGTCTGGGTTCTGATCTTAAATGTTAACCAAAGTCCTTTTTTTCTGTATTTTATTTGAAACATTTTTTTTTTTACTGATCGGCAAAAAGACTTCTTTTTTTTTTTTTACAGAAAGAGAAAGCAGACATAAATTTCAGCACATCTTCAAAGCA
The DNA here is from genome assembly GCF_005190385.1 of Monodon monoceros. Taxonomy (NCBI): domain Eukaryota; kingdom Metazoa; phylum Chordata; class Mammalia; order Artiodactyla; family Monodontidae; genus Monodon; species Monodon monoceros. The sequence continues at coordinate 79,342,271 of NW_021703777.1, read as the reverse complement.
ACAATCTGTATATATTTTTTATTACACTGCTAAGGAAACCAATTCTGATAGTTATAAAACAAAGTAATTTTTTATATTGTAATTACTTTTCATCTGTCAAAGTTTTTAAAGAACTAATATGAAAATCATTCTCAGTTTTAATCAATTTTAGTTGAAAAAGTAATTACAGATTGAAAAAATATCTAATGCTTTACTGTGGATGAGATAAAAAAACACAAAGTCTTTGGGAAATAAATCAGAATCAGCTTTATCTAAAAACCCTACATTTAAAGCTAAGGAAATAATTAGAAATGTTGACAAAAATAATCATTGCAGAAATTTACATAGCTCTTAACAATTAGATTTTTGAAGATCATTCAATGACATCTCATAATGTAAGGTTTTCTGAAAATGAAAGATACTAATCTTTAATAGTATTAATTATTAATTCTGTTTGTTTAAAAATGCTTGTAAAACAACATAAAAGGACTCAAATTAAATATAACTAATTAATAAACACAATTTTCTTTTTGGGATAGCCTATATATGACATTTAATGTATTTTCAACTTCTCTGTATTTTTGAATTCCCTACAATGAGATCACATAATTAATGCATGTATAAAAAATACGTTTTAAAAATTTGAAGGTTTGGGAGATATATAACAAAGGAATTGGTAAGAAATTAAATTATTAACATAGCTTCATGAATAATTAACAACACCTAACCCAGAAATAACTAGAGATACTTTTGTTAACACAACATTTTAATCCATTTGTCATTATCCAGAACTACAAAACCACTAAAACAACAAATCAGACACCTCAGAGTTTTGAACCACATCTGTACAACTTGATTATTTTGTTACTTCAAGCACGCCAGGTCTTGACCTCGTAAATGCCTCTAGTTTGATGACCCTTGGAGTTTCTTAGTCACCAGCCATTTTCTATCTTCATTTTATTCCCTACAGAGTTCAGGTTCTGGGGCCTATCATTTCTATCACTTTCCTGCCAATATACTAAATGTCCTTACCCCTTAAAATTAAATTTCCATTATGCCCTCTGGCTAAAACTCATTCCTGATCTAATGGAATGCTGAAATTCCACAGCATCATCAAGTGTGCTGAATACTTCAATGAAAAAAAAAAAAGTCACACACCTATTTATGCTAACAATACTACATTTTTAAGGCCATTGGCTTCAGTTCTAGCTTGCAAATCTGTAAACCAAGGGAACAGTGTTTTTCTATTGATTCTATTGATACAAGACTTCTATTTTTTTCACAGAAATAGTTGGAAATATTATCTACTTTCTTCAAATTTTCAACTAAGTTCCTGCCTACCATCTCATGCTTAATTACTTCACCTCTTACTTCCTGGGTAACATAGAAGTCATAATGAAGACAACCACAATAACATTCTAGGTTTCCTTCATCCATCAATAGATATAGATATACACATCCACACACAAGTACGTTCCATCCTTCGGAATTTTGTTGAGATACCTTTTCTTCTGGGGTATCTTTCTAGTTCTCTCCCACTTTGAGTCATATGTCTTTTAATACTTTAGTATAATTATTTTTGGATTTTGTAGTTAGGATATAAATGTTGTGTCTGTTTACTCTGACTCTGAGCTTTATATAGAAAGTATTCAAATGTAAAAAAGTAGAGAAATCAATATACCCATATTCCCATCACTAACCATCAACAACGATACACACTCTATTACACTCGGTTCATCTATCCACTATCCCCTTTTTAGTGCAGTATTTTAAAGCAATTCCAGGACATCATATTATCTCATCATCAAATATGCCAATGTGCATCTAATAATTAACAGCTTTTCATAGTCACGATATCATTATCATATTTAACACAATTACCCAAAATACTTGAATATCATCTAACAGTCAGCTTTCTCTAATTTATTAAAGTTGACTTATTCAAATCAGAATCTAATCTACACACACTCATTTTATTTGGTTGTTACATCTTCTATATCTCTTATTTTATTTTTTTGAATTTTATTTTATTTATTTTTTTATACAGCAGGTTCTTATTAGTTATTCATTTTATACATATTAGTGTATATATGTCAATCCCAATCTCCCAATTCATCCCACCACCACACTGCCTACCATTTTCCCCCCTTGGTGTCTACACGTTTGTTCTCTACATCTGTGTCTTTATATCTCTTTTAATCTAGAACATTCATACTCCCATCTCCCTTTTTTTTTTTTTTTTTTTTTTGTGGTACACAGGCCTCTCACTGTTGTGGCCTCTCCCATTGTGGAGCACAGGCTCCGGACATGCAGGCTCAGCTGCCATGGCTCATGGGCCCAGCCACTCTGCGGCATGTGGGATCTTCCCGGACCAGGGCACGAACCCGTGTCCCCTGCATCGGCAGGCTGACTCTCAACAACTGTGCCACCAGGGAAGCCCTCCCATCTCCTTTTTTTACACTGACATTTGCTTTTGAAAAAGTGAGGTCAGTTCTCCTAAAATGTCTGGTATTCTGCATTTGACTGATTACTTCCTGAAGGTACAGCATTTCATGTTTCTATTTTTCCCGTATTTTCTCCAAACTGGAAGTAAAAAGACCTGTTTAGATTTGCATTCAATTTTAGGGGCCAAAGTATTTCACATTGCTTCACAGCACAAGGCACATATCTCCAGTTGTCTCATTTTTATCTTTTGAAAACGGGTTTCCTTTATTGTGAGCACATCTCAGAAATTTCCTGAGCACTATACCCAACATGGCAGAGTTCCACTGGCTCATGAAATGTAAACAAAATTACTCTCTCAGAAAGTCATTTTAAAAATTGGAATAATATGGCTTTTTATTAACAGCTTCTTAGGTTGTTCAGCCTGATAAGCTCAAACTTCCTTTTGTATTATCTCCATAGTAGGAAGCGTAGTTTGTACACACACATCTTTTGTTCAACATCATTTTCCCTTGAGAAATGACTTTGATTTTGACCCAGAAGACTTAGCTATTTCTACACTTGACCTGTTGGCTAAATTTTCAAAGTAGATTTCAAAGTAAAAAATTATTTTTTGATGTTCAGACAGCTTCCTTCAACAAAATTACTTATTTTGACAAAAAGCATATCTTTATTATTTCCTTATTTAGGACACAGTTTCACATCATTGAGTCCTGAAAAAAGTTCACAGTATACACAACACCTTTTTTTTTTTTTATCATTTGGGGTTTTTCTTCTTTTTTTTGGTAAGTCTCCTCAAATTCATAGAAATTGCACTATTTTATGAAAATAAGTGTCTCAGGTAATTGAGATATCTCCCTCATGTTTCTACTATTAATCCCCTCAGAATAAAACAAAATCATAAACAAAACACCTATAATCCATAGAAGCAGAGCTTTTCTTCATTTTTTCTTCACTCTAATTTTGAGGGAAACCTAACTTCAGCTTCTAGTTACTAACAACACCACCACCAAAAAGATAATGGAGCTTACACATAGCTAAGAGATTTCTATACATACTCTACAAGTTCAGAATATTCAACCTCACTCTTCCATTCCAAATGCTCTTTTAAAACCATGCATGCTTTGTCACAACTGAAGAAGATTTTAGAGATTTTCCACTCAAACCTCATTATTATACAGAGGAGAAAAATGTGGCCAAGAGCAGTTGGGTGGCTTTTCTGAAGGGTTAAATGCTAATTACAGGCACAGCTGGTACTATAGTAAATGTCTCCAAACAGTCAATATACTAGTTTTCTAATTACTTACATTCTTTGCTGCTTTCATTCCTATGTGCTTTGTAATTATTAGAACCAAGATGTAGATGACTGAAGCAAATTGTCTTGGACATAAAGGCAGTCAATAGTGGTTAGTAAATTAGTTTCAGCTATTTAGCAGGTAAAAAACATAACTATACTTAAGTATCCTTGCAAAGAATGTGTTCTTTTGAGAGTTCTATGAAACAGAGGTTTCATAGCAAACTCATCTCCCACTTTTTAATTGTAACATCCTTTAGGTACCAGAGAATAACTAATGCAAGAAATGTAATAATTATTTTTATTTTTGTAGTGTTACTGTATTTTTTAAGTTGCTTTGTATGTTTGTTTATCTGTTTTTAACTATTTAGGTATCTTTGGAAATTAGAACAAAAATATATAGAAGGATTAAAATATTGCCCCCAAACACAAAAACCAAGAAATAAACAACACTTAATAGATAATAAATATATACTTGTTATCTTCACATAAAATATCAAATTTTATAACTACTTTTAAAATGCTCCATTATAACAGTAAGTTTCAACATAAATTCTTCTTAAGCTTATTTTTAATTACTACAAAGTATTCAATTTATCCAGTGTTTAGAGTAAACTTCTTAGCTTAAAATGATTATCTTAATTTCTGTCCATGTGAATGGAAGTACTCTTATAAAGTGTATGACTGTGTAAGAACTCTTCAAAGGATTTGCCATATTGCTTTCTATAAACAATATGGCAAATCCTATGCATAGATATAATGTAAAAAATATAGTGAGCATTTCCCTAAGCACTAAACTTTATCATTTATATCTTTCAAATTTCATGAGCAACAAATGGCAGTCTAGTGTTGTTTAATTTACACTTTTTAAGTTATAAGTGAGAGTAAACAACAATATATACTTTCACAATACTTAATTATTATATAAAATTCTCAAATTAAGAGGTCCATTTTAAATATGCTTCATATTAATCATTCTCTTATTTTATCATACGGGAAAATGTAACCGGCAAAATCAAGATGGCTCAACAATATTTTTATGTGTATTACAAACTAAAACTTTTACAGAGACAAAATGTTGTTGCATAATTCAACCTGAAAGTGAATCATTAACACACATAGTTGTTTCAAGTTGACATGAGATGCATATCTTTGCATACTTAGAATAAAGAGAGAATAGTGTAACTACCAAAATAAATTTATATGCACTGTAGTGTGACATGTATATCTTCAAAATCTACTGAATATTTTCTTAATATACTAAACCCTTTTTTTCTAAATAATACACTATTGAGTATATGTGCATAATAGGTGCAACGTGTACAGAAAGCACAGCAGGGGTAGAAATGAAAATCCTTTGATCCAATGTAGCTGCCAACAAAGAAGAGAGTTGCAGGTGGAGGTCTCTGGAAAACAGACTCAGGTGAAGTCTGGTGTGCACAAGGTTTATTAGGGGCCAACACCTGTGCAAGGGAGGGTACGGAAGCAGGACTAGGCAGAGGGTGTGGTCAAACTGCACAGCACACCCCATAACAGCTTCAGCTGACCTCCCCAAAAAAGGTGTGGAACTAAATTGTTACTCAGAATTGTCTTGTGTTAAGCCAAAATAAAGAGGCCTTTGTACCCCACCTCAATCATTTTTTTCAGTTGCTCTATGATTTTTCTTAACTTTTTTACTTGGTTGCAGTTACAGAGTGCTGTGGTTTATAGCATACATTTATTGTAAATATACATTGTATGAAAACAACAAAACATAGTTTAGTGTGAACAGCTGCTTGCCTACTACACCATATTCACTTTTGAAACTAGAGAAAGAAAAATTTACAAATTTCTCAAATATAATGAAATGATACAAATCTTTAGGCCAAACTTCTGGTTGCAAATTGAGATCAAATTGCCTGTGCCTTTAATTCAGCAATCTAGTATATGTTGGAACAGAACAATAGTTTATATCAAAGTAAATTTTGAAAAAATCATTTTTTTGCTTTAAATATGCATGGGTCAAGGAATTTTTAAATTAAAGTTTGAAATTTAATAAACTATATAGTTTTATAAATGTCTGCAAGAAAAAATAAAGGAAATTTAGATCAAATGGCAATGAAACAGATAGTTAAAAAGAGGAAAAAGACATTTTAGGACCTTAGCTGTCCATAAAAATAAGCCCAAATAAATACAATAAAATGTTTCAAATTTTCTGATGAACCTCATAAATACTTCATACAGACTATTATCTGGTGTCATGGTTTTTTACCTCAATAGTAGAAAAAAAAAACCCTGACATCAAGGCCTTATCATTTTCTCAGTTTCCAGTTATAGTTTTAGAAATAGTTTAAGAATGTATTGCGAGAGGAAGGCAATTTTAATTTCAGGAGTGGAAATCATGGCTATTTATTAAATGTTTATCATTAAAGTCTAGGAAAAGATTAGTAATGAATAAAATAATCTGTTTCAATGATATAAAATATCTACTTTTATCTATGTTTCATTATGATCTCTTAGTTTAGATTTATCCTTACAATTTTATCTGTTGGAAAAAAGTTCATTTAAAATATTTTTAAATACATTTTCAACATATTTAGTTTTCATTGTCATTTCACTACATTTTAAAGAGATAGAGCTTAACCCCCTTTACCTATAATGTGGGCTTGAGTTAGTGACTCACTTTTAACAACTATAATAGGGAAAGAAAACAATGATTGTTTACATTGGAGAAACCTAGCAAACACTACCTTATAGAAATAAAAGTTAACCTTATTAGTAATGGTAGGTAAGTGCCTTATACCCCTGTCATGATGTGCTGAGATAGGTACATCACTGCTATGGCATTCTTACCCTAAATCCATAACTTTAGTATAAACATATGAAAATATCAGACAAACCTAAATTGAATGGCATTCTGCAAAATATTTGACCCTTATTTCTCAAAACTGTCTAGGACATGAAGGACAAGAAAAGACTGAGGAAGTATCACAGATTAGAGAAGCCTAAAATATCATGATAAATAAATTCGATGTGGTACCTCCCCTGGATTAGATATTGGAAGTGTAAACAACATTAGTGGAGAAAGTAACGGAATATGAAGGGAATCTGTTGTTAATAGTATTGTAATGTTAATTTCTTAAGTTTTGATAAATGTACAGTGTTGGAGGAGGTCATCAAGAAAGGGCATGACATCTGATTGACCCTGGAGTTGGATCTGGGCAATCAGATGCTCCTCACTTCCTCCCCTGTCCTTGGATTGTACAGGCCTACCCAGTGTTCCTACAGTGGGAGCTGTTTACAAGGACACAGCCTTGAGAGGGAACGGTGTCAAGATCATCTGGATGATACACGTGACTGAAACCAGGTATGGCCTCTATATAAACTTCTGAGATTCTGGTAGGTGGATGCAGAGATCTACTTGTCTCTCAGCTGCTCGAGACAAGCCTTGTATATAAATTCCCTTGCTTTTTAAACCTGACACCTACCAGTATAGGGTGGCCTGTCTCTTTCATTGGTCTCTCCTTGCCCTCTGTGTACAAGGGCCAATTTATGAACCAATGGTACCATGCTATGTAAGTTATTATCATGGAGAGGGGAGGGCAGGTAAAGGTTATATAGAAAATCATTGTACTATCTTTGCTACCCATCTATAAATCTCAAATCATTTCAAAGTAAGAGTATAAAAAAATCTATACAATTATTAAAAGTGTTTCCAATAAATTTTAGATCTCATTTTTGTTCTTGCTGTTTGATTATCAATAATTATATAGGACAACACTTTTTTTAGCATCTTTATTGGAGTATAATTGCTTTACAATGGGGTGTTAGTTTCTGTAGGTTCTTGCTAGTTATCTATTTTATACATATTAGTGTATATATGTCAATCCCAATCTCCCAATTCCTCTCATCACCACCACCACCCACCACCACCACCCACCACCACTTTCCCCACTTAGGGACAAGACTTTTTAAAGTTAGTAGTGGAATACTCAAATTCACATATGGTGTCCTATAAATTACCTCAATACTTGTGCCTTGAGACCTCTTTACCCTTTTAGTAGTTCAGTCAATGAATCTCCCTCTCATTCTCTCTCTCTCTCTCTCCCCCCTCTCTGTCTCTCTCTGTCTCTCTGTCTCTCTCTCTCTCTCTCTCTCTCTCTCACACACACACACACACACACACACACACACAGACACACATTTAGATTGAAATCTGTAGTGCTTCTATCTCATCTAAAAATTATATTTATAGTAATATTTGGACAATTCTGTACAAAACAATAAAAATTCTGAAGTAAGTTTTTCCTTCCAATGGTACTGGAAGTTTTAACTGGGAACATGGCTAGTCAACTAAACTCTGAATTTGCTAGCTTCTGATTCAGCTAAGTGTGGCCAAATTATATAAAATTTCTACTTTATTACTGCTATGTAAAAAGACAAACCAGCATTTTCTGCTGTATCCTCTCAATCACTGGCAGGAATGTTAAGATTATGACTGGGTTAGAGATGACAACTTGGCTGTGTGAGAAGAACACAGCCAAGTATGGATGGTGTAAGAAATGGTGGAAGCTTAACTGAATACTTAGATGCCTTACCATCCACCCTTTATGTGACAGAGATAAACTTCTATCTTATTTGTCGTTATAATTTGTGTTATCTCTTTAAATGAGTCTAAGATTATCCTTGTTAATAGTGTCATTTACTGGTGTAGAAAGTTGAAACAAGCATGTTTCCACAAATTAAAAGGCACTAGGTTGTATAAGTCAGTGTTATATTCTTATACTTTTATGTAAATGTATACATATGACCACAAAATCAGTTACAATTATTTTTCCAGTGGTGGCTCACTGTTTTGTTTCTTGGGTTGTTGTGTTTTTGTGGTAGGCGGGCTTCTCACTGTTGTGGCCTCTCCTGTTGCGGAGCACAGGCTCCGGACGCACAGGCTCAGCGGCCATGGCTCACGGGCCCAGCCACTCTACGGCATGTGGGATCTTCCCGGACCGGGGCACGAACCCGTGTGCCCTGCATCGGCAGGCGGACTCTCTTCCCTGTGCCACCAGGGAAGCCCGGCTCACTGTTTTAATTAAAATCTTTCTTTTTATAGTCCATAATATTGGAGTGAAAATGTGGAAGTAGACTTTGGTACATTTAGATAATTTAAATCAGTTTTGTCACTCTTCCCAAAATGATGGAAATCTTTCCAAGTAGGACCGTCTAGATAAATAGCATGGAAAAGTGTTTATAAGCACAGGATCTTCATTTCAAATCTTAGCTTTTTTTGAAAAATAGCTGTTCTATTACTTAACTCCTTGTTTTCTCAGCTGTAAAATGGAGCGGTTAATAATACCTGCCTCACACAGTTGTAGAACTGAGTTAATACTTGTCAAATATGTGGACAAGTTAATACTTGTCGAATACATGGTTGGCACGTATTTAGCAATCAGAAAGTATTATCCCAATTTTGTAGGTGCAGATATTTATATAATATTTAAAGTAAAACAATGTGATATATATTTCATGTAAATTTAAAACATTGTACATAGAGTTTATAAATGGTGTATGTGTATATATATATATCTGTATGTGAATGTGTATGCATATGTACATATGTATAAAGTTTTAACATATGTGAGTTTTTCCACAAAACACCTTTCAATCTAAATTTTGTCCTGTTAATCTTCTATAAATAATGAAAATAATTAATAACCAGGTGAATGTGAAAAGTAAAAAATAATGTGGAAACCAAAATTTCTGAAAGTAATGCGAAAATGATTAGACTGATTCAAGACTAACTCACGATTCCCCTAAACTGCCTGAAAAAAATGAGTGATTTGTGGGAATATTTTTAACCATATTTCAATGTAAGCAGATTGTAGCCATAACATCTGCTGTACCCAAATTTCAATGAATTGCAAGTAAATTAGGGGAAAAAAGTTCAAGTAGAAACTATATTTCTAAAAGACAACATATTGAGCCATGCATCTAAAAAAATGTTTAAACACTTTAAACTTGGCTATTTAAATAATTTTAAATAATTTAGAATTAAACCAAATTTAATATTTGAGAAGAAAAATTAAAGTCATACATTAACAGTAGCCCTACACCAAGAATTCAGATCCAACACAAATGAAGGTTTGTATCCATCCATTGAGTAAGGAATTTCATCCAGGGTAAAGAGACAATGGAATTAGTGGAGGCAGGACACACTGATAACTACAACTCTAAGCTACCAGATCAGCTAAAAAAGGATGTGACTGCAGCTCCTGTGATGTATGATGCTTAATCTTCTCACTTATTTTCCCTTCCCATTACTGCAATGGGTTATATTATTTATTCAGCTTAATTTTTTACTATAGTACTTAGAACAACCAAAATATATAACATGTATTTAATTGTTTATTCATGAATTATATGTTTCTCCCTCAGAATATAAGTTCCACAAAGTTGGAAATTTACCTCTTTACCTCCACTGCCTAGAATGATGCGTGGCAAAAATACAACTAACCAGTTCTTTGGATTTTGTCATTGTTGTAGTTTGTAAGTTTTTTGTTTGTTTGTTTTGTTTTGTTTCTTTTGCAACACCTGGCAAACACACACATCAAAATATACCTTTCCTTTAACCTATTTAGTAAATTATTTGAGACCAAACAGCCTGATAATTCCACTAACACAGTTTTTTAATAAGGTTATTTTTTTTTCAAATATGTCAATTAACTATCAGGATTCCAGTATGTAGTCAAAAAGAACTTTTGACATACAGATCTAAAAACGTGAGTCTAATCATTTTTCATGCACTTTAAACGTAATTTGTGTTTTTGCAAAAATTATCATGTAATTTCATGAAGTGGGATATTTGGGAAGGAGATTAATTAATTGAGCATTTTGATACATAAAAAAAAAAATCAGGGTTTCCCTGGTGGCGTAGTGGTTGAGAGTCCGCCTGCCGATGCAGGGGACGCAGGTTCATGCCCTGGTCCAGGAAGATCCCACATGCCGCGGAGCGGCTAGGCCTGTGAGCCATGGCCGTTGAGCCTGTGCGTCTGGAGCCTGTGCATCTGGAGCCTGTGCTCCACAACGGGAGAGGCCCGAGTACCACAAAAAAAAAAAAAAAAAAAAATGCAGAAGATATATATGTGCTTTTTAAAGAATAAAACCACCACTGTACTCAATACCAAAATTATAAAATAGATGAAATGACTTGGAAGACCCCTCCCCTATTCCAGTTTCCTTCAGGCCTTAAGTATTCCACTATACCATTCAGTTCATTAATTCTTGCTTAATTAATTTTATATCATTTTCAGTAAAAGCTAACCATTATATTTTTAATTCAGGATTTTATTATTTTCTGTTTATTGTTTATAAATCTCTGCACATAATTCTAACTTTTAAACATATAACTATGTTCATTTTTATTACCTTTGTCTAGTAATGCAGTAATAAAAAGTGTTTTGCGTGTCTATTTCTGCTGTCTTTTTTTTTGTGCAGGTTCCTGCTCATGTTTCCTTTTTATTATAATTTATTTTTCCTTTGAAATTTATTTTAGATGACCTTGAGTAAAATTGTTTCCTCCAAAGTACTTTTGCCTTTGCATCTGCCAAGCACCTGGAGGTACCTTGCAAGATTTCCAGTTTATGATTTTTGGCTTCGTGACTTCATACAAGTTGTGAATTTTGGCTCCAGACCTGCATTAGAGGAACTTTGTGAATATAAATTTTCAGTAGTCTTTTTTACATGTTTTTGTTTATTGTTATTGTCTTTCTAATTGGCAGCAAATTACAAAGGAATTAATTTCCTATATAGTACACAAGGAGTGTATTTCGTATTCCCACTCACATTAGAAATTCTGGCTTAGGTTTTCAGGAGCTCCTTTTCTATCCCACGTGGATGGTCTCTTCTTGGGCCTTATCTCCTAGCTGTGATGCCTTAAAGAACTGAATTCAAGTTCAAAGGGTTTGGGAGACCTCTGGTGAAAGCATCGCTGCTGGGAAACACTTTTACGCCCTGACTCCCCTCTCCACTCAGGTGTCTGGCATCCTTATCAGATAACTGATGATTTTAAAGAGATATATTTTGTATTTTATCCAGAATTATTACTTGTTTCAGCACAGGGGTGATCCAAATAACTAGCCTGCCAGATTAGCAGAAATGGACATCTGGGTTGTTTGTCAGTTTGTTTATGTAATTTAAAACTGATAATGTTTCAAATGGTTTAAGCACTGAGACTTTCATTATTCCTTACCAATTAGTTATTTCCTTTACTCATTGTAGAAAGAAATTAAAGACTATTATTTTTAATGAGCACTGTTAAATTCATATTCAAATTCTGAAATAAAAACTGACAAATATTCTCTAAAGACAATGGAATCCAAGAGTATATTAGAAATTCACTCTACATCAACCTGCTATGTTGAAATATGCAAATATCCAGCCTTGAAGTGTGTTATGCATCTTGTCTTAGTGTGTGAGTTAACCTTAATCTTTAAGAAGGACTAAATTCATAATTCCTCATTGTAATTTCATCTCTTAAACCAAACAGTTTCTGCTATTCCTGGATATTTATAATTCTTTGTTAAGAATTTTAAATTTACTACAGATGAAAAATAAAAAAAACTTAACTAATGGTGTATGTAACCTGATTTACAGCTTAAGCCATTTACCATGGAGCAGGTCATTGATGATTAAGTAGAAAACTACAAATCTTGTTATTTCTTACAGTGTTATTTTTAAAAAGTATTTTAAAAAGATAGATTTTATTTCAGTTATTAACATTTCTGAGTATTCAGTGATGTAATATACATTCAGTGGGCCAATGTGCAGAAATGTTGATAATTTGAAAACTTTTCACTGAGATATGTATGTCCTCCTCCTGGGTGGATGAATGGCTATGAGAGGAAACACACAGTGTGCTCATATGTTCAATCTTATGTCTTATAATACTTCTTTGAAATGGCAACATTTGATCCATTAATTAGTAGTTTAGATAAATTCCAACTCTATATATGTATTTGAAATATGTGATAAATTTTATTTATATACAGGATGGACATTTTGTGTCTTAGATATTTTTAAAATCAGGATGAAACAAATGCATAACTTATAGAAGACTGTACCTATTTCCTTAGAAGTCTTTGACTTCTATGAAGTTGACGGGCTCAGAGATTTAGTAGCCTGCTGATAATGTCAGCCCGATTTCTGAAATTCACTGTGTGGGGAGGCTATTCAGAAAAGAGGCTGTCTGTGTTTTAACAGTGTGACTTTTCCTAATGCACTCCAGTCCTTCACCCATGTGTTTTCTCTGTATTATTTCAGAGATGAAATTAGTGCTATTGTCAAGAGTTCATAATTGAAGTACCATTGTTATTCAGTATTTATATTGTACCCAAAACAATGATCAAAGATTAACTAAAGGTCAAAGAGTAGTGAGTTAGAAAACAAGCAAACACACATACGCACACAACTGGTAATTAAGGTTAGAAACACATAGTAAGTGGCAAAATTCCTCCTTAGTGATGGAGTATATACTGCAACTGAATGTAAAAATCAAAGGTGATGGTGATAGAAATTAATCTTGTTTATATCATGAACATTTACAGCAGACACAGCACCAGGCAAGTTCACAGAGTCGTGAAAACTGAAAACACAAAAGACTTATTAAGGCCATCAAGTTCATCTCACACAGTGAAAGCTTGTTTAGAACAAGTATGATAGATGGTTCTTAGTCTCCTCTCATTTGAAATATTTTGAGAAGTAAAGCTTTTGCTCTTCCTCATTTCAATTCAGTACAGTCCCAACTTAACACATCACTTTCATCACAAACATGCCCCACGTGTGTACCTGGAGGTCTCAAAAAAAATTGCTCTTTCCGAAGCACAGCCAATTTTATCTTTCTTGTGCCTTTTCATAGCTTTTCATACTGTTGAAAAGTATTTTCTATAGCATTTCCTCCAATTTTTTTAGGTCATCATGAAGGCCATCACTTACATGAAGCATTTCTTCAACTCTTCAATTTTTATTTTTTTATTTTTACTTTTTAATTTCTTAACGTTTTATTTTAAACTAATTTTATACTTACAGAAAAGTTGCAAAAATAGTAAAGAAACCTTATATCCTTCTTTCATTCTCTCCAATGTTAATATGTTATTAGCTGTAGAACAATTATCAAATGTATGAAATTAGTATCATTAAAATACTATTTAAAAACTACAGGTTATTCTGTTGTTGCCTGTTTTCCACTGTTGTCCTTGTGTTGAATACCTGTAGCTAGATATATGAGACTGGAATTCACTGAAGAAATTATAGCCAGAGATCATTTTTTTTGGAAGTCATAAAAATATAGAGTATTTAAAGTCATGGTTTTGGAGGAGATCACCTAGGAAGTGACTGCAGCCAGAAAATAAGATATCAAAATACTTATCACTGGAGACATCTATCATTCAGAATCTGGGAAGATGAGAATTCACCAAAGAGACTAAAAAGAACTATCTAGTGAGTGCTGAGGTTGACATATCAGGTATAAAGAGAAATACTGATGGTGCAAGAAAGGATTAACTGTGAGAAAGAAGTCCTTGAATAGGAAGTATGGGATTTGATCCCATATATACAAAGCAAAAGTTAAATGTCTGATTATTTTTAAAGAAGGAAATGCTGTGTTGATAGGTACAGACTCAGGTATGTCAGTAGATAACAGTTTTGGTAACAGGTAGAAATTCTCTTCTGTTAGCTTTTATTTTTTCATGGTGAATTTTTTTTAAAAAGCAAGACTACCAATTGAGAGTGAGGACTGGAGAGGGGGTTGTGAAAATAAGGGTAATTAATGTAAGCTATTTAATGATCAAAGCTCAAATCTCAGAGCCTTAACACAGGAAAAAGGCTTCTTACTCACCAGTTGTCTGTATAGTTTCCTTTAAGCTAATCTACTGGGTGGACTGCTTCCATGTGGTTCTTGGACCCAGCCTCTGTCCAATATTTGACTCCCATAGACTTCCAACATGGGGCTTCTTCCAGATTGCAGGAAGGGTCAGTAGGTGGAGTGTAGAAAAGGAACATAAGTTAACTGCCTTGATCCTCAAGTGACTCATAGATTGTACTCATATTTCATTGTCAGGAATGAGTCATTTGTTTCCACTCAACTGTGACAAGGCCAAGTACTATCACCAGGCATTTGAAATGGCTTTAGTGAACAACAGGCTCATCTTTGCTAGAGTAGGGTCGAAGGTTTAAGGAGAAAAAAAGGATGATATATTATTTTAAGTCATTAGGAAGGTAAAGATTACCAGATATAGGAAAACTGCTGAGCAGAACTAAAGTCTCCCTTGAGATTCATAGATTTAGAGTGAGAGTATTTAACATAGTTTAATGTTAGTTCTTAGTTATGGTCATGGTTTTAAAGTTAGAGTAATCAGTTTGGTTGTGACGCTTCTGCCTGTGAAGAATAGGAAAAGAGTTGAACTTAACTACACTAGACTTTTGCCTGAAAGTTTCAAGTGAAGGAATAAACAAAGGAGTGACTATAGGATTGATAGTAATACAAACTCAATAGGGAAGAATGCAAAGACAAAAACTCTGTGACTAACAATGACAAGACTGTAGGGTCAAGAGACTGATGGTCTCAACGGGATTAAAAAAAATATTGGGTCAATGACCAGAGGGAATGAAGTAGAAGTTGTGGTTGTGGTAGTAAAGGGCATATAATTGGATGTGAGAGTTAGAGATGGGGTAAAGGAAAGGACCATTAGAGGTGAAAATATTGGAAGTATCCTCTACAAGAATGTTGAAATAATTATGGACTATGACAGGAGAAATAGAGAAAGCGGCAGTGATTCAGGGGCTGAAATCTTCAAGTTATGAAGAGGAGTAGACTTGGGGACTTCAGAGGAAAGTATGACTTTCAAAAGAGTTTTATAGGCTAGAGAGGGTCATTTGTAAGTGACAGAGAGTAAGGAATATACCTATTCAATCTCTAGACAGGGATATGTTTGAGAGGAAAAACAGCCACCATTAGAGAGGTGTAAAGAAAGTGAAGTCTCAGGGTGAAGTAACGATTTTGTTTATAACAAGGTGGTGAAGGAATGCTAGAAAAAAGGAATTTTGCTGATGAAAAAGCATGAATTTCAACGGACAAATAAAAGATTCATTATTGTCCAGATGCGTTAGATTGGGTCAGGTGAGGGTATTTACAGAGTTATTTCAGGAGGAGTGTCTGGTTGATGAAGAATGATATTAGGAGAGTAATTAATTTCATCAGCTTTGACTATTACTTTATATCTTTTCCCAGCCATCCCTAGAGGACAATCCCTTTGTTTAGGTACCAGTTTAACCTCACAAAGCTACACACTTAGCTACATACACACAAACAAATAAAGGAGTTATGACCTGGAAGATAAATCACATTCATAATATTTGAAAGGCCAGAATGTGAATCAATAAAAGTGTCAAATGCATCATAAAGGCTGAAACATTGGGTTGGCCAAAAAGTTCATTTGGGTCTTTCTGTAACACCTTATGGACAAACCTGAACAAACTTTTTGGCCAACCCAATATTTTAAAAACCAGAGGGAAGAAATTTAGTTTATGTAGGTATTAGAGGATGTTTGTTTGCGTTTTGTCAATGGTCTTCTTGTGAAGGAAGATAAATTATTATCTAAAATCAAGTGAGTCATTTTCCTGTGATTAGAAACATCAATTTTTGGAAATTCTAAGGGATCCTTCAGTGATTTAAAACTTAAGAAATTATGTTTTGTTATATTTATTAAGTGCTATCATAGTCCTAAAAAGAGACAACTATGGCAAATAAATGAAGGACTGTTATCAAAGACATGCAGCTAGGGTTTTAATTAATTCTTGTGCTAATTAATCTTTACTAATTGGGATGATGAAATATTATATAACTAGATTAAAATGTTAATAACAAAGTTCAATATTTTATTAAGATTTAAATCACCCAATACTTAACACAATGGTGTGGTAGGCTCTATTGGTAGTCAGTTGTGCTAAAACGCTTGTTTTGAAAATGCAAATTGATTCCAATATGATTGATATACTAGGGAATCATTTGAGCAAAGTGAGAATTTTGTATTTGCTTATGTGCAAACTTATCAAGAGAAACACTAGATGAACACAGAAAACTGTACCCAACTGTATCAAGCCATGTAGGGATTACACAAACTGCACACCTTCTAACATCTCGGCCAGCTTCCTTGGCTCCCAATGTGTGTTAGAACTTTCCATCCTATTTCAGACAACCCTCCTTACACCACTTCCCAATAATCCCAAAGATGTGATCATTCTGATGCTCACTTCTGCAAGTAAAGGTTAGATCTGTTCAGGTAAAGTGACATTGTTTCTTGTGGTATTTATGAAACTTTACTACTATTTTTGTTATATTTCTTTTTTAAAAACTATGTATCACTAATGAAGTTTTTGAGTGCTATTTCCCTAATCTTATTTCTTTATGTAAGTCCTGTGGTTTGTGTTTTATGACTTTATATAGTGTGGTAATTTTTAGGAAGAACTAACTGTACTGGAAATTTACATGCCTCAGCCCCCTTTCAATGAGGTAGGCAGAATCATGCGGCTTTATTTTGGCTAATAGGCTGTGAGCAGAAGTAACATGTAACCTGTGGGACAAAGCATAGGATCATAGGAACACAACCCTCCAACTTCCTCTTATTCTGCCTCATCAACATGGGAGGTTAAGTGTTCCAAACATTGCAGCTGCAGGAGGGTGTAAACTCTGTCAACTAGATCATTTCATCTCTGCATGAAGGACAGTTTCTTTCAAGAAATTTTGGAACAGCATCAGACTTTATATAAAAGAAAAATAAATATTTATAATGTTAAGTCATTGAGATTTTGAGGTTGTCTCTTATTGTAACAGAACTAATAGTATTTTGACTTTTAAAGAAGTAAAAATCAATTGCATGGATTTGGGGTATGAAGTGTTTTACCATAGACCTATTGTGGGGTTTTTAACATTCATCTTTATTAACTTTACCTTGAAAGTACATGAAATACTCTGTATCAGAGGTGGTCTGCAGTACTTATTAAATATATCACAGTAAATGTTAAGTATCTGCCCAACCTTGCTCTCCTTTGCCCTAGTCCCTACCCTTAGAGTAGTGGGACGAGAGCCAGGTCAATGGCCCTATGCAAATCACTCATCAACCTATAGGTGAGAGATGAGGAAGGATGATTTAATTTTGCTTGTAAAGAAAAAGAAGCCGCTGTCCCTCTCCCCTCCTGAGAGTCTGCTCCCTACTCCAGCCCGTTGGCATAAATTTAGAATCTTTCCAGGAGCAGATAGCCCCTAGTTCCTCAGCTCTTGGCACCTAGATGTCTCTAACTTATCTGGCTTCATTGCTCCTTGAAAACAAATACTCAGAAAAATAGCAGCTCTAGTCTTCCTGATGTTCTGAGAATTTGACCTAGGAGACTACTCTGGGATGTAACCATGGTCTCCTAGAGATAAGATAAGTTTTATTATCCTTTTGGATAAAAACAATTAACTAGACAAATGGCTACAGATAGAATTCTCATGTTTTTTGAAAAATCTTAGGATACTGGGGCTTTTTACAGAAAACACCGAGTAATTCAGGAAAGTTTTCACCCCTTATCTATCAATGTAGCAAACAGGATACATCCTTTTTTATTGCCAGTTAACAGCTTACTACAATTAATCTTAGGGTCCAAGTTGAGCTTTATACATGCTTCTGACAAAGTTAACAAATTACATTTCTTAATGAGATGGGATTGGACAATTTTGTGCTCCAGGTAAAAACAAATGCTATTAAGAAATTGTTTTTAAATTTTCAAAGAATAACTTGGTTCTGACTTAATACCAGCTTGTTCAAACAGTAAATTTAGGTCAGGTAATATTTTAAGTGCTGTATTATATTAACTCATTTATTTCCTACAACTCAACAAGGTATTAGCAGCCTCACTTTTACATGTAAGGAAACTTAGGTACAGAGAAGTCAAGAAATTTTCACAAGGTCATGAACCCAAGCAGGACCCTGTGGGGCTCCTGGGAACAGAAACCTTCCTGTCCCCCTCCAGCCACGATGACCTTCCCTGAGTTCCAAAGGGTAGATTTCAACAGTTGCTAATCCAGGAAGGGAAGAGATGTAAAGACAAGGGAAGGGCAGCCATGGGGCAGAGTCCTGGTTCTGCCTCAATGGATACACATAACAATGTCTTTAAGCCCTTTATAGAATTAAAACCCAGCAAATGGAAGATGTCAGCATTCTTCCTACTGGAGAAGACCACCTGAGGTCAGACTAAAGGAACCAGAGAATCTTATCAAGAAGATTACCTGAGATGAGATTAAAGGAGTGCAGCCTTTTGCACACCCTGATCTTATCAGCGACCCCACCCTTGCCATAAAACTCCTCACCAAATTCCCCTGAGTTGGAACACACAGTTTTCAAGGGCAGGAGCCTCCTGTGCTCCCTTTACCTGGCAAAGCAATAAAGCTATTCTTTTCAACTTCATCCAAAACTCTGTCTCCAAGATTTGATTTGGCAAAAATGCAGAGAAGCCAAGCTATCGACATCAGTCACACAGTATATATGTAGTTGAAATTTGATCCTAAGTCTGAACCTAAGATGCCATTCTCTTACTGAACATACTCTCCTGCTCTTAATATAGTGAAGTAGTGGGCACCACTGATTCTCTCCCATGCCCATCCACCTACAAGATTTCATTGAAATGAGATGGAGGTTAATGGATCAGTTAAATTAACAATTGAGAGCGCTAAAAAAGCAATTACATACAGAGGTATAATATTTGCAATAATAAACTCAATAAATGGGTCAAAAAACAAAATGAATATGACTGAATAATGAATCAGTGAGCTAGAATACAAGTCAAGGATTCAATCAGGAAGCATCAGGAATAGACAAAGACAAATACATTTACTTAAATGTAAAGTAAGAAGATAGGAAGGATAGAAATAAATGTATTCAGTTACATGTAAAACAAGTTTAAGAGTAAATAAAAATAAAATAAATATTCAGGCACATATATTTGAAAAAATAATTACAAGGAATTGCCAGAAAAAAAGGAAGGTGTAAGGCTTTACATTGAAAAGGTAATTGGCGTGTCAAACAGTGTAGTTAAGAAAGAATTCACAGCTAAAAAGAACACAGTCACATTTTTAAAATATCAAAAATGAAATTCCAAAACCTTCCAAAGAGTGTAAATTATGAATGATAAGAATTATACCGACATGCTTCTCAGCAAAACACTGAATATAAAAGGACAATGGAGTAATATTTTCAAAATGTCAAAGGAAAATAACTTAAAATTAGAATTTTATACCCAGTAAAATTATAATTTAAACATGAGGGAATTAAGTATTAAGGGTAATATTAACCTCAGAAATTTAACCAAACAAAGAATCTTCTTGAAAATATACTTGAAGAAAATATCCTAACAGAAGAGAAAAAATGTATAAGAACATTATAAAATATGATTAGTGAGGGTGACTAAGTAGCTAATAAAGTTTGCTAATGTATGAATAAGCAGTCACAAAAAAGTAATATAGGTGTATTAGTGAGGTTTCTCCAGAGAAACAGAAACAATAGGTTATGTGTTTATCAGGGTTCCCCAGAGAAACAGAACAAATAGGTTAGTATTAAATATATTGTATAATTTAACATATTATATATTACATTTCATACATTTATATTATGTTATATTTTATATATTTATTATATAGTATATATATTATATATATCCAATAGAATATATACATTATATTCTATTGGAAGAGTAAGGTACTGACTCAGTGAGGTATCTGTAAACTGGAAACACAGAAAAACTGGTGTAGTTCAAAGGCCTGAGAATAAAGGTAGAGCAAGTAAATTCTCCCTTCCTTCACTTTTTGTTCTATTCAGGACCTCAGTGGATTGGATGATGCCCACCCAGGCTGGGGAAGGAAATCCACTTGACTCAGTCTATTGATTCAAATGCTAATCTCTTCTGGAAACACACTAATCCACAGACATGTCCAGAAATAAATTTAAACAGATATCTGAGTATCCCATGATCCAGTTAAGTTGGCACATAAAATTAACTATAACAATAGGTATAAAAATACTGAAGATAGATGTTAATGAAATAACAATATAATGGTCTTGGGAGTATCCTTAGTCTGTTCAGGCTGCTACAAATACCAGTCTTGGTAGTTTAAACCACAAATAGTTATTGCTTAGAGTGCTGGAGGCCAGGAAGTTCAAGATTTTGGTGCTGGCAGTTGGTGTCTGGTGAAGCCTGTGTGCATTCTTTTCAGTAAGACATAATCATGAGAGATTTTTCCACCAGGAAAAGTGCTGCCAAGTGAAGTTCATCCAAAGTTCTGTATTCCTACAACTAGGGAACTCCTAATGACTTATCACATGTGATTAAGAAACAGTGGTTATATTTTTACTTTCAAGTCCATCTGATAAATCAAAATGGAATAAAGGCTTCAGAATGAAGGCCTGCCCATGAGATAGTTTCCAATATTAAGGGAATATATCACATACTTAGGACAATCAAAATAACAAGAAAGAATATCAGACTACTTAAGAATGATATACAGCTCCTTCTAATCTTATAATTAATTATTTAATATATTTAGTTCTGAAATGCCTGAGTATTAAATCAGACATTTTTATTCAAAAGAGTTAATTTTGTTAGAGTATTTCAAACTCTCTCAAATGAGAACATATATAAAATAGCAACTGACATTATAAATTTTAATCTCAAAGAATTTGGGTATATTATATCCCTTCACAAAAAAATAAATAGATAATTTATTTTTATTGTAAAAATGTTGCTTGGCTTCTGTAGTTCTAGAAACTGTTATTGTTTATATGCATGGCAGTAGATAGCATCAATGTTTCTTCCTTAGTTTTGACTTCTTTTTGACTTGGCTTCTGTTAACCTTTGAAACTTGTTCAATGAGAAATTCCAGTGAACTGTATCGCCATACACAATTAATGGCTGAGTGGTCTATAATAAATGAAAATGCCACCACTGCTTAGCAATTAGCTTATGGATCATCTCCTACCACTTAGAACCTCTTCTGTCTGCAGCATTTAAACATGCTGGGTGATTTAAATTATACTTAAAGCGAACAGCAATATTCGATTACTAGTGGGTTCGTTGTGTGGAATTGTCACCATTATGATTAACAGCCCTTATGAAAAACAATTAATTTGGTGTCTTGTTGCTAGGTCAATTATAAAAGTTAATTCCCTTAAGGAAAGAGTTATGTTTATCAGTACATACCCTTTTATAATGCTTTGATATAAAACATTAACATGATCCCTTTAAGAAAAAGTTGCAAAACTTAAGTATGAAAATAAATATATCTTTAACATTAACCCAGGAGAAAAAACAGTGTAGTCTTTTTTTATTTTTATTGCTAAAAGAACATAATGACAGGTTAAAAAGGAAATAAAAGCTTCAGTTCACACAGAAATCAGGTATATTCTCTCATATTTCAAATCTATCTTTGGGAACTCAATTACTCATATTCAAGGGAAGAATGGCAGCTAGACAAAGACATTTGACTTCTTATAGAAGAGTTCAAGTACCAAGGAGATATGTGTCATTTCAAACCCAGTAGCATTAAACACAAATAACTCTCTCATCTGACTAAACCACTGAGTTAAAAAGAAAACAAGAAACAGGGCAACACAGGCTTTTTGTTAGTAAATGTTTTCAATAGGTATATAAAGGAACTGTTCTTGACTGATAATACCTTGGATGAGATCAGAAAAAACGCCTCTGTTCTTTTGAAAATCATTATCTGCTCATATTTGTCGTCTTCCTTGAAGGAGATAGGATTTAATATCATTCTGCTCTATGAAGCCCTCAGAATAAAGGGATCAATGAGCTGGATGATGATGCTTTTAATGGCGGTTATATTTGCCATATTTATATTCATATTTGTGGCAATTATGTGTAGTCCCAATGGGTCTATTTAGATGATATCTTAACCTCTTTTATAGTCTTTCTTTTCCAAAATTATTGTCTAATCTTGTTACTTAGTCCTTTACAATATATCTCATTCATGACTAATTTGCCTTTTTCTATTGATCAGATTCTTTACTTGGGCCTATACAAAAGTTTCCTACACCATAAATTGTTATTGCTCTGGGTTTCTCACATGTCTTGAACAAAATAAAAGAAAAAAAACATTTTAAATTTATAAACCTACAGAATTAGAAGGGAACTTGAAAATAAGGGGTTTAACTGTTTATTCATTGTATAAATGACTGTCTAATACCACTACTGAGAAATTTTATGATTGTAGTTCAACATGGCAATTTGTTGTCTATCTTGATTTTTTTTTAATTTTTATTTATTTTATTTTATTTTTGGCTGTGTTGGGTCTTCGTTTCTGTGCGAGGGCTTTCTCTAGTTGCAGCGAGCGGGGTCCACTCTTCATCATGGGCCTCTCACTGTTGCGACCTCTCTTGTTGCGGAGCATAAGCTCCAGATGTGCAGGCTCAGTAGCTGTGTCTCACAGGCTTAGTTGCTCTGCGGCATGTGGGATCCTCCCAGACCAGGGCTCGAACCCGTGTCCCCTGCATTGGCAGGCAGATTCTCAACCACTGCAACACCAGGGAAGCCCCATCTATCTTGATCTTATTGAACAATCTAACAATGAAAACATGACAGGGTCTTCTGCGCACTAGCATCACCCTATATATGTATTTATTTTACCTTTTCACAAT
Organism: Monodon monoceros; assembly: GCF_005190385.1. Classification (NCBI taxonomy): domain Eukaryota; kingdom Metazoa; phylum Chordata; class Mammalia; order Artiodactyla; family Monodontidae; genus Monodon; species Monodon monoceros. The sequence continues at coordinate 79,318,847 of NW_021703777.1, read as the reverse complement.
GCATTGTAATAATGCCTATGAATGATTCTGCATCCCATTATAACTTTAGGATAGTAACTGTGCATTATTCATCCTTCTATCACCTATATTTATGTAATTTATGGCCTATAAATATTTGCTACATGGATAAATGAGTGAAGTAATAACTGATATGTTATTAATTTTATTCAGCAAATGTATTGAAAACTATTAAGAACAGAAATATGTGTTAGGAGATATATACACAGTTGTAAACAAAATATGGTTCAATAATACTGTCCAATAATACTTTCTACTGATGATATTGGGCTATCCAAAAATCCATACCAGTATGATATAATAAGACTCAGAAGCCACATGGTTTACTCTTAGACGAATTAGTCTTGTCAAAATCCAAAAATAAACTCTCAGGAATTTGCTAGTGGATACAAATCAATCAGTGATAGCTTTAAGTAGGGTAAAGAAAAGGATAAGAAAACTAACAGAAAAGAAAAACTACCACTATCTCTAATTTATATAGAACTTTATGGTTTATAAAATATATTTGGGAATGATATGTTGTTGATGCTCAGAGGAATATTATAAAAATAGGTTTGATTTTGTTATTCTCATTTTACAGTCAAAGAAAGTAATTCTCAAAAATTTAAGGGACTTTCATAAAGAAGGTACAGAAATTTGAATCAAGAAAATTTGGCAGACTTGTTTCTCAAAGTATTGTCCTTGGATCAATAGCATGTCTTTGGAAATGCATAATCTTAGATCCCAGACATACAGAATCAAACTCTGCCTTTGAATGTTTTTCTCATGTGATACATATGCATGTATGAGGTAAAATTTGAAAAACACTGGTCTAGTTCTCTTCATACTATATCATACCTATGCAAACCTGCACACTTTCAGCCTGGTGAGCAGAAATTATGACGTACATTTGGGAGTATTTGTTTTACTTCTTTTTCAGAGAAAGAGGTTTTGGAGCAAAATAAGAGGCTTCAAGTGAATGACAAAAATAATGCAGGGAAAAGTCAGGGTTCAGTGTTTTGGTCAATTTAGTGTTTGGTGAATTAAATTAGGTGAAAACAAAGACTAGGATTGTAAGTGTAGGTGATTTGCGGACTCCTTAATGATGCTAAATGCAGGTTCTTTTTTTTATCTCTCATCATTGTGCCTAACAACTTATTCTATTTGTTTGAAAAGAATTTGCTAATTGTGACAATTAATTAAAAATACAAAAATTAAACAATGTCAGAGAATATCATTCTGTAACATGCATTAGAATTTGTAATGCATGTGACTGCCAGAATACATAGAATATGTATCATACTAAAGTTAAAATACACTGAAGTGCGAGGCCACTTACGAAGCTCTGGGGTTTTATTCTTTTATTTTGTCCTTTATGTTGACTATTTTTTCTTTCCCATGTTGATTCATAATGCCAATATTGAAAAAGATGTCAGAAGAATATTTTGCATGAGAAAATATGAATAAAAACAGAAATGTTTACTTTAGTTGGAGTTTCCCTATACTACCTAAGGTTTTCCAAAATGAGGCCCCAAAATGTTCGAAGTAAGGACAACAAAGAAGGTCCCTGTCTGAATTCAAACAGATGACTGAATTCTGTTGAAGATGAATAAAAGATATCTTTTATTCCATTTGGGTGGAAAAAATTTAGAAGTCATAAATGTTTGAATATATAGATAAACAGTTCCTCCTTTGGCTGTAAGTTCAAATTAAAGATTCCTCTGTCCCTTAGAGATTCATTCATTCTTTTTTTTTTTTTTACATCTTTATTGGAGTATAATTGCTTTACAATGGTGTGTTAGTTTCTGCTTTATAACAAAGTGAATCAGTTTTACATATACACATGTTCCCATATCTCTTCCCTATTGCATCTCCCTCCCTCTCACCCTCCTTATCCCACCCCTCTAGGTGGTCACAAAGTACCGAGCTGATCTCCCTGTGCTATGTGGCTACTTCCCACTAGCTATCTATTTTACGTTTGGTAATGTATATATGTCCATGACACTCTCTCGCCTTGTCACAGCTTACCCTTCTCCATCCCCATATCCTCAAGTCCATTCTCTAGTAGGTCTGTGTTTTTATTCCTGTATTACCCCTAGGTTCTTCATGACATTTTTTTTCTTAAATTCCATATATGTGTGTTATCATATGGTATTTGTCTTTCTCTTTCTGACTTACTTCACTCTGTATGACAGACTCTAGGTCCATCCACCTCATTACAAATAGCTCAATTTTGTTTCTTTTCATAGCTGAGTAATATTCCATTGTATATATGTGCCACATCTTCTTTATCCATTCATCCGATGATGGACACTTAGCAAACCAATCCAAAAATGGGCAGAAGACCTAAATAAACATTTCTCCAAAGAAGATATACAGACTGCCAACAAACACATGAAAGAATGCTCAACATCATTAATCATTAGAGAAATGCAAATCAAAACTACAATGAGATATCATCTCACACCAGTCAGAATGGCCATCATCAAAAAATCTAGAAACAACAAATGCTGGAGAGGGTGTGGAGAAAAGGGAACACTCTTGCCCTGCTGGTGGGAATGTGAATTGGTACAGCCACTATGGAGAACTGTATGGAGGTTCCTTAAAAAACTACAAATAGAACTACCATATGACCCAGCAATCATTCATTCTTGATATTGATAGATTGTACTGAAATCCCTACTGAAAATTCAGTTCTCAAACAGAGTATAGCTTTTCAAAAGATGAAATTTCAGAGCACTTCAAATAATACTGAAGTCTTTCTGCTTTACTGTCATCAACCTTTAATAGGCTTATGTTGAAATGATCAGTACACAAATATTTAATGAGCTAAAAAGTATTTGGTGCATAGCTTTCAAGGGGGGTTAAAAACTGCATCATGAGACACCAGCCTCAAAAGAAAAAGAGTATGATATGATAAATTTATTTCACAAGGTTAACTTTCAACTGTTCAACATGGAACATTGGGGAATCTAGCAACATCTCCATGTCTCATTTTTTAAAATGAGCATAACACCATTCCTTTTTTTACCCACTGCCTCAAGAAATATTCATGGGATGAACAAGACAAACAAAAGCTTCACTTCAATGAAGCAAGAACAGTTTAACGGAACACAAACAAACAAGCCAAATGCTACCATCTAGTAATGTGGGCTGTGAAGAAATTAAATGAAAATACAGTAATAAAGAGACTGAGAAGTTATTGGAAATTATTTACCTATGAAAGCTAAGGAAGCTATCTCTGAGGAGGTAATGTTTAAGCCAAGGAAGTAAAAGATGATAAAGCATTAATCACTGGAATAACCAAGAAATAATGACAAAGACATATGAGATAACTCTTTTCAGGGCTGTGAAGACTACGATACACACACACATACACACACACACACACACACACACACATTAGGTGCCATTTATTGTGTCAAGTTTTTAGTCTTTACTTAGACATTTATGTTTTTTTTGTTTGTTTTATTTCTGTTGTTTTTTTTTAAAGAAGATGTTGGGGGTAGGTGTTTATTAATTAATTAATTTATTTTTGCTGTGTTGGGTCTTTGTTTCTGTGTGAGGGCTTTCTCTAGTTGTGGCAAGCGGGGGCCACTTTCATCGCGGTGCATGGGCCTCTCACTATCGCGGCCACTCTTGTTGTGGAGCACAGGCTCAGTAGTTGTGGCTCATGGGCCTAGTTGCTCCGTGACATGTGGGATCCTCGCAGACCAGGGCGCGAATCCATGTCCCCTGCACTGGCAGGCAGATTCTCAACCACTGCGCCACCAGGGAAGCCCTGACATTTATGTTTTACATGCAATATTATATCATATCTTTCTTAAAACAACCTTGAGAAGTATGTTTATTATTTCCATGTGACAATTTGAAAATTCATGGGGAAATGAAGTTAAAAACATTTAAATACTTAGCTGATATTATGCAACAAATAAACAATCCCACTTTTGTCTGAACACCAGGGGCCTCTCTTTCTCTTACCAAACAAGTTTCAAATATGCGTTGTATAAACTGTAAATGCTATGGGAGAGTGGAAAACAGTTTAAGCCAATTCATCCAAATATTTCTCTAAATTTTCAAGCTTTATAAATATAAAATATTTCTCTTTTAGCTGGAAGAATTATAAATAAGAACCTACATATAAAATTAAAATAAGATATGAATATTATTTTATTTGATATGTGCCAATTCCCCATTATATTTATTAATTACTAAGGAAAATTTTAAATTATTTCATTGTATTTTAAATAGTTGTTTCTGTTTAAAGAAAAAATAATTTAAAATCAAACATAATAATGATAACATATTGTGGGATTTATTATACGTCACTTACAAATGCGAAGATTGTCAATTAATGTCTCAGCATTCATCAGTGAAAAAGGATGATTGTTATTTAATCATAAGAACATACAGAAATGGCATGGCCTCTATCATAAAAAATACATATATGGAGATCCAGTGTGGGTAGATGAATGCCAGTAGAGTAGAGTGTGCACAAAAATCTTACTGATATTTAGAAAGTTGGTTATAGTTTAATAAGTGAAATTGATACTGTCATACATTCAATATACATCAGTTAAAATAAAAGTATAGGGCTTCCCTGGTGGCGCAGTGGTTGAGAGTCCACCTGCCGATGCAGGGGACGCGGGTTCATGCCCTGGTCTGGGAAGATCCCACATGCCGTGGAGCAGCTAGGCCCGTGAGCCATGGCCACTGAGCCTGCACGTCCGGAGCCTGTGCTCCACAATGGGAGAGGCCACAGCAGTGAGAGGCCCGCGTACCGGAAAAAAAAAAAAAATGTATATAGCATTCTAAAATATATACATTTGTAAATAGAGAAGGCAAGAGCAAGGCCTCTAGCTAAGTTTAGACTCTATATAGTAGCAATCTTTACAAAAAGATGACTTGCCACTGATTTTATTAATTCACAAGAGCAAGATGTCCAAACGTATGTTATAGAAATATCAATTAGCTGTTAAGTCATATTTATTTGCTTGGAAGAGATGGCTAAGAGTATCTAGTCTGTTTTCTTAACTCTAAGGAAATTGAATAAAAGATATCACAAATATGTGTCTATTGGTCAATAATATTATGTATCATAGAAGTCCATAAATGACTATTGGAAAATTATTTGCCTTTAAGGACCAAGTAATTTAGTTATCTCTATAAAATTATTTAATATCATGGATAAAATGGTAAAAAAATATATATTTGCTTCTAAGCCTCAGTGTTTTGTGTCAACATTTTAAAATAGTTGTTCTACAGTTTTCTTCCATAATATCACACTATAATGTAGGAAACACTAAGAAGGTGCCATTAATTTCAGAGAATTGAACATTATATCTTAAATCAAAAAACATAATAAAATTAAATACAGTTTTTACAAAAGAAAACAAAGGACCTGTGAAATGCTCCTATTTGCTTTAGGAACATGAGAAGAATGATGGTCTGCAAGAATGGCTCATAACAGGATACCTATAAAACTGGTAACAGTGAAATTGTGTCTGGCTGAGGGGAAACTCAGTACAGATAAAACATATATACCTCATCTATAATTCATAGGATTCTGTAATCTATGTTTCCTTTTTCTTCAGATTTTCAGGAAAAAAAGATTAAGAATGTTCATAATTTTAGATCTTATTAGGAGGAGTTAGGACCTATGTAGAGAATTCCCTAGTATTTTGGGGATATTAAACATATTATTAACGGAATAATATTTCTTTCTGTAGTCAAACCTTATCCAACTATTTTTTTGTTGTAGCCTTTTATTGTTGTTGCTTGTTGTTTGTTTGTTTGTTTTTTACCATAGTCAAATTATATTCAATATCATTTAAAATGTGTTATTTTTCAACAATGAACTCCTGGAATTTTATTGTGACTTAAGGCAGAAATGTAGCACAGTTTATTGATTTTTAACAACATGCAGAATATACATTTACACTCTATTCATTAACCTCACAAAGACATTTGACTTTAATGAAAACACTTGGAACTGTTTGTTGCTGCATTTGTTATTAACATACAAAAAAAACAAAAACAAAACAGCTATCATCTAGTAGCAGGACTCACTAAGCCCAATTGATTGCTTGAAACGAGGCAGAAAATAAAATATTTCAAGAGCATAAGTTACTTCCTTTGGAAAGAAAATGTGTCTACATTCCAGAATGTATCTGTATTTACAAGATCTTTTATTTTCTGCACTGATGTTTTGGCATTTGGGGTCCTGCAGTCCCTGGAAGTACTACCCCTCCCAAGGTTAACCAATTCCTAGAGATAATAAACAACTCACCCAAGAGAGCACTTATCAAATGCAAATGAAGCAGCCCAGAGCCTCTCTGACCAACCTCTTCATTTTTTTTTTTTTTTTGCAGTGTCCATTCATGGATGGGTTTTTTAAACCCAGTTTTATTCATTAATTGTAAGTAGTACAAATATTCCAAAAATATAAACAGACACAATGACATCCTACATTTCAAGTTTTTGAATATTACAAATTTATCAAACTATGAATCTGTAAGCAAGGTAGTCAGAACCCCACAGTCAGTCACAATGGGAAGCACATCTCCCCCACCCTCCAAATGGTATCTTGAAGGGGGTTACGTGGTACGACATGGAACGTGTAAAATCTGAGATACTATAAGCAAAGAAGCTCAAGGGGCCCAAAGAGGAGAGTCTGCTCCAGGGGCAAGCCCCACAGCAGTAAAGGATGGGGTATGGGGCCAGATCTCTGCCTTCCCTCCCCAGCTTGAATGCAAGATTTACCAGCATTAAAAAAAAGGACAAAACTAAAACCCCATTTTACAAAAAGGGAGACTGAGGGACAATAGTGGCAAGTAACCCACTGAAGACCTAAAGGGGAAAACAGGCTTACTTTCTACAGACACTTGACCTGTCTAGGACATGGGATGCAGGACAGCATTACAGAGGGGGTTGCCTTACTGAATGAGGCCTCATGAACAGGTTAGGGGTAGTAAAATAGAACAGGATCCACTTCCCAGGGAATCACTGCCTTTAGGCTTACCATGCTTTTAGCACAGAGAAGCTTCTGGGCCACTGTTAACAGAGGTAAATTGATAAAATTGACCAACCACTTCTATTCCCAACCACCTCCTTGATAAGGCTTTCACACTCCAGCCCATACTCTACCTGCTCTAATCACCATGGAGCAAGCCAGAGGACAGTTCCTACACCCCAGAGCCCATTGAAATTATTCATACTAGGCAATCCTAAACCTGCTTACCCTGCCTCATTAATTCCTTGCCATGGAAACCACAATATAGGCTCTATTTACAGTTAACTTCCCTCCCTCTAACTTTTGACTGAGCCCAATGCTTCCCTATGTGATCCTCCTGAAGTATGGGGTACCCCGTACTCTTGGGATCTGTGAACATAACAAACTGTTTTTTCAATAGCAGTAGTCTCCTGATCTTTTGGCCTTATCATACCTAAATAATAATAAAATATATATTAAACAGGATCATGGTTTTATTTTTTCAGGCTAGAAAAAGTATATTACTATACTTTTTAAATTAAATAGACCCTGAGCTACTAAAGTTGTGTCAATGCTGCTATGTTTTAATAGAAACATTTTAAGAATTTTTGTTTTCTTTCTGGAGTACAAAAAAGCTGGTTTTGCTATTGCTGATAGCAATAGCAAAACTGATAGCAAAACTGATTTTGCTATTGCTTTCTTCCTTTCTATTTCATTTATTTCTGCTCTGATCTTTATGATTTCTTTCCTTCTACTAACTTTGGGTTTTCTTTGTTCTTCATTCTCTAGTTCTTTCTCTTTAGGTGTAAGGTTAGGTTGTTTATGTGAGATTCTTCTTGTTTCTTGAGGTAAGATTGTATAGCTATGTATTTTCCTCTTAGAACTGCTTTTACTGCATCCCATAGGTTTTAGGTCATTGTGTTTTCATTGTCATTTTTTCTAGGTATTTTTTGATTTCCTCTTTGATTTCTTCAGTGATCCATTGGTTATTTAGCAGCATATTGTTTAGCCTCCATGAGTTTTTGTTTTTTACTGTATTTTTCCTGTAACTGATTTCTAATCTCATAGTGTTGTTATTGGAAAAGATGCTTGATATGATTTCAATCTTGTTAAATTTACCAAGGCTTGATTTGTGACCCAAGATATGATCTATCCTGGAGAATGTTGCATGTGCACTTGAGAAGAATGTGTATTCTGCTGCTTTTGGATGGAATGTCCTATAAATATCAATTAATTCTATCTGGTCTAATCTGTTATTTAAAGCTGTGTTTCCTTATTAATTTTCTGTCTGGATGATCTATCCATTGGTGTAAGTGAGGTGCAGTCTACTGAGGTTAGATTCCAGTACTGCAGTACTCATGCACCTGGACCAGCTGTGGGAGATATGGAGGCAGCTCAAACTCTGGTCTGGCCCTACCCCCATGTGTACGTGCCCACAGAGCCCACAGCTACTAAAGCCAGACCCATCCCAGCTGCAAGAGCTCTTGTTGTCCTTTTGGATGTTTTGCAGGAGCTGAATTTAGGAAGCCATCAGTGGGGGTGTAGCTCTGCAGTTTGTGTAGCTGAGAGAAGAGATTTCAACTCTTCTTCCTTAGTCACATAGCCCCTCGGGCCAAACTGTTGTTTTAGCTCTTCCTCTGGTTGAAATTCCAGTGGGGGGAGCTATTTGAGCCCTCCTGGGACAGTAGGGCTTGTCCTGGCACCCACTGGCAGATTTCCTAGTAGCAAGAGGTTTCTTCATGCTCCCAGGACAGCAGGGAGCTCCTGGCACCTGGTGACGGAGTTCCTAGTGGGGGGAGTTATCCACACCCTCCCAGGACAGTGAGGCAGATTCTGGCACCCACTGACGGATTTCTTAGTAGGTAGCAAGAGGTTTCTGCACCCTCCCAGGAGAGTGGGGAAGTTCTTGGCACCCACTGGAAGGTTTCCTAGTAGCAAGAGCTATCTACACCCTCCTGGGCCAGCAGGGCAGGTTCTGGTACCCACTGGTACATTTCCCAGTTGCAGAAGATAATCACACTCTCCCAGGACAGCAGGGCATATCCCAAGACCCACTGATGGATTCCCAGTAGGTAGAGTTATCAGCATGCTCCCAGGACAGCAAGGTGGGTTCTGGCATCCACCAATGGACCTCTTAGTTGTGGAAGCTATCCGCTCCCTCTCCAGAGAGCATGGGTAAGTCCTGGGGTCCACTGGTGGAATTCTGAGTGGCTGGAACCATCTGCCCCCCTCAGGTCAGCAGGGGTGGGTCCTGAGGCCTGCTGGCACAATTTCTAGTTTTGGGAGCTGTTTGTGTCCTTCCAGGACACAAACCTGGAAGGGACACAACAGGGCCTGTTGTCTGCTTGTGGACCTGGGAGAGGTGGCCAGTGCCCATCTCTGGAGACCAAGATCATGACAGCTATTCGCACCTGCCCACAGAGCTTCTATAGATGGTGTCTTATTGCCTGGGAGTGCTCACAGGGAAAGAAGCTTTTATGGTGGTCCCTCCCCTCTCCTTGTGCGCCTCCCCATAATGGTGACTTGCCTCTCTGATGGGTCCAGGCTTCTTCCTAGTATATTTCAGTCGCCACAGCCTGAACTCTTCAGGTTCTTTCTGCACCTAACCTTGCTCCTCTCTCTGAGATTGAGCTTCGGAGTCTGAGCTTCAGCATGCGACTCCCACCCTCACTGGCAGAGGAGTATCTCAGGTCGGGGAGCGCAGGGTGGCAGTGCCAACCCTCTGTGAAGTTTACTCTCCATTTTGCCTTCCAAAAACTGGTTGCTGCTCTCCCCTTTTAGGCTCCAAAACTCCCCCCTCCATCCAGTCTATTTTCTCCACTGGTGAGGAGCCTTTCCAAGGTGCAGGAGCCTTTCCTCCTTAGCAGCTCCTTCCCTGGGGTTCAGGCCCCATCCTGATTCCTTCTTTTTCTTTTTCCTTTTGTTCTACCTGGTTATGTGGAGGTTTTCTTATCTTTTCTGGTGGCTGAGGTCTTCTGTTGGCCCTCAGTAGCTGTTCTGTGTGAATTGTTCCACTTGTAAATGTATTTTCAATGTTTCTGTGGAGGAAGATGAACTCTGCTTCCTACTCTTCCACCATCTTGATCACTCCTAATTCAGATAATCTTGAATAATAATTTGTAAAGCTATATCTTCTCTTCCTGGAAAGAGCATTCAACACAGAAGACAATGCAAAGTTTATTAAGGCTCAATATAGAAGCAAACTGAATTAATTTCCCAATATTTTTCTTTTACCTCTGATGGTGAGAATTTATATTTCTGGACTTTCTCACAATCTGTGAGTTTCATTTCTGGATTTGTTTTGGATGGTCTTATCATAATATGGAACATTTATCACCATTGAGATACTACTATTACCAAAGCTCAGTGTTAAATTAAATCCCTTTACATGTTTACTAATATTTAATTCTCTTCATAAACTCATGAATATATGTTAAACTAGATTTCCATATCTATACTTTGACTTGAAAGATATCAAAACAATATTGGAAAGAGGTCCTATACCTTTCTTTGTCTTTGAAGAAATATTTTCTTAATGCACACTAAAATATTGATTTCTGACTGATTAGGTATTAGATGAACCACATTTAATAACTGCACAACAAATTATTTTTATAAACAGAGGAAGTTTAACAGAGAATTGTCATAGTCAGCAGTATTTTATGATTTAACCAAATTTTTGTTTTTTGTTTTTTTTGCATTTCTTGCTACTTTTCTCAGCAAAACTGACCTACTTCAGGCATTGTGGATCTTGCCCCTTTAAGGTTGATTTCAGAGGTGTTTTGTTGTTTTTTGTTTTCCCTCTATTTATCTGACTTATCTGTAACTTTAGTCCTTATTTAAACACCTTAAGAGTTTCTATCTACTCTGTTACTTAATATCTGGTGGAAATTTAAGAGAATGAGGACATCACCTGACCTAAAATCAAATGCACACCAGAGAAAATTCTAAATGAAAATTTGGAATAAGGTATCGTATTAACCACATACAAACTGAACATTAAAAATCTAAATTTCTTATATAGTCTTCTTGATCCTATTTCTGCAAATCACAGGGAAACAAAGAAAAGAAAGAAAATGAAGTGAAGATACACTGTTTTTTCCTTTTAAACAATAGAAATTTGTTGACACTAATAATTTACAATCAAAATTTAATTGTCTACAAATTAATATTCATTTATCTGTGTTCTGTAACATAAAAAAATCTTTTTCAAAATTTAATAACTTACCTTTGAGGATAGACTTTAACATATATTGGAACATTAATAGAAAGCCTAAAATTAGGAATGTGATAATTATTCCATGTTTTGTCTTTTTGTTATAGAACCACAGTGGTTTTAAAATGCCTTTTGTAAGTCTATTGGTTTTTGTTCATTAAGAAAATAAACATTTCTCGACTTTTATTATTCCTACAAGAAAACTGAATTTTCTAGCTATTAAGGATTACAGTAAATGTCAAGTTTGCCAAGTAAATGCAAATTTCCTTAATAAGAATACATTCACAGGAAATAAAGTACAATTTTTATTTTTGATACTAGGTGGGGAAGTTAAAATTCACAAATTATTAATTATTAAAAAAACTGAAGTTTTTTTTTTTTTGCGATATGCGGGCCTCTCATTGTTGTGGCCTCTCCCATTGTGGAGCACAGGCTCCGAACATGCAGGCTCAACAGCCATGGCTCACGGGCCCAGCTGCTCCGCAGCATGTGGGATCTTCCTGGACCGGGGCACAAACCCATGTCCCTTGCATTGGCAAGCGGACTCTCAACCTCTGTGCCACCAGGGAAGCCCTGAAGATTATTTTTGAGTAGACCCTGTGCTGTATTTTACAGCAGCACATACATATTACTTGCACTCACAAGCTAGCCTGAGAAAGATCACACTTAACTGAAATAATTTACTAGCCACTCTTAGTACGTCTTAGAAATATTCAACTTTTTCACAGAAAATAATTTATGAAAGTAGTTAATGATGTCTTGCAAGACCTTGTTAATTCTGAACTCTTAAGGCAAATTCATAAGTTTGAATTTTAAGGAAAGATACCTGTGAGCTTTAATTTATATTTTGTACAACAATGTAAGCAACTTTATATTCATTTTTTCTTCTGGCCCACTAAGCATTTGTACTTCCGGTATTCATGAAGAAATTTATCTTGGTGTGGAATTAAATAGATATTTCTATGCTTTGGAATAAAATGGTCTTAAGCAAAGCAAAGTATTAGTATATATTATAATCATATATTTTTAGAGTCACTAAACATAACATTTTTACTATCACTGCTTTGCGGGATACTTTTGGGTTTTCATTATGAATTACAAAATCTTCTCTTATATTCAACATATTACTTTCCTTCTTTTCTGTAAGTCAACATACAACCCAAAATTCATATATGAAACTCAAGGATTCAAAGGCAGAAATGGTCTCTAGAACCAACCTGGAAATGGTCTCTTGCTTGTAAGTGGTCCCAAGTAAGCAACTGGTATATATGGAATGTTCCAATAATTGTTATACATTATTATATTTACTTAAATTTAATGCTGAACACTCTGGATACAGATACCCTCTGGCTAATGAGAGGAATTGAAAAAGATACTAAATTCTGAGAACACACTTGACATACCTTACTGAAATATATAATTCACTCTGAAACTTTTTAGGTAATCATTTTAATTAGCAAGTTATTTAAAAACATCACTGTTGAATTCCAGTTTACCTTCCAACATGTAAGAGTTTGCAAATCATTATTTCTACTCTCACAACAAGAGGAAAAACTGAACAACTTTTCTTAGATCCATCAGAGAATTGAGATTATAGGACAAGCTGCCACTCTGAAAATTGGAAACAAGTGCATTTAGAGAATACAGATTAGCTTATCTGAAGCAGAACTCGCTGGAGTCCTTGGATGGTAACTTTAATGAATCACTGAAAGTTGACTAGCTTGAGCGTTAAATACTCCTGGTTGCCCATCCCAAGGAGGTGCCTCATGCTGGGAGGTTTTACCTCTAAGAACCCCACCAAGTTCTCCCAATGAAGATCAGAGAAAAAACCACTTCTGTTTACCCAGGGAAAGAGGAAAAGTAATTATTTTGAAATATATTCATCGGAAAGGTAACCATTTTGAAACAGGCCCAAAGTTTTCTCCACAACAATAGCCTACCTAGAAAGAGAAAAGACTTCAGAGCCAGATCCAACTTAGGAGGAGGGAGATTACCCAACTCCAGTCCCTTCTAGCCTTCCTGTCTCAACTAAAAACTAAAGAGAAAAGCTAAGAGACACTTGTGAAGGTCACAGGACAGAGTGCATATCAGCTAAAGGGACTGAAACCTAATTATAGGTTTACTGATTAATTCCCCTCCCCCAATACCTCAGCAATACATCAACAGGGATTCTGTATAATAACAGAGGAATACAGCTGAATGTTGTTCGAGGCTCAGACTCTACTTTACTTAAAACTAAGACAACAGGGGAGACATACAAGGACACTGAAGGAAGGAGATACCTCTGAAACCTACCATTCCAGTAAACTATATTTAGACTAACTCCTAGACAGATAACCATAAAACTTCACATTAAAAGGTCATCTATCCCAGTTCCTATTATCTGATACATCACGTCCAGCTTTCAACAAAAAATTACAAGGCACACTAAAAGGCAAAACACACGCACACATATATGCATTTATAAACACACAACATAAAATTGATTTTAAAGAGAACATTTTTTTATTTTGGAAATTATTTAAATATTTAATAACATTTTCTAGAAATGTGGGGCAAAATTAAAATGAGAAAAATATGTGGGGATTACTACATCCTTAACAAAAACCAAGTCACTTCATTTGTATTTTTCCTACTTAACGTACTTGCAGAGTACTTGGCAGATACAAGCAATACATCATTCAATCTTAATCTATTTTGATGCAAGTAATTTCAGAGTTGTGCCAATTCCTTTTGGAATATCATGTCTGTGTAATTATTCAATGCTTTATAGTTTATAATTTCTTCATCATTAATGAAGTTAATGTAATGAGCTGAGAAAAACAGTAAGAACAATCAACTTCAACACTGTCAAATGTACAAAGGCCATAATATAGTAGAGGTGATTTCAAACTAAATTTCCATCTTAATGTTGCTTTTTGCTACAATGTACACATATCTATCTTTCACATAAACAATTTGGAATCTGGCAATCAAAAACCAATAAATGTTTTGAATGCTTTTGTTTTAATATTGTCCTATGAGCATTAATATTTTTCAATTTAAGATTATTGAAAATAAATATTTCAATTTATTAAGGAAAATGAAAACACAAACTAGTCAGGCTAAGTATAGCCAATCTCTATAATGAAAAATATTTACTTTCCAATTCAAAAAAAACAATGAATAATAGGGACTGTTTGATTCTCCTGCTCAGTTAAATAAATTCTGGGAAATATTTAACAGATTGAGAATTCTCAGTAACATTTTGATTTGCCTTACAGTTAATTAGAGGCTACCACTAAATCAGAGTGTATGAAAAAGAAACAGTTTTTGTAGTTGTTTGGTTGATTTGTTTTATTGTGTTTTTCTAGGAGGGGCATAAAGAGTTTTCTGTTGCAAAGTATATTTTACAGAAAATAATGAAAGTCAACCACAATTTTACTACGAATTTATCAAACAGCATTTGTGTTGCTGATCTTTATGCATTGTATATGAAAACTCAGTTCTACTCTTTCTGCATTCCATTATTAAGGTCATATTCCTGATATATATGTAGTCATGTCACAGGTTATTATTTCAAGCATTTATATGGCTTTGAGATTTTTGACATGCTTTAGTTATAGTAGGTAGGTATCATAACATTTCTTTGTGAATGATACATAAAGAAATTTAGGTATCTTTGGGACATGCAGAAATGTCCATAAAGGCATCCATAACTTTCAAATTTCTTGTACACTTGTACAAAAAAAAGTGTGTATTCCACAAAGCCTCCAATGTATGTTAGTCTTATGTGACCAGATTTGAGTTTTATATGTCCAAATGGAGTACATTTGTACTTTAAGGGTACAAATGCATCATTAAATACTGGGACCAAGTGCATAATTATTAAAATTTTAGTCCTGGTGTCAGATAGACCTGTGTAAAACCCAGGATCTCCCATTTGAAAATTTTTCTTTTGAAAATGTTTCAAACTCCTCAGAATGTTTCTTAGTCTCAGTTCTGAGGTTTTATGTTTGCAAAACATAGATTAAAATAACATGTACTTCAGGGAGGGGAAAAAACAGAGGCTGGTAAAAAATTTTTCCTGAAAGGACCAGAGAGTAAATATTTTAGGTTTTGTAGGACATAAGTTTTTTATTGCAACTACTCAACTCTGCCATTGCAGCATAACAATGCCTATTCTAATATATATGGTTGCATTCCAATAAGAGTTTAGTTATAAAAACAGGCAGTGGACCAGATTTGTCCCATGAGACAGAGTTTGCCAGCCAATCTATATAAAAAATTTGCTTATAATTATAATACCCACTCCCGAAACACATATACACCAAAAAAACCTACAAAAGAAAAAAGAAAAAAAAAGAAAGAAAAGGTTAGTAAAAGAGTCTATGTAATGGGGAATGGGGAAGGAACTACTACAAGCTCAACAAACTATCATGAACAAAGTCAAAGGCCAGAAACAATTAGAAAAATAGGTTTCAAACACACATCACAGATAAGTATTAATTGTTTTAATAATTAAAGCATATCTACAAAGCAAGTAAGCAAAGGACCTACTACTCTGTAGAAAAATCAGCAAATTATATAAACAAGACATTTCACAGAAAAAGAAAAGAAGTAGCCCCTGAACATATGGAAAATGCTCAGTTTCACTCATTATAAGGAGATTTTAGTTTGCCAATTTTTCAGTTTATTAGTATGCATCAGTTAAGATTTAAACTAAAAACACATTATATATGTATCATATACATATATACATCCATACATATATTCAATCAGTCTTACAATATGCTAAAAGCTTGATTATATTTTTATAGGCCAGATGGTGGAAATATAGGCACTTTGATTGTCTGTTGATCAAAAATAAATTGGCACAAAATTCTGTTGAAGGCCACTGGGAATGTCTACTAATTAAACTTCTAAGTATTTATCCCACGATATATTAGATACTTATAAACTGATGCATGTAACTAGGTGAGTCTTTATTTTTTTTATTTTTGGTAATAGCAAAAGTTTAGCAATAGGAATGGATTCAATAATTATGGCATATTGATACAGTGCAGTAAAATCATCTTAAAAACTAAATAAGCTTCCTATGTATTGGTATGGATAAATTTCCAATATATGTTGTTAATTTCAAAAAGCACGATAAAATGAGTGTATATGGAATATTTTTCTTTAGAAATAATATATATTTCAAAGTTTCTAAAGAGACATATTGATAATTGGTAGTGATTACGAGATGAGAGTGGGAGGAAGACACAGCTCTGCACTGATTACTTTCGATTCTCATTGAACTCAAATTGTAGGTTGGGCATCAGGGGTGGGAAGGAGACTCCACTCTTCACTGATTACATTTTAATACTTAATTTGAATTTGAATTATGTAAATATATGGCCTATTCAAATATTAAATTAATTTTTAAAAAGTATATACACAAAAGTTAATTATTTATTCACTTCTGTGTCTAAGTTCAGACCTTAGACATGGATGCAAACAAAGAACTGTAGATGTCTAGAGGTTACAATCTTTGAATGGAATGATTACGAATTGTAATGCTTGGAAATTTCTCATGTTTTGCTCTTCAGCAAACAATACCTAAAAAAAAACAACAAAGAACTCAGCTCTACATTCTCACAAAAAGCCTAACTTTAAAAGTGGAGTTGATAAGGGAGGACAAATTGTATTCCACTAATCGGGCACCACAATAACAACAGTGACAAGTTTTTAGTCTCCATCATGTGCTGGAAAATGCCCAGTTTATTTGACTAGTAAACGATAAATGCAGTTATTTAAGTTTTAGAAGGCCTATGTTAAAAAGAAAATAGACAAAGAATATATTTTCTTGTCAATGCTGATAAATACTTGAAACGTCATTAAAGAAAAATATAAAGCATGATGTTTGCTATCACTATAATCACTGCAAAAAAACAAGGAAACTTTGTGGTAGAGAGATTACGGGGTTGAAATTCCAGAACAGTGTTTAAAATCTTAGCTCCTCCACTTGGGATCTTCTGATTAACTTCCCTAGTTTACTTTAATAATTTATAACATATTGAAAATATTCCCTCTGTCACAGAGTCACAGTCAGATTTAAATGTATAATAGATGAAGAAGTGCTTATCACCACACTACCCACTCTGCAACCATTAATCAATATTAGTTGACTCTGAATGAGTGTCTATATAAGTGTAAAAGTGGCTTTTTTATAAACCCCTCCATGTTATGGTACTATCCAACCAGAAACCAAGATTGTATAACCCAAGAGATTACTCGGGCATTTTTCTTTGACAGAATTCTTTACTTTAAATGAATATATTTTATTAAGTTAAATTCACTTACTGTCAATTTTACTCCTTTCCAAAACGGTTTTGAGAAATAGTGTGAACAGACCCTGCATCTCATTTTTGAGCTATAAAGCATAGTTATTCACTAAGTGCGATAACCTGAGATTGTAAAGCACCTGCAAGTGAAACTCCTTACTACCCTTACCAGAATTGATAGCCTTATATTTTAAATATTTTCTACCTCTTGAAATACAACTTGTTCCTGACATTTTTAATCATAAATATCTGTACAGTTTGCTAAGAACAATGACTACAATAACGAGTACAAATAATGACACTTTCTTTTTCCTAAATCAGGAAGCATCTACCACTTTATAATTTGTATCTATTAGGTAAAAGTATATGGCCTTTTAAAATATATGACATATATAATTAAATAGAGCCAATTTAAGTATAAATATATGACTCAAATGTATCTCCCATAAAAAAGATCTGACCATAGGTCCCAAAAAATCAAATTCTTATAATACGACAGAATTAAACACATACAATAAGGACTAATCAATTAAAGCTGTGTATTACTGGCACATAAATGGACAGAATAATAGGAAAAAAGAGAAAATTTATAAATACACCTAAATGCACCTGCCATTTTAGGATATGTTTAAGGTAATATCCCAAGATGTGGGAGTAACTGTGCTTGAGATGACTAATTGGCACTGTGGAAAAAATTAGTCAAATCAATAACTTATAAGATGAAACAAAACTCCGAAACTACTCAAGTGTTTAAATTTAAAACAATGAATCATAACAAACTAGAAGAAATTGTGGGAGACTTCATTTATATTCTTGGAGTGAGGAAAAATTCCCAAAGCCATAAAGAAAAGATCAAAATATCCATTCGATAATTAGAGATAAATGTAGATCAACATGGATGTAGATATAGTTATAGAAATTGATAGAAAAATGTTACTACACTTATTACATACATAAAAGGTTATTATCCCTAATATATAAGGAGCTTTTACAAATGGCTTTTGTTTTTAAATAGAAAACAGAGTTATGAAAACACAGGTTTCAAATAAGGAAAGATCCATTAAACTTAGGGGAAAAAGTATTTAACATCCCTCAGAATAAGACAAATGCACTTTAAAATTATTGTTACAAGATAAAGTGAAGCATATTAAAAATTTTAAGAGTTTATCTGAGCAAAACTGGATTCAAATTGGGCAACACCTAACCGGAAGTGGCTAAGAATGCTCTACTAACAGGAGTTCAGGGAGAGATATATGGAAAAGGTGTAGAAGCAAAGCAAAAAGAATATTGATTGGCTATAGCTTAAAACTTAGCTGGCTGTTGTGATTTGTTGTCCTTAGGTTTCAATTTTATAACTTTGTATTTACAGACTTAGATTTTGGTTTGCTTATATAAGTTGCCATGGCATTAGAGACCCCTCAGTCTAATGGCCTCCTTTAATTATTTTAACAGTACATTGTGATACTGATTTTTACCTCACAGCTTTGTAAAAGCCAAATGTTCAATAACACCTTAAGTTTGGGAAGATGTGGAGGAACAGGCTCATAGGAACATGAACTGGAAAGCAGCAAAGGAACTTTGATAGCTTTCAAACACATGTAGTAATCTCTATTATATATGTGTATATGTATCTATATCTGTCTATATCTATGTCTAAATCTAAATCTAGGTCTATATCTGGTAACTCAGTAATTCCACCCCTGGGAATTGATTCTAGAGTTGCTAGATACTTATTATGCATTCAGAAAGGAACAGGAATGCACAGCATTGAAATGACCAATGAATACGTTTATTCACAGCAGCACTGTTCACAATAACCGAAGCCTGGAAATAACTTAAATGCACATGAATAGGTACCTGTGAAATAAACTGTGCTACGTATTTACAATCAAATATTTTTAAAAACATTACATGCACACATATATACACAAATAAGTAAAGATGGAGGAGGCTTTGTAGGTACAAATAGGTAAAGGCCACCAAACTAAACTAAGCGAAAAAAGGAAGGTGTCCAACAAAGAGTATTCTATCCTGTTTCCCATAAAAAAGTGAAAGCATAAATATATATTCTTGTTATTTAAAAAATACCCTGGAAAGTTAAACAAGAAAGTAATACAAGTGCTTATCTCTGGTAGTGGGATTCCCAGAAGGAGGGTCAAGTCCCAAGAGAATTGAGAAGAGGTGTGGAAGCAAACCTCTTCAGACTTTTCACCTGTTTGCTTTTGTGAATCATGTGGTTGCATTATCTACTAAAATATAACTTAGAGAAAAGAAAAAAAACTGCATAGCTGATTCAGTGGCTGTAAGTCATTAGCAGCAGAACAACCTGGAGGCTTTGGCTATTGCCAAAGAATGTTATTTGCACCTATGTGGGTTCAGTTGCATAACAATGACTGACCTGAGGGTTTTTTGGTCTTTTCCTCTTTCTTGACCATTTTTCCCTGGAGCCTTTTCTCAGCTAATATACAAGAATTTTAACTTCTTCAGGCACAGTCACTATAGTTAGAAACAAGAATTGTTAACCACTTTTTTGAGCAGCATTTTAAGGTTAATTTGTATCCTTCTAGAATTAAGTCCATAGGACAGTGGCTCCTTCGAAACACTGGGCTTCATGCCCAGAGAAAGAGAAACAGTGTTCACAAACATTATCTAACTCAGTATTCACATAATTTCTAAACTGAACTCATACTCCTGAAATAGAGGTAAGAATAGAGGATCCTCCATGTTAAATTGTCTAAAGTCACAAAAAATAAAGCGATTCAAGCTGAGTGCTAAGCTATATTATTGACTTCTTTCTCCAGGAAACGGTGTTGCTAATACGGAAGTCTTTACACAGGAGCTAACTCTCTTTGTAATGAATTCAGTTGGTAGTATTAATCACCCAGAGTCCTAGATGCTGATTTTCTGCTGTTATGGAAATAAATGAAGACTGAGCAAATGAGAACAAGGAAAGACTATTTATTGAAAGCTTGCTGTGTAGCAAGGGAGTCAGCCACCATCACTTGGTTCTGATAGAGACTCAAAGGCAGACAGAGGTGTGGAAAACCTTACAGTGAAAAAAAGGGAAGGCTTCCAGTCTGCTCTGACTGGAGATTTATTAGGATGGGGAAGCTGGAGCTGGTTAAGAAATAAGGAAGATTGAGATTGGTTAGGATAATATGTTTGTGTTTCTCTGGATGGTGCTAAAATGGAAGTAGGGGCAAAAATTAGGGAAGCTGTCAGTTATTGAACAAGTCCTGACCTGTTGCTGCAGAAGTTGTGGGTCAGAGTCCTGTTTGTATAAATGGTCTGGCCTTTGTCACTTGGTACACTCAGTCTCTCACTGCCCTCAAGGAGGGCAATCTCTCTTGGGGGAAACATATTGACCAAGGTGGCTGAGGAAATAAAATCTCTATTTTATGGCAAGACAAGAAAAATTTAAATATAAAATTTGTCTCTACCCATTTGGGCCTCCTCCCTCCCCTTTAGTGTGTGTTGTGCATCTGCATTAACCAGACCTTCTTAGGAGATAACATTCCTTCTTAATTTCTTAAAGGGTCACAACTCTTTAGGAGATAACCTTCCTTCTTAATCTTGTCAGGGGTCACAATGACCCATTAATTGCTTTGTACCTGTAGATCTGGATTGTGTAGACGTGTCAATATTGTGTCATTTGACTTATAACCCTTTGTCTCAAAAACGTGTATAACTGTGCTTTCTCCTCTAATGAGCAGAATAGTCCCCAGAGTTTTCTGAAAGACTGTCTCCCAGGTTATAATCCTCAGATTGGCTAGCATAAAATTTTCCATTTCTTTCTTAGATAAACTGATGGTTCATTTTTTGAGTGACACAGCCTTAACTTTCCCCTCAGGCTGACCGAACTTTAGATATTTTTCTTCCTGACTCTGGGACTCTGACCTCTTTTTCTCAGAGCATTTAATTTAGAAAACTTGTAAATTCTTTCTCTGCCCCTTTGGACCTAAACCTTTCTAAAAAGCCTCTTGCTAGTTTTACAGCTCAGGACTGCCTTTCTCAAAGTTCTGGGAGCCATCCTTTTGAAATAAAATCATCAAGGAAGATACTGATGCGGAAAGCTCGGCGTCTCTGCACCAGTGTCGAATTGAATCTCACAGACAGTTTCGGGTGAAGCAGAAAAGAATCGCTTTATTGCTTTGCCAAGCAAAGCAGGATACGGCGGGCTTCTGCCCTCGAAAACTATGTGTCCCAACCTGGGTGGATTTGATCAAGAGTTTTATAGCAATAGTTCAAGAGTGGGCTTGCTGAAGAGATTAGGGTGTGTGCAGGGCCTGAACTCCCTTAATCTCATCTCAGGTGGTCCGTCTCCTAATCTTGATGAGTTTCTCTTATCCCTTTAATCTTGCCTCAGGTGGTTTCCTGGCTGGTCCTCCCTTGATTAGCAACTGTTCAAATCTGTCCTTTGGAACTCAGGGAAGGTCATGGAGGCTGGAGTCTTGCCTACAAGAAATGGGGACAAAAAGGCTTTCATGCCCAGGAACCCCATAAGGTCCCTCTCGGTTTCAATAGTGTCCCATCTTCCAGTCTCTGTGGGAGGGAAGGAGACTAACTCCTAACTTCCTAGGATACCTTGTTGCAAATTGTAAAACTGCCTCCCATCAGGAAGAGAAAGTTTACTTTTCCTTTAGGTAAAGCCAAGTAGCAAACACAGTGTCTGAGATATCCCCCAAACCCAGCCCTTAAAATTTTTCCCAACCTTTGTTTTAGTGGAATTTAGTTCAGGCTGTCTCTCTCCTATTTCAATAGCCTTGAATAAAGTCTTTCTTACCTGTTCAACTTCATCTGGTGCAAACTTTGCTTTGTCAAATGCATCATAACTTTAGTGTCACAATTTTTTTTCTATCACATACTTTAAAGAATAAAATAAATAGATGTGAAAGGTAGAAAGACTAAAGTAAAAATACAATTTAAAATGTTAACAACAAAACAATAGATAAATGTGCATTGGCTAAAACACAATTAATAAATTGAGTCTTATTTACATAAACATTTATTGAAAAAGGAAAATTAAACTGCTTAAAAAATCTCTGCATAAAAAAAACAATGATTAAAATGGCAATTTAATGTAGGAATATAGAAACCTCAGACTAATGATGTAAATTGAGCCAGATAGGGTCTTCGGCTAAGCATTTTAGCTTTTTTTTTTTTTTTTGACATCTTTCTCAAAAAACTTGTGGTTATTGTGAGGTTATTCCTGACTGGTGTTATACCAAGACATTTTTTTCTGTATATAATTTTATTTAAGATTATAGTAGTTTCTCTAACTTTGGTCACTCTCCATAATTCTTTTAATACAATCATTAACAGACAACATAGGGTTAACAGTTGGCCCATACAGATAGGGGTGTGTTTTGAAATGGCTGCAAAAACAAACAAACAGGAAGAGTGAATTATTACCTGGTCTAAAATTGAACTTCAGAATATTAATTGCAAATTCTTACTAACATTCCCTCTATTAGGTCTAGATAACTATCCTGTTACTGTTAGGGAGTTAGTCAGACATTAGCAACAAGGAGATGAGAGTGGCAAAAAGACAAGTCACACCCCAGCCATCTGGGACCCTCTCCCGACCCCACCCAGAATGGGTGAATCTGTGGTCGGGTGGTGGGCAAAGTTATCTTGATAAAGAGGGAGCACAGTAACATGACGGAACTTCTCTGGGCTGCACAAGCCCAGACTAGACAAGCATATAACCTATAGGAAACCCAAACTCATTATACCATCATTTTAATAAAATCTGCATGTGTTTTTGCCCACCCCCCCTCCTGTGGGCTGTTCTTAGTGAATCAAGGCTAAGGGCATGAGCAATAATGAACTTGTTACGTAGCTCGGGACTGTCAATCAAATAATGATCCCCTGTCACTCACCCATGAGTGCATCCGGCCTCCTTGAAGAACAACTCCTTAAAAACACCCTTAAGCCTGTACAGGAGGGCTGGTTTCAGTTTGCAGAAACAGCCTGCTCTCCCTCTGAGAGTGTAATTATGCTTTAATAAAACTTTGCTTTGTGCTTAAACCCAAAGTGGTAGTCTGCAGTTCTTTGCTTGCTATCACAAGGACTGAAATTGCTGGTCCGGGCCTTCTGTTGACCTCCTCGGTTGAAGCTATTTTCACACAACACGTGCCAACCCAGTGATATTACAACCTCTGAAAAATCTTTAACTTGGAATTTTATGTAGACACTTAAATAGCTAAGGGTTACTCAATCACACCACCTTTTACACAAAGCAAAACTTCAACACATCTACACGTAGAGAGAAAAAAATCTCTAATGTGGAATCATTAACAAGCATTTCTTTGTCAGTAGGGGAGTGGTGATATGAATAGCCACAAGCATCTGTCTGACCTGATTTGACTTGTTTTTCTTTGTCTTCTAGGTTTAATGCCATATCCATCTATTCGTTCATTTAATGCCTGGTGCTCTCCATGACCCACAAAGACCTACATCAGAATGGGCACATCATTCTTTTAGAAATTTAACATCAATAGCAAAGACACTTTTGTCTTCTTTGTCTATAATATTATGATTTAAGTGGAGAATCTTTATCAAAAGTTTCAGTATTCATAGTTGTCTATCTTCTTAATTGTATTGAACTAGCAGAGGTCTGATTCCCTTTAAAACACTGCCAAATGCTTGCCACTGCTGTCAGTTACCTGAGAATGTTTTCTTTGTATCTTTTCTGTATCCTTAAAGCTGCTGTTTCTTAGTTTTTGAGAGAAAGAGAAAAGTCTCCAGAACACTTGAAATCCAGAAAAAAACTATCTCAACAAAACCAGCCAAATTTTACTGAATATTTACTCTCAGGAAATTTTCTCTGGCTTTAGAACATAAAATTTTAATTTTTATAATCCTGTGATACAGATATTATGTGACGTAAGTATTATTGTTCAACAGGTGAGAAAGATATATAAGTAACAGAACCCATACCCATTACCATTATCCAATATTGACTTCCCATTCCATTGGTGCTCCATGAAGTAATATCCATCACCTCAGTGGCTGCAACCAGAATAGAATGTGGCCCTATTTCATGATAACCATGGTGTATATATTATTTTTAAGTAAATGAAGTCTACAATCAAACTCTTGTTAACCTTAAAAGATAAAACAGCCAGTGACTTTATTAGCAAAATGGGTTTATTAAGGAGTAGAAAAGAATTGCAATTTGGGACATGCAACTATGCACGTGGCAAACCACGTGCAATTCCATTAAAGCAAAGGAGACTCTTTTATAGAAGAGAGGAAGCTGGGTGGGGCTGTTTATAACAAAAAGCCCATGGAAGGAAACTGGGAGTTCAAAGCGTAGTGGCTTTTCATTGGCTGAGTTGTGACAGTCTCTGATTGGCTGAGCTGTTGCCAGGCAAGAAGAAAATCTTCCTTCTACTAGTGGTAGTAGTGTCACTTCCTACTAAACATGCAAGGTGTGTCTCTTCTTATTGGGATTTGTACTGAGGTCAAGTGGTACTTGTGTGAGAGCTCCCCCCTTCTGGCCTCCTGACTCTATTTTAGCAAGGTTATTAATTTTCATACTCTCAACCTAACAAAGCTATTGGAAACACAGTTATGTTAATACAACATGACCAAGATTATAATACAATATATGCATCAAATATTGTAAGGGAACACAGACTCCTCTCAGCAAAAATATAAATATAACAAACTAAAAGTTAAATTAGTGCTGTTTATATTGTCTTTAGTTTTGAATCACTGTGAACCACTAATAATTCTAAATGAAATATTCAGTCTAGACCATGTCCTTCTTTATTATTTTGAGTGCCTTATTGTGTTTAAGTATTTCTTTGGCATTTTATCTCCTCACATGTATCTTATCATGATTTTTCCCTCCCAAAGGCCCACCCAGATCTTCAAGATAAAAAAGAAAAAAAAGAAGGAAAGAAAGCATATTTAAATGTATTTACAAAATAGGATATATGTACTGTTTTGATTATTTTAAATCTGTCTAAATGAAATTTATGGCATCACAAACCTATCACCCTATCCAAACTTTTGTTAAGAAGATATGCCAGTAGAACTGGTATTTTCCACTTTACGCAATTATCTAAAGCTCCTTGAGCTTCAGTTTCTGGTGAAATTACATCTTATCCTAGGGAGTAAAAAGTTCTTTGTTGTTTTTGTCTCATGACCTCATTCTTCTCTATAGAAGACTTAGGGATTCATCATGAGACCCTTAGAAAAATGCAGCATTTATTAAACCTCTTGACCATGGTCCAGGTCTGAGAATCATATATAAGAAGACTTGGTTTATAAGGAAGGAAGAAGTCGTGATTCAAGCAAAGCTGAAGGGTAATTGACAAGTAATATGCAACCCATATAGACAGGGCCAAGAAGAGTGAAAGATCCAAGAGAGAGAATTACAGCTCAATGGGCTTAATCGTGGATGCTTAAATGTTGGAAAATAGACAGTGAGAAATTCATGTGAGTAAAAAACATTTTTACTTTTTACATTTTACATTTGAGCTGTGTTCAAATCTGAGCATACATATATAGAATGGATTAACACATCAGATATGTGCCTTAGAGAGCCCGTTGTTCTTTGGATATGGCTCACTAAAATGACTCTAGTTTTCATTCTTGGGCTGATAATATATAATAGTGTGTTCTGCAGATTGTTCCTTAGCTGAAAACATTACATTGAAAATGGACAGAATATAAAGATTTTAATGATTAATGTTATGCTATATCTTTTTATTAATATTTTCATTGGAAATATCCTTATTTTGTGTTTATCATATTTTCCTAATGCTCTGCAATTCTATGTATGGCTTTTTAAATCTGAAAAAAATACATCTACTGAAAAACAGCTAGTATATACTTATGTTTAAACCTGCTAGATGAGGGAAATACTGAAAATGAAAGCAATAAAATAACTTTCTTATTTGGATAACTGAAAAATGACTAGCCCAAAGTGAATTTAATTTAGCAATTGTCCATATTTTATGTCCCTAATATTAAATATTTTTCTGTGTTCCTAAATATATACAGTTGTGAAAAATATGGACTATCATTAGTGTTGAAAAGTTCCATACCTTTATTCAATAAAATATTGTGGAACAAATCATGAATTTTTTAAAAGCTATGGAATAAAAATGACTAAATAAAGAACTGAGTGACTGCATGAATGAATGAATAAGGTATTCTAGTTGTCAATACCTGACTTGAAAATAAATTACATAATGTATGGGTTGTGCAGAAGGGAATGTTCCAAATAATTGAAGGAATTTAGGTTTTCCTTGTGACTGACCTCAATTATTCTGAAGTGAGAAATTCCCACAGAAGGCACGTCCATAAAGCCATCATGCTTTACTTACTTCTTAAAGTTTGGGAAAATGGTGCCTCTTCTGGCCTGCCACACAGCTTTTAGTGTACCTTATGGCATATAGACAGAATTGATAAAGTCATTAAATTAGACTCATAAATTCAGAGTTTTGAGGCTAAAAGCGTATTTTAGAAATCATTTAATCTAATATCCCTCATCTGTTGGATCAAAAAGCAGAGGCATAAATATTAACATATTTCCTCAGTTTACACAATGACTTAACTATGAGCTTTGGTTAGAATCTTGCACTATTTCCATTCAACCATTGTTCCCTACACTACAATGAAACTATTTCCTTAAGGACACACAGACACACATTGGCAGGATAAAAATACATAAACTGATCTTCAATTTTAGTTAAAAATGATTAATTTGACCAAAACACTATTTAATCAAACCAGAAAAAAAATGGAAAAAATACTGATATCTGGTGTATGTATTAACAGATATATTACCTTATATTTAACCCATTACCAACCACTCTCACTTATGTTTTGTAGTTATAATGCATAACTAAAATTGAGATATAACATTCAAATAAAATGTTATGATAAGGAAAAAAAAATCTAACAAATACTTATAATCTTGAGAACTACAGAACTTCCAGCAGGTAGTGACTGTGTTCAAAGCTCTGTAGAGTGACCTAACCAAAGTTTAAAGCAGCTTAAAGCCTTGACTCAAGGATGACCCCAGGTCTCCCAACCCCACTCCAATTCCTGCCTGAGAAGGTTCAATGCTGCCAGGAAAATTTGCTGTTTGTTCCAGCTAAAACTTGGTGATAGCCAGATCAACCTCTGAACCCCCTCTTGGAGCAGTTACTTTAGAAATCTAAATCTTGCAATTTTAAATCTTTCTCTGTCTTTTCAGATGTAAATCTATCACCCAAAACTGTTTCCTCAAGGACCTGGAGAACTGTCTCTTTGAAATGCAAACATTCAGGGACAGGACTCTCAGAATCTCTCTCCCAGTCCCAGGGGGAGGATCTGGCAACCTTGCTTCAGTTACCTGCTGTCATAAAGATACAATGGGGATCCTTGTTTCAGTTACCTCCTTCCATAAAGATAGAAGTTTGTTTCTCCTCTGACTAAAAGCCAGTTAACAAAAACTGGTAGGTAGTCACATGGACTAATACCTCTTAACAACTTTCAGTGCCTCTCCCTTAGCACAGGCCAGTCTTAAAAGGTTTCCAGGCTTTTTTTCCACAGCTTTGAGTTCAATTCACACTGGATCCTCTTTCCTATTGCAAAAACTAGTGTCCAGTTTTGTTTATAATTGACAATATGTTACTAGGTGGCTGGAGTTGGCAAATCAATCTCAGACTATGGGTGATTGAGTGAGGTCATCTCATTGTAACTGTTTCAGGAGGAGTATCAAGACCTACACAGCATTATGATGCCATCCGCATGAATTCCATTTCATACTATATTTTGAGATTAAATTTTTTAAACATAAATGTTTAATTATTAAACAGCTTTAGTGTAGCTGGATTTGATGCCAAAAACAGGATTGACTTCTTAAACCTGTTCCATTTTACTAAGAAAGAAAATCCTCCCTAACTTTTTAAGGCAGGTAGTACCTACTCTAAATCTTCAAAGTCCAAGTGGATTAAATGTGTGATATCTTTGCTATGAATGATAGGAGTCCAGAAAACTATGGCTAACTAGAGTGTACAAGTGCTATTCCAACAGCATTCAAATTTAGAATAATAAAATTCCAACTAACATGCAAGTTAATTTTGAGCCTTACATGGCTATGTTTTTACCCACGGTATACAATAATAATTTTATTATATGAATGAAAAAATACTGCTTGTGGTCATTAGTGTGCTTATAGGTCTATTAAATCCCGTGACATGTCTTTGTATGTTTATAAAACATTTTCTGTTTTAATTGAGTTGAATTGACATTTAAAAACGAAACAAAGTTTTAAATCTGGTGTGTTTATAAATTTAGCTTCTATATATGCTATATTTGAAGAAATAATGTTTCTTTATTTTATTTAATGTAATCAAATTTCAGGGCTTTCTTATTTCCCTGGATTTTCAAAGGTAAACAGAAGCTATAACTATATCAGATATTAAGAATAAGGGTATCTGGTACAATTTGGGAGTTTTGAATGTATCAGATATAAAGCCAATAACAATAAAAACTTTTACTAAAATTGTACTCTCAGAAATTTAAGTAACTAATATCAAATTAAAAACAAATTTTAATCATTAATTCAACTTTCAGTCTCTCCACCTTCGGTGTAAATTAAATCACATAGATATATTTTTTTTCTAATAGTTAGGAACAAGGAATTGTGAGGTTTGTACACATTTATTTTAATTTTGTTTGAAAGGAACAAGTGTTGAATTTCAAGGTTGTACCAGGAAACCCAATGTCAGGAGTAAGACTGTGCCAGAATTTAGGAGAGAGACCACATGAACCAAATACAAGAAGGAGCCAGAGGCAAACAATCTACTTGATAATTTCCAAATGTAAGTCCTAGATATAAACTTTGCCTTGTTAACTGCACTGAACAATATCATCAGAAGGGCTAGGGATTCTGAGGCTCATGGTCATTTAACACCAATTTATGTGAAGTATTTACTGAGAGCCTATGATATTCAAGATCTTAACGCTTTGTACAAAGTCTGAAAAGTGCTATTAAAAGAAGCTAAAACATTTACACAAAGAAGTAGGATGAAGGACCATATGTGAATAATTAGTTTTCTTACTTTTATTTCTAAGTTCATCCATTTTCTTTCTCCCACGTAGAGCATTCAGAAATGTTGACAAAAATTGGAAACTCATCCCTCTCCACCCCCATACCTTGCAGAGGTCAATTCACCTTCCCTGGAAGCCTTGGTGGATAACAGGGAGAAAAGCTATAATGTGAGTAGCTGTGGAACCATTACACAGTAGCCAGGCATGAGGAAAATGCTGGGATACAAGGGACGTTTAGGTTACTAGCAAGACATATTTAGATTACCCAAGAAAATGTTGAAGTGATACAAAAAGGCTTTAGTAAATAATACCATCTAAACTGAAAAATCTAGGATGCGTCTATATAGATACCTAAATTCTAAACAATGGAGTTTACAAAGGA
Organism: Monodon monoceros; assembly: GCF_005190385.1. Classification (NCBI taxonomy): domain Eukaryota; kingdom Metazoa; phylum Chordata; class Mammalia; order Artiodactyla; family Monodontidae; genus Monodon; species Monodon monoceros. The sequence goes on along the minus strand of NW_021703777.1, from coordinate 79,288,896 downwards.
GTAGAACAATTTGATGGACTTAGTAAGAAAAGATTTGCAAAATATTCAAACAACAGAAACAACAGTTAACCTTAGAGAGGCTTTTTCATGAATAACTTGTCTCAAAAAGAGATCTAGGACACTGGAAATAAGTATACTGGAGAAATACATTATTATATGCGATTTAAATAGCAGTGTGACTGATTTGAAGGTAGCTTTCACCAATTATATGCTTCTCATATTAAAACACTGAGGAAAAATCTGAATGACCATTTATTCAATTCACAACCAAATTAAAATGTATAGAGCCAATGTGCCCTAAAAATAATCACACTGAATTAACATTTAATGATTTGAAATCAAAGGGTGGCTTTTAAATAGAAAAATCTGCATTCAATTACAAAATTGGAACACACCTAGTTGACTTATTTTCTCCTGAATTACAATCTTCATAGAATTTTCTGTTTTAAATTGACTGACAGAATCGAGAAAACCGATGTTATGAATGAAAAGATGCAGAGAAAAAAAGCCATTTTTATTCTATCAATAGAAGTCCAAAAGGATAGAGTAAATAAAACTAGCTCTAGTAGGATAAACTATTGATGTAATTAAGATCTGGTAAAAATGGAGGCAATCAAGGTATAAATGAACCTATTTGTTTAATTCACTTGGATGCAGTTTGCATATGTGTCTTTTTTCCTTCTTTCCTTCTTTCTCCTTTCTTCTTTCCTTCTTCCTTTCTTTCTTCCTTTATTCTTTCCTTCTTCCTTCCTTTCTTCCTTCCTTTCTTTCTTTTTCTTTTTAAAATAACAGCTTTATTGACATATAATTCACACATCATAAAATTCCCCCATTTTAAAATGTACAATTCACTGATTTTTTTACTCTAGGATTGTAATACATTTTTTTCAGTTATACATATACATGCATCTATTTTTTTTGAAATTCTTTTCCCATTTAGGTTGTTACATAATATTGAGCAGAGTTCCCTATGCTATACAGTAGGTCCTTGTTGGTTATCCATTTAAAATATAGCAGTGTGTACATGTCAATCTCAAACTCCCTAACTTTTTTATTTCCTTTTCATAGAAAAAGAAAATGTTCCAACATTAGTTAGAACATATAAATGAGACAAATAAAACCTATGTAATGACTCATCATTTATATTTATACCTAATATAATATCAAACATGATATTTAGACATGTTTCTGTTCACTAATATAACAAATTATCATGTTTGGTGATTAAGCCCTTGAAAAAGGGTTGGTCCAAATTATGATGTTCTAGATGTTTAAAAAATATATGATATGCTAGAAGTACACAAATAATCAAAGAAGAAAGAGAATGTAAACTGTCAATAATGATTTTTATATTGATTACATACAGAAAGGATAATATTTTGGCTCTATTGAGTTAAGTATATTATTAGATCAATATTACCTATTTTATTTTACATCTTTAAATATGGCTAATGGAAAAATTTAAGTTAAATATGTGGTTCACATTATACTTCTACTGGACATTATTGCATTATAGTGCTAGGATATTAATTATGTTAGTATAAATTTTAAAAATGAAAATGGTTGTTATTCTAGAGTCAATTTGAGGTGATTCAGGACATAGATCTAATCTGATATGTACAAATCTTGAATAATATAGCAAAACATATGGACAATAGTTAGTATAAGAAATGATTTTGAAGTTACCTAAAAGGAGATATGCATGTAGCATTATATTTCAAAAATTTATATAATGTATGAATAGTAGATATGACCCAAATTAGGAAGCAGGGTTGGATTTTTAGCACTTGGAGTTTAAGTGTAATAAAGAGAATTATAGAAACATTGATGATTTCAAAATCTTTGAAGCAGATGTTCCAAAGTCTGACTTCTTAGTTCCTTTCCCTTTTCCCCATCAGTGAGGGTGTTTTTCTCTACCCTCACTTCAACCACCCACTATCTTAATCATAGCCCACACATTTTTTCTGCAATAACTTCAATATTCTCCTCCAATAATCTTGGTTCCATTCACTTTGCTCTCTGACTACCTCATCCTAGTGTTCCAGTTTCTCCCTGCAATGCCCTAATTACTACACACTGGAAACTAAAACCATGGATCTAACCACCCTTCTATAGGCACCAGTCTCATTTCTTCCCATCTTACACAACTTAAAGTTCAGGATAAATCACTAAAATCACTTCCCTGTTAATGATCTTCTTTTCAATCTCAGTGAGGAAAGTAAAGCTTTCTCCAAGCCTCCACTGCCATAACAATCTTTTACATTGTGTTGAAAATTGATGGTTCCCGTCCTCTGGGTGTTTGTCTCTAAAGCTCTGTAACACCATTTTTCTTCAGGGAGTAGTAAGGGACTTGCCAAATAGCAACTGCTCAAATATTTGTTAAGCAAATGAGAAAATAAAAGGACAAACAACAGAGGTATTTTTCCTCCTTATTTCACCAAATAAATTTCCTTTGTGTTTTCAAAACAAAACATTACCAATTTCTACTTGATTTTCTTTTCAAGAATTTATTTTTCTTTCAAGAACCTTTTATTTGTTTATTTTTAGTCGCAAATGGATAAGTTGCTACTTAAAGAGAGCAATCATTAATTTAAAATAACGTAAGAAAAATGATATGTGAAGTTGATATACTATTTATACTATTTTAATTAAACAATGTTCTCACACAGTATTTTAACTTGTTGAATTGACTGTTTTCTTGATTTGATATCAGTTTTATGAATTTTGTGATTTTTTTTATATTATTACTCAGGTGGAAATGTTTTACTTTACCACCTGTTTGAATTTGTTTCCCTTTGCTAAAATAAATCTTTTTTAAAAATTACACTTATTGACACGTAATTTTCACACTACTCCCAGAACTAAATGGTAAATAAATATGACTTCCTTCTTAACACATCGTCCATAATGAGCTTCATAAATTAAAAATCAAAGTCCTTGAGTCATTCAATGTAAGAATTTCCAGAGACAATAGAAATTATCTTTTTCGGTTAGTTGATACTAATTTGTCACAACAAATTCAACAAAATGTTAGATATTTACGTGCATTTACTGAAAGATTGTCATTGAGTGTTTCAAAATTTGTTTAAAAGCACATAATTTTAGATACAGAACATAACTTTAATATCACTTTGTCCATGATTTTATGTGTGTCCAAAGCTTTGCTCATTAAGTAGACAAGTAATGCTAAGTGCTATATCCCATAAACTCAAACCAAAGTTCTTTTACTGAAAATTTTTGTAACAATTATCTACATTAGTCAGGAATTTGCTGTTAAAAATTTGCTTTTAGAATACATATGTCTAAGAACCAAAAGGAGTTAGCCTATTCTTTAATTCAATATAATTATACTAGTATTTAGAGAGAGGTTCTGTGTGAAAGTTAGTAGGCTCAGTGCTGAGAATGAAGGAAATTACCCCAATCACCCTGGTTCCTGCCCTCAAGGAGCTTATAACCCTGTTTGGTCTCAAAGAAGATATTTACAATTAGCCTGCAATTCCAAAAATTAAAAGAAACTGACTATATTCAATAAACAGTAGATGATTTGCCTCAAAATCCTTTATTTGACCAACGCTTTGGGACTATTTCTGCATTCAGTTTTTAATAGTGACTCAAATTCAATTAGTGACACAAATTTTAATAGTGACTCAAATTCATTCATTTCATAGAATGAAACTTTAAATTAGGCAGACATAAGTTTAAATAGGTTCCTGCAACTTGGCTCTGGGTAAAATGTTAACCTCTTTTCAATCTCATTTTCTTAATTTTTAAAGTGTAAATAAAAAGCACTCTTTCAGGGTGGCTGTAACATTTTTACCTAAGGTTTTCATGAGCCATACACAGTACTTGGAAGACATATGGCATTCAAAATATGGTAGCTATTTCTCTGGTGTTACATTTATGTGGTAACAAATGCATGTTGTTAAGTTTCTTAGATACATAGAACTTAAAATAGAAAAAAAAAAGAGAGAGAAAGACAAACAGGTTTTCAAAATGTAATCAAATTATATCAAATAACACTTGAGTGCTTGAGAGAACTAGGATAAAAACAACAAAAGTAGTTTAGATTTAAGAGAGAGAAAAAAATCCTTTCCTTAAGGGATTCTCAGTGACCCCCTTACTACTTGAAGAATCAAATAAAAATCCATATAAGTCACAGAATTGTGCAGGTAGAAATTACTTCAGAAATTATATAATACAAGTCTCTTGTTTTACAGCTAGGGAAGCCAAGGTCAAGAGCCCTTGAATTAATTACAATAGTCAACAGAGTAAATGAGTTGAAGACTTGCTCGTTTCCACACTCTCTGCCAAGACCTCTTTTAAGACAATAAACTACCTCACTTGAAAAAACATATTCTCAAACATAGATATACAACCTAAACCAGGAAAGAGAAAAGAGCAGGAATGCTATAAAAAGCTGAAATAAGAAGCTTAAATATAACTTACATGTAAAACATAGGTAATCATAAACCCCATATTTCTCTATTTATCTTTACTATCCTTTCCAAATGGAATGTATATAATACTTATCCTAATTATTTTATTAAGATTATTTTAAAAAGTTATTTACTCATTTATTAATGTGATTTTTTTCAGACCATTTATTTAGTCCCTGCAATTATTTATGCTTAACATATAATCAAAGAACCATTATTCCCTACTGACAAAGTCTCTGAATTGCCAATAATAACCAGTCTTTTTGTGCCAGTCTTAAAACGGTGATTTACCATACATGTATACCATATTTATAATTAAAGTACATGTGAAAATGTAGGACATCCTTGTTAATGAAGTACTTTATTCAAAATTTATAAATGTGATACTGAATATCTGTTATGTCCTAATCTATGGTAAGGAGTGAAGTAAATATACAGACTCAATTAAAAATCACATCTTGATTTAAAATTTTTTAAAAATCCCCTTTTATCTACCACATTTATTTACAATAAATATAACAATGGGGACATTAAATCATCAGTATAATTCTACTGGTTTGAAAAAAATTTAAAGCATTTGTGTGTATTTGATATAAAACTTTAAAAAATTTACTAGATTTTCAACTTTTTTAGAGTAGCTTTAGTGTCACAGAAAAATTGAACAGATGGTACAGAGATTTCTCATATACCCCCTGCCCTCAGGCATGCATAACCTCTCCCATTATCGACATCCTCCTCCAGAGCAATACATTTGTTACAATTGATGAACCTCCACTGACACATCATTATCACCCAAAGCCCATAACTTACATTACAGTTCACTCGGTGTTATTCTCTAGGTTTGGACAAATGTATAATAACCAGGCTAAAAATCCTCTGTGCTCCACTTATTCATTCCTTCCTCCTTCCTAACCTGTGGTAACCACTAAACCTCATACTGTTTCCATAGTTTTGCCTTTCCCAGAATGTTATATAGTAGGGATCATACACTATGTAGCCTTTTCAAACTGGCTTCTTTCACTTATTAATATAGTGAAGGTGAGGAAAAATAATTTCCCCTCTACACTTCTAGGTTCTTAACTAAGACACTCCATATAATAATAGACAGATTAACAGGAGAAAAGCAAACAGAAGTTTAATAACATGTATAACCTCCTGTACACATGGGAGATTCCCAGGAAAACTGAGTAACTTCCTGAAATGGCCCAACCCATAACTTTAAATACCATCTCAAAGACAAATAAGACATTGTGAGGGGGAGAGCCAGGTTTTCAGGAAAAGTGCAGGAAACAAAGTTATATTGTTATATAGGTTTAAGTCCTTACCTTCTTCTTTGGAAAGTTTCTAGAGAATTGGTCATCCTCCTCTTCTTGGTACAGAAAGGGAGACATCCTGAAAAATAGAAGTTTCCATATAAATGAAAATGTCTCTCACAAAAGCACAACTTCTACTCAGTTGTCAGTGTTTTTCCTGTCTGCAGTTTCTTAAAAACAATCAGCCTAAAATAGTTTTTATGCCAAAGAGACATATTCTAGGGTATCACATTCTGCTTCCCTTCATTACATTTACATTTCCTCCATAACTTTTCATGGCTTGATAACTCATGTCTTTTTAGCACTGAATAATATCCCATTGTTTGGATGTACCACAGTTTACCTACAAAAGAACATCTTGACTGATTCCAAGTTTTGGCAGTTACGAATAAAACTGCTAGAAAGACCCATATGCAGCTATTGTGTGAACATAAGCTTTCAATTCCTTGGGGTAAGTACCTAGAAGTACAATTGCTGGATCATGGTAAGATGTACCACATACTAAGATTGTGGTAAGTATATATTTAATTTCATAATAATCTTTTAAATAAAATAGCTTGGGCTTATTAAAGGAATCCTAAATAGCGTTTTTTAGAAGAGAATAAAAGTTTTTGTTTCCTCTTTCTTTTATCACATCCTATTGAAAAACAAAGACATAACAGAAAGTGAGAGAGCTGCTCTCTAGAGATGATGAACTTTTTTGGTTGATAAAAATCACTTGATCTCCTGTCAAACTTGTGCTGATATCTAAATTGCCTGGCATTAAATTGTATGTTATTCTTTTCCCTAGATATAAATTGTTTGAATAGTCTCATGGATTAAATATTATTCAGCAGAAAATAGCCCAGAGATAATATATTTCCACAGATCCTGCTGAAATTTATAAACAAACATATATATATATATATATATATATATATATATATATATATATAGAGAGAGAGAGAGAGAGAGAGAGAGAGAAAGAGAGATGCCCCTAAATTATTCACATAATATACGTGTCCTACTCTAGGCTCTTTCAAGAGAATATAACCTGGAACTGCATAAATCATAACATAAACTCAGGTCTGATAAGTCTGATAAGTAATACTCATAAAGGATTAACTAAAAGATACATAATTCACCCATTCCTGCAATTATTTAATTTTTATTGCAGGATCTAGGTGGGTCACTAGAGAATTATATTATCATCTGGGTTTTTTGCATCTTCCTCAAATCTAAACATTTTAAATAAACTTTCTTTTAATAAAAGTCATCCTCTTTCTGTTACAGAGCCATTAAGATATCTATAAAGCTAAAAACTATGTCTGTTTTAGTATAGTTATTCAATGTGTGTGTTTTTATATACATATATGTGTGTATGTGTCAGTTAGGAAGATTTTTTCCCTCAGAATTAAGTATTAGAAAAAGCATTGTCCTCCTAGGAAGCTGGTAGTAACTGGTTAGTATCATGCATTGTCAACATATATAATTTTATTTTTTACATTTTGCTCTAGTACTTAGTAAGCTCATATTATGCTTATTTTTTAGCTCAAAATATATTGTGCAGTACAAGATAATATGAGCTTCTATTAAGTCTCTTCTGATTCATATAATTTATAAATTAATTAATAGTTTCAATTTGCCCTAAATATTATCTTTCATCTCCACAGTAATTATATTTAAGTGCTTATGATTTTATGGTTAACATCTGGATGTTTGCTTTATTCAAGGAAAGAAAATTTTAATAAATACAATTTCAAAAGCAAATGGTTTGATCAAAATGTACTTACCCACTTAGTATCCACAGTAAATATTTTAAGACTGAAAGCATCATATATTTTATTTTATCTTCTCAGTATATACCCATTGATAATTTTGACAAAATTATTTAAAATTGCAAAATGTTTGAATATTGATCAAATGCTCTTTTCAAGAAGAATGGCACTGACAGAGTAGTCAAATTAACTTCATGCTTGTACACCAGAGATTTACATTGACTTACTCAAAAAAATGCTAAACTTACTTAAGCTAGAAACTGCCCATTATTCATTATACTTCCTGTGCAATACATAATATTTTGCACAAATAGGGGTTTCAAATATTTGTTGAATATATACTAAAGTGATGAGCTATATTATCTGTTTTCAGTTTATTTTAGGATGAGGTTGAGCGATAATAATCTGTGATATTTGAATACATTACAAAAAATAACACAAAATATTTCACTGGCATATTTATTTATGTTATAAAATTCTTTGATTTATATTTTTACCTCACAGAGAGATTTATGATGTGTCAAGTACCTAATTTTTAATAATAGACTTATTTCTTGATATATTTTAATTTGGTAGCTTTTACTCAGTTGATATATTTAATGATCTACAATTATCTTAGTTTTCTTTGTTTTGTATCAAGTGATCAAGATAGTCAAGGTAAAAAAAAAATGCTATGGGAATTATGTGTTTAAAATATCTTATAATACTGTATTTATTTAATTGTACTTAGTCCTGTTACACTTATCCCTCTTTGTATAATTTGTATACTGTAAAAATTGAGTTTTAATGCAAAATTATAAACCATATAATGTATTAACAAACACACACCATTACCTAATCTTCTACTTAGCTAAATAGATGGAGTTTTAAACATTATGAAATATTAAATTTTCAACAAAAATAAAATGACTTTAAGTGATATAGTTGAAGCAGCAATCATCTTAGCAGATGAATCTAGCCAGGAAAGGTCAAAGGGCATGAGAATAATAACTTGCATGTAAAAAACTATTGACATAATAACCCCTAGTAAAATAATCAAGAAATTTCATCATAATATCCCTATTTCTTAAGGTAATAGATTTGTGAGGAATATATATGCTGAAAAGTATTATTAGTTGCTCACATCTCTAAGAACTTAGAAAATAACTTAGCTTTTACCTAGAGTTTGTTCTAAAATCCCAGATTAAATTCTCAATAGACTTTCAAGAGACAAGAATCTTGATGTGGTGAAGGATGGGAGCAAACAATACATTCAATCATCACTACTCTGGAAGAGCTAAAGGAAACTCAATCACAAAACTCTTCACAGAGGGCATCTGAGAAGGTTTAGATGTAGCCTCCTTAATGAATGGAATCATGGACCATGTCTTTCTTAGACAATAATAATCATTGAAAGTACCATAGCTCAAAATATCTTGATTCATAAACTTGGATTCACAAAAGTAATTATTATTCAAGATATTTTTGCTGAGTATATAGCATGTGATACTTTTTGTGAAATATGGTCTAAATCCTTCAATTATTAATGAAATTATCAGATATATGGAGGGATAAAGTGTATTGTACAGATAGTATAGAGAAGAGACATCATAAAAGATGTAGGGTGTTGGCTTTCTCATAAAGGATGAATGGAAGGTATAAATGAATGGAAGGCAAAAATCTTTGCAGTTTTCCACTGCAAAGGAAAACTCTTGACCAGTGGGCAGAATTTAATAAATAAAATAAAATAACACAAAATATAATATAAAATAAAATATACGCATGGGTTTTAAATTTACTATTTGGAAATGAAGAATAAAAATATGTCCATCGTGAAGAAAGATTTAGATATACTTTAAAATCAAACTACTTAAATCTTGTTGGAATACATCATTTCAAAATGTTTGGGAGATTTACTTTTAACAGTCCTTTCATGGAAATCTCAAATAATTTTTGAAATTATTGAAGTCTTAATTATAAAGATATTATTTGGTTTGTGTAACATAGTAGTGAAGGGATAGATATTAAAGTAAGTTGGGGCCAAATTGTGAAAAACCTAATGTCTGGGGAATCTTTATGTTAAACTAAAGTCAATGAGCTCCTGCTGAAAGATTGGATCATGCCTATGGCATAATCAAGTAAAATTTGAAATTTAACTCAAAGACTAATCTGTCAGAGGCAAATATATTATGCAATGATGGTGAGAAAATTGGAGAATCAAAAACAAAAACACTTTAATTGGAATCTGAAGGCCGATGGTTGGAGTCTGGTCTGTCAATATGTTATCTGGTCAAATTATCTGAACTAACTTTTGTACTGAGATTATCTTTCTAGCTATATTAAAAGTTAGCATCAAATGGAACAATCAGAGCACACTCTGTAAAGTTTATGTTCATGTATAAATATTATGTATAGTTTTATGGAGGTGGATAATATATGAATAGCGATTTAAAAAATTAGTTTGTTACAGGGACCATATCAATAGAGCTTGATGGTTAACTAGATAAGGTGGAAAGGAGAAAAGGAAGATGGAAAGAATTATTAGTAAGAAAGAATATTAGTAAATTTATCCTCAGATGTAAAATAAGAATCTACAGTTAATATAGTTGGTCACTCATCCATGACTACTAAATGTACTGTAATCTCAGTTCAAAGTTACATAACAAGATAAATTATATCCTCCATTTTCATCAATATAGTGAGGAAATGGTCTGGCCATAATTGGAGATTTTCAGAAAGTAGCTTCTCAGAAGGAAAAAAAAAATTGGTTTGGACTGCCCTCTTAAGAATGCAGAGTGATTTGGGTGTCATGTGGTATCCGGTAGCTCATAAGACTTGCTTACTCATTCTTAATTCAAGTTGCCATCTTCATGCAGATTTCCTTGATTCACCTTTCTTTTTTTTCTCCAGTAATATTGGTTTCATTGAAAAAAAATAGCTTTTTTGTTTTATAAGGAATTATGAAGAACATTCATAAGTTTTAATGATAAATTTAAACTGTGAAGAAGGTGCTTACATTGGAAAAATGGCAATGTACAACAACAACAACAAAAAGATGAAATTTTGCAAGACTAACCAAAGAAAAAACTCTCAAGTTTTGCTTGGTAGCTATGGATACTTTTGGTTCCAAAACTATGAAAAACCTTGACAGTGAAATTGGAAAGGGTGGGGGATGGGAAGTGGAGGAGTATTCATAAAGGAAGGACTTAAACTGAAAGCTCTTTATGATTCCACCTCTACTATTCCAGTAGTATTTTAGTGGGTCCACAAAGTAAGCAAAAGGAGGACTATCTAATCTTATAATAAATTAGTATAATATTACAGAACTGTGGCCAGTTATTGCAAAGTTTGCACTTCATCCTTAGTTTCAAAACTACTATAACTATCATAATCTGAATTTAGAATTTTTATTAATAAGCCTATCATAAAAAGAAAACACATCTTGAAGATTATATATACACACATACATGTATATAGACATATATATTAATATGTCTGTATGTGTCATACATATATAAAAAATAGAGCAAACTGTAATTTTATTTTGAATTTTACCTTATTTTTTATACATGTTCTTATTAGTTATCCATTTAAAATATATTAGTGTATATAAGTCAATTCCAATCTCCCAATTCATCACACCACCACCACCACTCCTGCCACTTTCCCCTCTTGCTGTCCATACACTTTTTGTCTACATCTGTGTCTCTATCTCTGCCCTGCAAACAACTTCATCTGTACCATTTTTCTAGGTTCCACATATATACATTAGTATACAATATGTGTTTTTCTCTTTCTAACTTACTTCAGTCTGTATGACAGTCTCTAGATCCATCCATGTCTCTACAAATGATCCAGTTTTGTTCTATTTTATGGCTGAGTAGTATTCCATTGTATATATGGACCATAGCTTCTTGATCCATTTGTCTGTTGATGGGTATTTAGGTTGCTTCCATGACCCGGCTATTGTAAATAGTGCTGCAATCAACATTGTGGTACATGACTCATTTTTTTTTTAAATTTTATTTATTTTTTTATACAGCAGGTTTTTATTAGTCATCAATTTTATACAAATCAGTGTATACATGTCAATCCCAATCACCCAATTCAGCACATCACTATCCCCACCCTTCCACGGCTTTTCCCCCTTGGTGTCCATATGTTTGTTCTCTACATCTGTGTCTCAACTTCTGCCCTGAAAACAAGTTCATCTGTACCATTTTTCTGGGTTCCACATACATGCGTTAATATACAATATTTGTTTCTCTCTTTCTGACATACTTCACTCTGTATGACAGTCTCTAGATCCATTCACGTCTCAACAAATGACTCAATTTCATTCCTTTTTATGGCTGAGCAATATTCCATTGTATATACGTACGACAACTTCTTTATCCATTCATCTGTCAATGGGCATTTAGCTTGCTTCCATGACCTGGCTATAGTCAATAATGCTACAATGAACATTGGGATGCATGTGTCTTTTTGAATTATGGTTTTCTCTGGGTATATGCCCAGCAGTGGGATTGCTGGATCATATGGTAATTCTATTTTTAGTTTTTTAATGAACCTCCATACTGTTCTCCATAGTGGCTGTATCAATTTACATTCCCACCACCAGTGCAAGAGGATTCCCTTTTCTCCACACCCTCACCAGCATTTGTTGTTTGTAGATTTTCTGATGATGCCCATTCTAACTGGTGTGAGGTGATACCTCATTGTAGTTTTGATTTTCATTTCTCTAATAATTAGTGTTGTTGAGCAGCTTTTCATGTGCTTCTTAGACATCTGTATGTCTTCTTTGGAGAAATGTCTATTTAGGTCTTCTGCCAATTTTTGGACTGGGTTTCTTTAATATTGAGCTGCAAGAGCTGTTTATATACTTTGGAGATTAATCCTTTGTCTGTTGATTCATTTGCAAATATTTTCTCCCATTCTGAGGGCTGTCTTTTCATCTTTTTTATGATTTCCTTTGTTGTGCAGAGGCTCTTAAGTTTCCTTAGGTCCCATTTGTTTATTTTTGTTTATATTTCCGTTACTCTAGAAGGTGGATCAAAAAAGATCTTGCTGTGATTTATGTCAAAGAGTGTTCTTCCTATGTTTTCCTCTAAGAGTTTTATAGTGTCCAGTCTTACATTTAGGTCTCAAATCCACTTTGGGTTTATTTTTGTGTATGGTGTTAAGGAGTGTTCTATTTTCATTCTTTTACATGTAGTTGTCCAGTTTTTCCAGCACCACTTATTGAAGAGACTGTCTTTTATCCATTGTATATCCTTGCCTCCTTTGTCATAGATTAGTTGGGCATAGGTGTGTGGGTTTATCTCTGGGCTTTCTCTCTTGCTCAATTGATCTATGTTTCTGTTTTTGTGCCAGTAGCATTTTGTCTTGATTACTGTAGCTTTGTAGTATAGTCTGAAGTCAGGGAATCTGATTCCCCCAGCTCCGTTTGTTTACCTCAAGAGTGCTTTGGCTATTTGGGGTCTTTTGTGTCTCTATACAAATTTTAAGATTTTTTGTTCGAGTTCCATAAAAAATGCCGTTGGTAATTTGACAAGTATTGCATTGAATCTGTAGATTGCTTTGGGTAGTATAGTCATTTTCACAGTGTTGATTCTTCCAATCCAAGAACATGGTATATCTCTTCATGTGTTGGTATTGTCTTTAATTTCTTTCATCGGTGTCTTATAGTTTTCTGTATACAGGTCTTTTTTCTCCCTAGGTAGGTTTATTCCTAGGTATTTTATTCTTTTTGCTGCAATGGTAAATGGGAGTGTTTCCTTAATTTCTCTTTCAGATTTTTCATCATTAGTGTATAGGAATGCAAGAGGCTTCTGTGCATTAATTTTGTATCTTGCAACTTTACCAAATTCATTGATTAGCCTTAGTAATTTTCTGGTGGCATCTTTAGGATTCTCTATTTATGGTATCATGTCATCTGCAAACAGTGACAGATTTACTTCTTCTTTCCAATTTGTATTCCTTTTATTTCTTCTTCTTCTCTGATTGCCATGGTTAGAACTTCCAATACTATGTTGAATAATAGTGGTGAGAGTGGACATCCTTGTCTTGTTCCTGATCTTAGAGGAAATGCTTTCTGATTTTTTACCATGGAGAATGATGTTTGCTGTGGGTTTGTCATATATGGCCTTTATTATGTTGAAGTAGGTTCCCTCTATGCCCACTTTCTGGAGAGTTTTTATCATAAATGGGTGTTGAATTTTGTCAAAAGCTTTTTCTGCATCTATTGAGATGATCGTATGGTTTTTATTCTTCAATTTGTTAATATGGTGTATCACATTGATTTATTTGCATATATTGAAGAATCCTTGCATCCCTGGGATAAATCTCACTTGCTCATGGTGTATGATCCTTTTAATGTGTTGTTGGATTCTGTTTGCTGGCATTTTGTTGAAGATTTTTGCATCTATGTTCATCACTGATATTAGCCTGTAGTTTTCTTTTTTCGTGAAATCTTTTTCTGGTTTTGGTATCAGGATGATTGTGGCCTCATAGGAGTTTGGGAGTATTCCTTCCTCTGCAAATTTTTGGAAGAGTTTGAGAAGGATGGGTGTTAGCTCTTCTCTAAATGTTTGATAGAATTCACCTGTGAAGCCATCTGGTCCTGGGCTTTTGTTTGTTGTATGATTTTAAATCACAGTTTCAATTTCAGTGCCTGTGATTGGTCTGTTTATATTTTCTATTTCTTCCTGATTCAGTCTCAGAGGGTTGTGCTTTTCTTAGAATTTGTTCATTTCTTCCAGGTTGTCTATTTTATTGGCATATAGTTGCTTGTAGTAATCTTTCAAGATCCTTTGTATTTCTGCAGTGCCAGTTGTTACTTATCCTTTTTCATTTTTAATTCTGTTGGTTTGAATCATCTCCCTTTTTTCTTGATGAGTCTGGCTAATGGTTTATCAATTTTATTTATCTTCTGCAAGAACCAGCTTTTAGTTTTATTCATCTTTGCTATCGTTTTCTTCATTTCTTTTTCATTTATTTCTGATATGATCTTTATGATTTCTTTCCTTTTGATAAATTTGGGGGTTTTTTGTTGTTGTTTGTCTTTCTCTAATTGCTTTAGGTAAGGGTTAGTTTGTTTATTTGAGATTTTTCTTGTTTCTTGAGGTAGGATTGTATTGCTATAAACTTTCATCTTAGAACTGCTTTTGTTGCATCTCATAGGTTTTGAGACATCATGTTTTCATTGCCATTTGTTTCTAGGTATTTTTTGATTTCCTCTTTGATATCTTAGGTGATCTCTTGCTTATTTAGTAGTGTATTGTTTAGCCTCCATTTATTTGTATTTTTACAGTATTTTTTTTCCTGTAGTTGATATCTAGTCTCATAGCGTTGTGGTTGGAAAAGATACTTGATATGTTTTTAATTTTCTTAAATTTACCAAGGTTTGATTTGTGACCCAAGATATGATCTATCCTGGAGAATGTTCCATGAGTACTTGAGAAGAAAGTGTATTTTGCTGTTTTGGAAGGAATGTCCTATAAATATTAATTAAGTCCATCTTGTTTAATGTATCACGTAAAGCTTGTGTTTCCTTATTTATTTTCATTTTGGATGATCTGTCCATTTGTGAAAGTAGTGTCTTAATGTCCTGTACTATAACTGTGTTACTGTCAATTTCCCCTTTTATGCTGTTAGCATTTGCCCTATGTATTGAGGTGCTCCTATGTTGGGTGCATAAATATTTACAACTGTTATATCTTCTTCTTGTATTGATACCTTGATTTTTAGATAGTGTCCTTCTTTGTCTCTTGTAATAGTCTGTATTTTAAAGTCTATTTTTTCTGATATAAGAATTCCTACTCCAGCTTTCTTTTGATTTCCATTTGCATGGAATATCTTTTTCTATCCCTTCACTTTCAGTCTGCATGTGTCCCTAGGCCTGAAGTGGGTTTCCTGTAGACAGCATATATATGGGTCTTGTTTTGTATCCATTCAACGAGCCTGTGTCTTTGCTTTGAGCATTTCATACTTTCACGTTTAAGGTAATCATCGTTATGTATGTTCCTATTACCATTTTCTTAATTTTTATGGGTTTGTTTTTTACATCCTTTTCTTCTCCTGTGTTTCCCACTTAGAGAAGTTCCTTTATCATTTGTTGTACAGCTGGTTTGGTGGTGCTGAATTCTCTTTGCTTTTGCTTGTCTGTAAAGCTTTTGATTTCTCCATCAAATCAGAATGAGATCCTTGCTGGGTACAGTAATCTTGGTTGTACATTCTTCCTTTTCATCACTTTAAATATATCATGCCACTCCCTTCTGGCTTGTACAGTTTGTGCTGAGAAATCAGCTGTTAACCTTACAGGAGTTCCCTTGTGTGTTATTTACTGCTTTTCCCTTGTTGCTTTCAATAATTTTTCTCTGTGTTTAATTTTTGTCAATTTGATTACTCTGTGTCTAGGCATGTTTCTCCTTGGGTTTATCCTGCCTGGAGCTCTTTGCACTTCCTGGACTTGGGTAGCTATTTCCTTTCCCATGTTAGGGCACTTTTCTTCTATAATCTCTTCAAATGTTTTCTCAGGTCCTTTCTGTCTCTCTTTTCTTTCTGGGACCCCTATGATGCAAATGTTGTTGCATTTAATGTTGTCCCAGAGGTCTCTTAAGCTGTCTTCATTTCTTTTCATTCTTTTCTCTTTATTCTGTTCCACAGCAGTGAATTCCACCCTTCTGTCTTCCAGGTCACTTAACCGTTCCTCTGCCTCAGTTATTCTGCTATTGATTCCTTCTAGTGTATTTTTCATTTCAGTTACTGTATCGTTCATCTCTGTTTTTTCTTTAATCCTTCTAGGTGTTTGCTCCTTAATTCTTCTATGTCATTGTTAAACATTTCTCGCATCTTCCCAATCTTTGCCTCCAATCTTTTTCTGAGGTCCTGGATCATCTTCACTATCATTTCTCTGAATTCTTTTTCTGGGAGGTTGACTATATCCACTTTATCTAGTTGTTTTTCTGTGGTTTTACCTTGTTCCTTCATCTCTTACATAGCCTTGTGCCTTTTCATCTTGTCTATCTTTCTGTGAATGTGGTTTTTGTTCCACAGGCTGCAGGATTGTAGTTCTTCTTTCCTCTGCTCTCTGCCCTCTGTTGAATGAGGATATCTTGTGCCAGTTTCCTGATGGGAAGGACTGGTGGTGGGTAGAGCTGGGTGTTGCTCTGCTGGGCAGAGCTTAGTAAAACTTTAATCTGCTTGTCTGCTGATGGGTGGGGCTGGGTTCCCTCCCTGTTGGTTTTTTGGCCAGAGGTGACCCAACACTGGAGCCTATCTGGCTCTTTGGTGGGGCTAATGGTGGACTCTGGGAAGGCTCACACCAAGGGGTACTTCCCAGAACTTCTGCTGCCAGTGTCCTTGTCCTCATGGTGAGCCACAGCCACCACCCACCTCTGCAGGAAACCCTCCAACTCTAGCAGGTAGGTTGGGTTCAATCTCCTATAGGGTCACTGCTCCTTTCCCTGCATCCTGATGCGCACACTACTTTGTTTGTGCCCTCCAAGAGTGGAGTCTCTGTTTCCCCCAGTCCTGTTGAAGTCCTGCAGTAAAATCCCACTAGCCTTCAAAGTCTGATTCTCTAGGAATTCCTTCTCCCATTGCCAGGCCCCCAGGTTGGGAAGCCTGACATGGGACTCAGAACCTTCACTCCAGTTGGTGGACTTCTGTGGTATAAGTGTTCTCCAGTTTGTGAGTCACCCACCCAGCAGTTATGGGATTTGATTTTATTGTGATTGCACCCCTCCTACTGTCTCATTGTGGCTTCTTCTTTGTCTTTGGATGTGTGGTATGTTTTTTGGTGAGTTCCAGTGTCTTCCTGTCAGTGATTGTTCAGCAGTTAGTTGTGATTCCAGTGCTCTCGTAAGAGGGAGTGAGCACACATCCTTCTACTCTGCCATCTTGGCAAACTGTAATCTTAAAAAGCCAAATCTAGAAACATATATTATAACTATGGTTATTTTTTAAAACTTTCACAGAAATTAAATTAACAACATTAATATTTATGTTTATCAATCTAACACTTTAAGAGTACAATGTTTTTTGGTAAAATGTTATTATCTACCCTAAAAATTAATATTTATCTGACTCTAATATGTTGGAATAGGAAAATATATTTTGTTACATAAATAGTCATACAGATATAGTATAGAAATATTAAAGAGACAAAAAAAAACTATTATGGAAACTATGAAAGAAGAAGTTTTGGGACAAGTGCTCCATCTAACAGATAAAAGCAGAAAGCCCATTGGATAATCAAAACCATTCGTTATCTAATTAAATATGCCAAATTTAGTATATAAGAATTACGTAGCTTCCCCTTCTGTTTTGAATGAATGAACAAATCAGATAATTGCTTGGTGGTTTGCAAAAGAAAAGATATGAGAATATGAAGCCACTATGTAAAACAGCAAAGTAAATTATATCCCTGGTTAAATATCTCATATGTATTAGTTACAGAATATTATCACAAGCATTAACTCAGGGACAAAATGCATATTTTGCCACATAAGAAATAAAAGAATAATAATTTTCAAGACTGAGGATTTTGTTTTTGTGGCATATTCTCCATTGGGGGAAAAATCATATGTGTATTTGGCAAAATCATTAAAATGTATTAAACCATAAATCAGGGATAAATGGTATATTTTCTCAATGACACTGACATTTGAGCAATGAATGTACAATATTTTGGAGATGATAAAAGTAGCTATTATACCAGGGTGATAGCTATTTTTTGCCTTCGTGGAATCTTAATGGCAGCAGCAAAACACCATTTTAGGTTGCCTGAGATAATCATAGTGAAATACACACAATACCCCAGCTCCAGGGTTCATGAACCCTGCAGAAGTTCTGAAGAAGCAGAAGAATTCTTCAGTCTACTCCTCTAACTTCTCAAAATCATTCACCCAAGCCAGCATTTCTCAACACACAATTCTTTACAATAGTCCACAGGAAGAAAAAATAAAACAGCTCATAAGAATTTGAGAGTTCTTCATGTTTCATCTTCCTTTTGGAAATCTAAGCACACAGGCATGCGCACACACACACACACACACACACACCTATATACAGTATAGTTATTTATAGTGTTATAACTATAATTATATATCTCACTGAATATAGTAATAGTTTAGTTATAATTATGGTTATATGTATAACTTGTAGTAAATAAACTTCCTCTATTTTGTTTTATCACAAATTCCCAAACTTCTTTGCTGACATATTCACTTTCTGCCACCCCAAAAGTGCACTGAGAACTTTGGTACATATTTAAGTAAACATTAATGACTGCTGGTGAATCCTTCAACATTTATGAAAGCAGCATTTACTTTAGGCCTAAATTAACCGAAGATGCCCTGCTTGGGGAAAAATCATACTAAGAGACTGATATGATACTAGGAACACATTAGGGAAATTTACGACACTTTAGTAGCTTAGAAAGTCACGTTGTACTCCTTGGACCCTAGAGCTCGGTACATAGTGTTTGCTTAATAAATTTAATTAAATTTACTAAAGTAATTTGATTGAAGGTTATAAATTTAACTAAACTCCTGAATTTAAGGGATTATGTGCAGGACTAATCTTAAAGAATATACCTTTCACCAAAGATTTTATTGCTCATGTGTCCTAAATAGATGAGTTTAAGATCACAGACTGTAAAAAACCTTAGTACATAGATTTATTTCATTCTAATGTAGCACTTATAGGTAATATGCTACATTTCTAACTCTACAAATTTTGCAAAATATTTACATAAAGAGTCCATTTTCTGGAATGATTATAAAGTTATTCCACCATTCATGAAACTGAAACAATACAGGTTTGCTTGCATTAAGAGCGACAGCAAGCAGGTGCCCAGTACTACGACCCCAACTTAACTATTAGAATGTTATCCCTTGATAACAATATTATTTGACTTTGTCAACATTTCAATTGTTACCTACATGGCTTTGGAAAATAAGCCTATGTTTTAGATCTCTCCATGTGAATAATTTCCTCAACAATTGCAGAATCTCAACATTTGATTACATAAGAATCCCTAAATATAAGCCTAAATATTTATGTATATGTTTTGGGAGAAAATAATTTCATCCCTTGAATATTAATGACTTCTCTTCGAAAATAGAAGATAACAGATTTAAGCTTCCATTTCATAATATATATGTCATTATATATGTGATTCTTATTTATAAGAGGTTTCTCTTCCAGTTTAGCATGTACTTGTCTCCCAGCTAAACTGAAAAGATCTTGATGAATAAATAATCCAAAGATGTTGGCTTCAGGGCATTTGAGCTCAATCTCATTACACAATATTGTTAAGAAAACTGTTAGTTTTATACAGGACAACCATTATATGTGACATACAGTAGGCAAAAGGTTAAATACATATTGTAAATTTTTAAAAAATAAAATTGTTTCAAATTAAAATGAATTCATGAGAGAATATGTGCTGTCATGAATTAAAAACAAAAAAGAAAGGCAATTTTACAGGCAACTTGTGCCTTAGTTTAATTCATGTCACCATGTTGAACTTCCAAGATGGAATAAATGGTATTTTCAGCAAATTTAAAGTGAAGCATTAACTCTCTCAAAGCACTCTTGCTGGAGACTTACTTTCATTGCTCCCATTGTGTATATAGTTCCAAAGGATATGAAATTATCATAGCTCTTATCACAACCTCATTATAGAGGTAGACTATAATATATTTGTTAAAAAAATCAGGACTTCCCTGGTGGCGCAGTGGTTGAGAGTCCGCCTGTCAATGCAGGGGACACAGGTTCGTGCCCCGGTCTGGGAAGATCCCACATGCCGCGGAGCAGCTGCGCCCGTGAGCCATGGCTGTTGAGCCTGCGCGTCCGGAGCCTGTGCTCCACAACGGGAGAGGCCACAACAGTGAGAGGCCCGCGTACCGAAAAAAAAAAAAAAAATCAGAAGCAATTTTAAAGCAGCTTTAAAAATGTTTCTGTAAAAATTTGTGTATTCACTAAGTTGTCAGGTTGTAATAGGTGAAATTATCTGAGTGAATTATTTCTTGGGGATCAAGAAAATATTCTCACTGAAATTATGCAGATTGCATATTTCTGTTGACCAGATCAAGCAGAAACCAATCTGACTTTGATTTTTATTTTACTGAAAGAGTTTGAACATGTAGTTTTGTTTCCATATAAATAGAATGTATTCTGAACATCCAAAACATAATGTATTACCTAAAGTATAATAACATGCTGACATATAATAATACATATATAGTGGATAATATATGTAAATATAATGAATTATTATATTTTGAATATTGTTTTATTTACCTTTAATATATTAAAGGTACCTTAATTTTAGGATTGATGTTTTTAGATAAAATGAAGGCATTTACACTTTAAAAAATTCTTGTTGAGAGTGGGCATTTTGCCTCTATCTATTAGGTTTCATTTAAACCACTGCATCACACCTGTTTTTAGCACCTGGCATCAGTTTTTGTAAAATATAACTACCTATCTTTTTTAAACAAACAAAAAGAAATTATTTATTAAGGATGACAAAATTGTATTCTGTATCTAGATTCATCTTAAAATTATAGGTATGTCAATACAAATTTGACGTTATGAGCTGAAAGGTTTAAATGCCATAAGCTATTTTCTTGATGTTAAAAAAGAATAGCTATCCAAGTGTGGTGATATTTTCAGTTAATGTTTCTGCAAAGGTAATTAAAGGTTTATCAAATTATGACAAAGATTTAATCATATGTTAGATCACAAGGAACTAATCTAAATCTTTTCTCAAGGAAGTTTGTTAACGTCAGTTTAAATGCGAACTAGTCTTCAAAACTGAGGTTTGCTATCTAGGTCATATCTATCATCATTTTTTCTTAAGTTCACCAATCTCTTCTTTATCTTTGCTAGCATTTGGTAGATGTGTGTCTCATATTCTAATGCAATGTGCAAGTTAATTCATTTAGGCAAACCAATTAGCTACTTCTTTCATGTGACACAAGTTGATTTCCAGTCTAAATATATAGGTTTTTTGGTTCTCATTGAATTGCATAGTGAAAATGCAAAATTCTGTTTTGACTTAATACTTCCAGTAGAAGTCCTCATAGAAGGAAACACAACTAGTAGAGGTTAAAAAGAATTAGATTAATTTGAGATAAAATTCAATATTAACATATTGATTTAGAGGATACATTTAAAATATTGGTTTTATGTTGGACTGCTAGAAAATAGCAAACAGGTCAACTGGATTCAATCCTTTGAAAGCTCTCTCTGGACAGGATCTGTCACATTATCAGGTAGCAGATATTTAAGTAATTTGTGCTGAATAAAAGAACTAATTAAACTAAAATTTAATACAATTTTAAAAGATGTTTATGTAATGACAAATATTCTAATTATTCAGAGAAATACTACAAATGTAGCTCAGTTAATTTATCAGAAGTTTCTATTACTTGGGTAAAAATACATGTTTTTGGAAATAACTGTTTATTTTACTGAATTTTTCAGTTTGGATTTAAATGTTTAATACTATGTGGATGTACTGGTATAACAGCATAATTAGGCATTACACTTTTATATAACATGAGCCTCTGGAATTAAAAAGAAGAGATAAAATCAATGATCATTTCTGTTGGGGGGATTTGGTAATGACTGGTAATTTTAATTATACCTTCTACTCCAGATATCATCACTGGGAGCTGTAATAATTTCCTAAAGGCAAAATATTATGAGAAGGATGTTCAACTTGGATCCTAATTCTAATAAGACCTCTACTATCAACAATATGTCAGAGATGGCGTGAGTGGACTTTTCTTTGTCTCTTTCTTCATTTTTACTTGAAGGAATTTGTGTTGCATGAATTCTTAAATAATATAATGGAGGTCAGTGTTTCCAAAAGTTATATCACATTAGTGTAAGTCCTGAGAGATGCTCTATAAAAAAATATGTCCTCAATGAATTTAAGAGACACTATGTACTATTCCACTTGAATATTTACATACTCATTATCATATTAAGGGCTCATTGAAGTCATTCAATAAATTATTGAAATGCACTTGGGAAGTTCTGATGTAGGTAAACACACAAAGTCTTTGGTCAATATTAAATTATGATATTTATTAAGAAATCATTAGTATTCTAATCTTCTTAAAGTAGAAGCCCCAGGAAGAGCTACCAATTTATAATTACTCAGATAGCAAAGTACCACCTTGAGGCTATGTCTTAAATAAAGCCTCCAATGGGGAAACACTTCACTTATCTGAATTGCACCTGAACAGCTAGGAGACCTCCCATCATTAAGCTTGCTGACCTCCTGCATAAAATAAAGTAAAATATCCAGAGTGCTGTAAAAAAAGTGAAATGCTGCAAGTCTGTGAACTTCTTCCTATTTCTGTTTTATTTATACTGTTTATAAAAGAAAATTACTTGTTTGAAGTACTACTTTTGAAGCTGCCTGGATCTCTATGGGGAAGTACTCCTGTGAATCCTCTTTTATTGGTAGTGGTTGATCCTTAGCTCTGGGATGAGATCTGAGAGGTTAAAAGCTTTGCTTTCTAGTGGGAGAGTCAATCTGATTTGAGTATAGAGGGAGACTTTCTAGTAAGAATCAAACCTGATGGAAATTACCTCTTTTAAAACTGACTCCAAATAGTGTACCCAGGGTGGCTGCATTTCTGTAAATAGGTGGAAAATGTTGTCCTTTATGTTTCAGCTCCAAAGAGCAATTACAAAGATAACATCTAACAGGAGTTTGGAACCATTTTGCCATCCTAAAGAAAGTTTACTTCTTCCCCACACCCGCCCCCACTTTAGTTTTGGTTAAGAAACAAAAATGCTGTTTATTCTGATGTTTTATTAATTCAGGAAAAAAATTAATTTAACATTTATGAATAATTTTGCTGAATCTATTTCTCTTATAAGAGAATCTATTTCTCTTATTCTGTTACATGAGGATAGACATTTTCTAGTCATCATTTTAGTTGGATCATCAGAAACAAAATGATGTATTTTCTCCTAGATAACATAACTGATTTTTATGCCTTTAGTAATACTGAAACAATAATTTTTAACCTTGTTGTAAGCTATGATTATTCCTCCCAGAGGAAAAGTATGCTTGAAATCCAATTTGATGAGTTACTAAGACCTCGGGTAAAGAAATGAGGAGCAGAAGAGTGGAGAGAGGGAGTAGCACTAACTTCATTCATTCTAAACTCTCTTTTTCTGATAGAGGATACATAGATAGATGATAGATAGATAGATAGATAATCAATGCACACATACATACATACTGTCCACATTCAAAAAATTTTTAATTAATATTTGCAATGCTAATTATGAACACAGCAGAAAATGTCCCATGTCACCTGAGCATCCAGGTTTAAATAACAGAATTCAACACCCTCAGCCGATCATCAGTTTAAATGGGTTTTGTGAAATTAATAATTTTAATGGTAAATTCTTTTCCACCTGACCAATTTTTTTAGTGTTTTTATTTATTAATGTATACTGTTTTATTCCACAAAGACTCAATGCTATTAGAGAAAAAGAAAAAAATGTATCTTGAAAGATTTTATAAAAATTCTCAGACATTATTTGTAGAAAAAAATATTTACCAATTAGATCTTTGCACATTTGTACTGTCTATAAAAGGAAATTACTTGTTGAAGTACTACCTCTTCAAGCAGACTGGTTCTCTATGGGAAGTACTCTTATGAGCCCTCTTTTACTGAAAGTAGTTAATCTTTAGTTGTAAGGATCTCCTTTAGTGGTGGTCTAAGAGAGACAAAGGAAGTCAAATGGGAAGTGAGAAGGAAGGGATAGAGTTATAGATTCTTATCAGTCAAATATTTTGCATGGCAAAGCACCATCCTCAAATGTTATCTTTGAATAACACATACATGTGTTAGGTCACCTTACACTCTTCTTGCTTCTGTGCTTACATGCTTTTTCTTGTTCCTTATCGTCTTTTTCCAACTCCATATTTCCACTTAATCAAATCCTAATATTTACTGATCTCAGCTCAGTTTGGAACACTCTGTGAAACCTTTCCCTACCAATCCAAACACTCATGTCATATTTTTCAACTTCTTTTCTATATTGTTAAATACTAATTTAAAAATATCATTCTTTACACCTAAGTACATATATTAGCATATTTTAAAACATTTTCCTGAGTGTAAACCTTGTTTATTCAATGGTGCTATAATAAAAAATAGAGATTATGAGCAAAATTTGCCTTATAGCAATAACTTTGGAAAAAAATAAGGGGTTCAAGTCTAATCCTAGAACTCAGCCACTGCTATCAACTATGAAAACCTATGAAATTAAATTCTCTACTCCATTATCTGTAGTGAGGATCCAATTGGGAAAATAAAATAAATGTGCTAATTTTTTATTAAGTAGTAAATTTCTGTTTAAATTCTTATTTTTAATATAAATCCAAGTACCTAGTAGAGCATGCTCCAATACAAAGTACCTCTGAGAAATGTAAATGTGAATTCAACATATTATAAAGCAAAATGAAAGAAATAACAATACATTAGGTGTAGGTATCTCTATAAAAATGACCATTTTTTATATAAAAGCTCAAATACTAAACTTA
The DNA here is from genome assembly GCF_005190385.1 of Monodon monoceros. Lineage (NCBI taxonomy): Eukaryota > Metazoa > Chordata > Mammalia > Artiodactyla > Monodontidae > Monodon > Monodon monoceros. The sequence goes on along the minus strand of NW_021703777.1, from coordinate 79,263,818 downwards.
TTTGAAGAAAAAAGTAATCATGAGGTACGAAAAAGGATGTGTAGAATACAGCTTTTCAGAGATCTATTCAAATAACTTTAATGAAACATTTTTTTAAAATAATGATTTAGACAAATTTTCTCTTATAAATGACTCATCTGGCCTCTTGTACGACTGACATAAAGATCCCTATTGTTTACAAACTAAATGTCTCAGATATTTATAATACATAAAAACTTTATCATAATATCAAAAAAATAAAAATAGGTAAAATATTTCTTAGAATAAGTACAAATACACATTTCTTATTAAGGTGGGTAACAGTGAAAGAGATGTCAGCTCTTGCAGAGGTGGCAGAGATAATGCCTAGCTAATAGCCTTCTACAGATCTACCATATTCCAAGAAATTACCTTCTTTTAACCCAGCTACACAGAGCCAGAGTTATGTTTGTGCAACTAAAGTTATTTCCAAAAAAAAATTTGACCATATTTATCTGCTTCACCCACCCAGCTGCCTGATGACTATCCACAGGTATTTTGAGAGTGTTCCTATCATAATTGTCACTTTCTTTCTGTCACAGGGGTGGAGTCTTCTTCACCCACCTGTGTTCTTGAATCCATTCAGTCTCATCTTCTCCAGAGCCTCCTCCATCAAATATACCCTTTCTTTTATCTTTCTCAGAGCCTAACCACTTTCCATTTTTTGATTTATCCCTTTCAACTTAAACACACACTTGTTTCACCTATTTGAAAAAAAAAAAAGAGAGAGAGAGAATCTACTTGTTGTTGTTCAACTGGAACTCAAGTGGCTGAGCAGGGGTTTACTTTTGGACATTCCTGAAAGCTAAATGCAACACCAACTCAGAAATCTAAAGTGCACTGCTTTTCTTCCAGGTTACAGTTGTCCTGGGGAGAGAAAGGACAGGCCAGACCAGAGGGCTGAGGTTAGTTGTAAGTTGGACAGTCTCAAGTAGTAGCATCTGATCACAAAAAGAATTTACCCTTGTTTATCCTTTAGCATGGAGCTATCAATACTATATCTTTTTTTTTTTCTCTTTCTCTTCAATACAAGACATCTTGAAATAGCAGTATTTATACTATACAGGATTTCTTTCTTTCTTTATTTCACCTCTCATTTATTCATTATCCCTGTGAAATATGGCTTCCTCTCATAATTATACTTCACTATAAAATATTGCCAATCACATCATAATTGCAAATTTAATACATACTCCACTACTGACACAACCTCTTTTAAAAACCTGACCCACTTGGCCACCCTTAGTCTTAAAACTCTTTTGACTTGTGCATAACTGGTCTTCCATTTCTTCAATTGTTCTACTTTGTGGTCACTACATATTACAATTTGCAAATATTCTTATTTTAATTCTAAACGTTGTCGTATCCCTAAGTGGCTTTTTGTTTATATAGCCATTTGTATTATTTTAATCATGCAATTTACCTATATAGTTCCTTTTTTACCCTCTCTATTTTTTAATTGAAGTATATTTGACTTACAATACATTAATTTCAGGTATACAACATAGTGATTTAATATTTTTATACAATACGCACCATAAAAAGTTATTACAATATTATTGACTGTATTCCCTGTGCTGTATATTACATCCATTTGACTTTTTACCTTACAATTGATAGTTTTACTTCTTAATCCCCTTCATTTATTTCACCCATTCCCTTACCCTCCCCACCCCCAGAAACCACTAGTTTGTTCTCTGTATCTGTAAGTCTGTTTCTGTTTTGCTATACATGTTCATTTTTTCTGTTTTTCAGATTCTACATATAAGATGGACACTAGGTCCATCCATGCTGTTGCAAATTGCAAAATTTCATTATTTTAATGGCTAGGTAGTATTCCATTGTACATATATACCTCAATTTCTTTATCTATTCATATGTCAATGGACACTTAGATTCTTTCCTGGCTATTATAAATAATGTTGTAGTGAACATTAGTGTGTATATATCTTTTAAAATTAGTGTTTTCATTTTCTTTGAATAAATACCCAGAAGTAGAATTTCTGGATTGTATGGTATTTCTATTTTGATTTTTTGAAGAACCCCCATACTGTTTTCCATAGTGACTGTACCAATTTATATTCCCACCAGCAGTGCACAAGAGTTCCCTTTTCTCCACATCCTCACCAATACTTGTTATTTCTTGTCTTTTTGATGATAGCTACTCTGACAGGTGTGAGGTGATAGCTCATTTTGGTTTTGATTTGCATTTCCCTGATGGTTAGTGATGTTGAGTATCTTCTCATGTGTTTGTTGGCCATTTGTATGTCTTCTTTGGAAAATGCCTATTCAGGTCCTCTGCCCATTTTTTAATGGGATTGTTTTTTTTTTGATATTTAGTTGTATGAGTTCTATATATATAATGGATAATACCCTCTTTTTGGATGTATCATTTGCAAATATCTTCTCCTACTCAGTGTGTTGCCTTTTTATTTTGCTGATGGCTTCCTTTGCTGTACAAAACTTTTTAGTTTGGTGTTGTTCCATTTGTTTATTTTTGCTTTTGTTGCCCTTGCTTGAAGAAACAGATCAAAATAATTATTGCTAATACTGATGTCAAAGGGTGTACTGCCTATGTTTTCTTCTAAAAGTTTTACTGTATCAGGTCTTAAATTTAGAGTGTTAATCCATTTTGAGTTTAGTTTTGTATATGGTGTGAGAAAATAGTCTAGTTTGATTCTTTTACATGTAGCTGTCCAGTTTTCCCAACACCACTTAGTGAAGAGACTGTCTTTTCCCCCATTGAATAGTCTTGCTTCCTTCATTGAAGATTAATAGACCATATGTGTATGGGTTTATTTGGTGCTCTCTATTCTGTTCCATTGATCTATGTGTCTGCTTTTTGGCCAAGACCATACTGTTTTGATTACTATAGCTTTGTAATATAGTTTGAATTCAGGGAGTATGATATTCCCAGCTTTGTTCTTCTTTCTCAAAATTGGTTAGGCTATTCAGAATATCTTTGTAGTTCTTTCATTTCCATAATCTAGTCCTTTCTACACTCTTATCATTTATTTTTTTCTAAAATGTATTAACTTATTTCAGTCACTTATAAAAACCTCTGTCTGTAACTTAATAGGGATTAGTTTGTTTAATAACTGATAGAGTGATAAATATATTATTATATTGGTGTTTTATTTTTCCTTTGTTGTTCTTTCTCCCAGAGACAATAACACATATTCCTCTTCAAAGTTAAGTAAAAATATAATATCTTCATGGATATTTTTGTGATTTAATAGAGATAAAGAATTAGATTTTTTTTTTTTTACTTTGGCACTTAACATGAATTTTACTATTTATAGTTGTAAGCTTCAAGTTATGAGATAGCACAATGGTTGAGTATATTATACATTATATCTGGTTAAACCATAAGAGGTTATTTGTTGATGATAACTACAGAGAAGCAAATGATAATCATGGTAAGTCACTGATTAACTCATGTTCTTTTCTCTCTGGAATAACATCAGTTAACTATTCCATATTAAGTTAAAAATAAAATAAAATTTAAATCATTATGAATTTAATAAATTAACTTTATAATATTTACATATTCCTAATTATATTCATAGAATGTTATTATAATTTTGGTGATGTATATGAAACAAGATATCCATTTCAAATTAAACTTCTCAATTAAATTACGTGAAAACTTTAACTTTCCTCATCAGTGGCAAGAAGGAATCTCTTTAGAACACAACATTCATTGCCTTTCCCCTAATCTATACCTGCATATGCCCCATATTGTGGATCCTCATTTTATCCCCCGAAATGTGTAATGAGAAGGTAATTTACCCTTAATGAAATGCCAGGAAGTGTATACCAGAAAGTATTATGAAGAAAAAAAGTGTCATTTTAAATAAGTACACCTACTTTCTAAATGACTAAGAGTAGCGAACTTCTCTCAGGTAAATCAGAAAATATGCAAATTGCCTCCTTAAATTCTTTTCTTGTAAAATGGATAGTAATTGTCAGAATAACCTTGTACTTGGAGAAGAATGATATACGGATAAAGTGTTAAATTTCAGAGCAGCTCATTTCTAAGCATTTCAGAGTACATCAGCATGTGTTGGCTTAAAAAACACCAGCAGAGATTTAGCTCTGAATGAATCACAGAGTACATTAATAACAGGGGGACAAACTAATATATATAATTAAATATGATTACATGTTTTTTTTTTTGAAAATAAGAGTTAAATTGTTGAAGAGTGGAAATGACCTTTGGAGTCAAGACAAATATCTGTTGAAACCCCATTTCAACCATTCATTAGCCATGTCATTAGAGTTGAACACTTCAACTCTTAGACTTTCAGTTTAACTAGGAAATATGCATAATAAGACCTACCTTTCAGAATCGTGTGAGAATTAGATATTATATATGCAAAATATGGACACGTAGATCCTCCAAAACTTACAGTTATTATTATTATTTAGTTAATAGTCATTTCAAGAATAAGCATTTGCTAATAAAAATAATTTTTTGAAGAATTATATGAGAATATCAAAAAACCAACAAAAGCAAGGGTCATTATTTGAATGCACACAGGAATATGCATGTTGAACATGTGTGTTTAAAATAACATTTTTACCTTAGGTATTTGGAAAAATTGCAACCATAGTGTCAACATTTATTTTTGAAAGGATTGCAGATTTCAGTGTAACTAGTTGTTTAAATTAGGGAAAAATGAAATGCCTGTTCAATCTATCCCTAACTACTTGGGATGAGAAAAGAAGGTTTTAGTAGGAAAAAAGTACTTCACAAAGGAAATTTACATTGCTTATAATATTCTTACAAAATTGGATTAAACTCTAACACAGACCTTGTTGCAGGTTTAGGGAAATATATATTTTATTTCATGGACTACCATAGTGGGGAATCTAATATAATTATAAACCCAGGCTAGCAAAGTAATCTTGTCAGATACCTGTGGGGTCCATCTGTGTCCCTACCTCCACCCACCCACAGTATAAATTATGAATATAGGAACTGAAGAATTCTAGTAGCCAGTAAAATCTAATGAATGTGCTCTTACTGCATATGTTCATCCACATTCTTCTACATTATGGTCAGTCGGGAATAAAATATAACACACAGGATTCACATACTCTAGTCAGGAGTTCAAAATGTACAGACTTGAAAATTCTGAATTTGAGTGTTAAGGGTAAATGCAAGCCCGTTTTGCACATATATGGGTGCAGGTGGTATGGTAGGAGACTTAGATATTACACATGTATAAAAGAAATAAAAGAGACACTTTTCAAACTCTTCCTTGAACTATGATGTGCCTGGGAAAGTGGGATCCAGTATCCAGGATACTGGATGTTACTAGAAGATCAGAAGAGAAAAGGTGAGGTTTGGGGAATGTAAACACACTGGGTGTTGGGTAATTAAGGAGGAAGGAACTTGGCTTCAAAGAGAGATAAGTCTACTTAAAAACAAATATATAATTGAAGAATTCAAGGACAGAAAGAGAATGAAAATGATAAAATGTTGTGAGGGGAGTGACTTCTCACATAAAATTCCTGGAGAACAAGTAACATCTGCTAAATTATCTAACAATCAAAATATCAATATTTATTCAAAGAAGCATTTCCCTGTGCTTATGGCCGTATAAAGGACAACTTAATAGTACTTGTTTAGGCAAATAGAAATATGCATCTTATGAATAAAGCATAACTTAATTATTGGTATGTGAGTTTGAATTCACAGGTGCTGAAGAACTAACTTGAAGAAGGAAAAAAATGTCTATGTTTAATCTTTTATTATACCAGTATAGTGCTTCCAAATTAATTTTGTACTTTTGAATGACCCAGTACATTGTGAAATTATAAGAGCTAGACAAATTTTGGCTACAAGGAAAAAGAAAAAGAACGAACGAAAGAAAGAAAGAAAGAAAGAAAGAAAGAAAGAAAGAAAGAAAGAA
>NW_021703777.1:79232265-79257869 GCF_005190385.1 Monodon monoceros | reverse complement strand
GAAAGAAAGAAAGAAAGAAAGAAAGAAAGAAAGAAAGAAAGAAAGAAAGAAAGGGAGAAAGAAAAAAGGAGCTATGCATAACATTGGCAAATTATAACAGTTTAATAGCTCAGTGCAACTTAGAATAAATTAACCAAAATTGTGGTGAAAATCTAATGTAAATTTAAGTAACTGTAAAAAATAACTTTGTCTTTACCCATCATTTATTATGTGTGGGTCAATAAACTTATCTATAGTTTATTGGATTATTATGGACTGCCACAGATGAAGAATAATGCAAGCCCTACTAAAAGGGGTTGCATTATGATTGCTAGAGCTTTTTCTATGTTGACTTTTTCTATGTTGACATGGAGTGCAGTCACCATGGAATGCAAAATGGGGAAAAGTAGATATAAAATATATCACATATGAGATATTTGGACTTTTGCACTCAAAAGCAATTGATCTGTACAATTTTGCTTGTGGGTTTAGATATGAAAGATTACATAACTAGTTGCTTAAATTGGTTTTAATCCATTTGGAAATAATGTAACCACAATGGCTGTGATATTAATATGAGTTGGGGTAGGTAAAATTATTGTCGAATAAATGTTCTGGACCTGAAATTTCTGAAGCTGTGGATCATCATACTGCTGAAGAAATGGAGCTGCACTTTGATATATACCATATGAAAGTTCTTCACTGGGACACAGATTTGTACTCTTTTATTTCTGATCTAAAAGATGAAACTGCGGTCACATTAACAAAACGTTTGGATACATTTGCATCCAGTATTGCCTTTTGCATGTATTATAGTTAATTGGAATAATGTTTTTATGATTGTTAAAGGTAATTAATATTTTTATTGTTATTCAAAACCATGATGGAAATAGCATGTTGTATGTGATGGTATGTGGTATGTCATGTGAAAGAGAAGTGAGGCTGGAAGCTAACAAGACAAAAGAAAAGTAAAGAAAGAGATATTCAAAGAGGTAGATGATAGAAGTTATACAAAGTGGGTGGAAGGACAATCTTAGACTGATTGCATGAAGTAAAACTTAGGAAACTGTATTAGAATGTTCTATATGTGCAGGAAAATGATAGCAAATATGTTCAAAATTGCATAATATCTCAAATACTATGTCACTCATATGACAGTCCTAAACAGATCATCTGTGTCAGCAATTGGTTCTCCTCTATGTGGTGATGCAAGGGCAACAGATTTTTTTTGTCTTGAGTGGATATTATCCTTTAGAGCTGTGTTATTATCAGTATTCAGCCTATAGAAGGGAAAAGCATGTGTGAAGGAGTGACATCTGCTTCTTAAAAACCTTGACTAGGAAAAAGCACACCACTTTTCTCATATTCCATTGGCAGAATCCAGTACATGGTCACACCTAACTGCAAGAGAGGCTGGAAGTGTGATCAAAAGTTCAAGAAGAAGACAACTGATTATTGGTGAAAATCTAGCTCTCTAAGCCACAGTGACATAAAGAGTGCATATGCCTTGGAGATATGACAAGGGTAAAAACTATGTCAATGAAGATCAGATATCCTCTATAAATGGGGAGCACCCTTCTGATATGAATTGGACAATTTGGGCTTCCCTGGTGGCGCAGTGGTTGGAAGTCCGCCTGCCGATGCAGGGGGACACGGGTTCGTGCCCCGGTCTGGGAAGATCCCACATGCCGCAGAGCGGCTGGGCCCGTGAGCCATGGCTGCTGAGCCTGCGCATCCAGAGCATGTGCTCCTCAATGGGAGAAGCCACAACAGTGAGCGGTCTGCGTACCGCAAAAAAGAAAAAAAAAAAAGTAAAGAATTGGACAATTTAAGAAATAACACAAGTTAGAAACAGGACTGGAATTTGGAATCTGAAGAACTGAGTTCAAATCCACACTGCTTAAATCATTGTTTGCTTTTCTAGGTCTCAGTAGCTATGTGTAAAGTAACAGTTCTACATTTTAAGGTGTTTTCCAAATCAAAACATTCATAAATGTAAATGCTTGTTTTTCTTTAGACAAAAACTGATATATAAAGTGAGAGTCAATGAAACTGATATTAGTAAAAAAAAAAATCATCAATAATATAAAGGCATGAAGGATTGATTCTTCCTGTCCCTGGAACATTGATATCTTCTAACAAATGACCCTGAAATAGTTCTACTTGGTATGGATAAATATCTGAATCAGTAAATTTGCCTTATGGTAACATGTTCTCTGGGTGTCAGGTATTTAACCAGTAGCCTCTGGAATGATATACACTTATGACCTTCTTTTTGCCTATTTTCCCCTGTGCCCATGATTCAGGTCTTTATACTATTCCTCACTAAAGAAGCCCAGGGCCTCCTGGGGAGTAGCAAGTCCTGGGTTTTGGGGCAGGGAAGAGGGTGTGCCTGGGACATCCTAGTATTTCTGGAAGGCAATGTTGCCCTAAAACAAACAAATTTTTAAAAGGAAAAGGAGTAAAATTCAGTCTGAAGAAAGAGATCTGAAATATGCTGGAATTAGCCAGCTCTGTAGTGAAAAATGAGGGTCAGTGATATGTGAATGAAATGAAATGAAAAATATGATATGATCCACTCAGATCAAACTGTAAGTTAGAATTCATGCTGATATTTTATGTAAAATGAGATGTATCAAAATGCAGAAGTTGCATGTGAGTGTGTGTATCTCTGTGTTTAGTAGTAAGTAGAGATTGTTAGAACAATGATACTTAAAAAAAATGTAGGCTCCAGAATATGTGTGTTCTTAGAAAGTGAGATGAGGGGAGAAGGGCTCCATGCAGCACCTCAGGACCTATGCTGATGATCATCTTTAATACATGGCTTCCAAGATTGCCCTAGAGTTCATCTCCATCTCAGTCCATGAAAAGGGTAAACAAAGGATGGAAGAGCAGACACAGGAAACCTTTAGGATCCATTCCAATCAGTGGTGGATGTGACTTCTCCCAGTCCATTAACTGTAACACCACAATGGAAAGAAGAAAAATCATAAAGAGCTAACAATCTCTGCCACATAATGATTTGTGTAATTGTAATAATAATGAAAATAAAATGTTTATTTAGTTTGTACTCGGTAGCAAATTAATTATGTCATTACTAATTATTGGTATTATAAAAACATGTTGAATAATTAATATTTCTGGGTTTGGAGTTATCAGGAAATAATACGTACAGTTATAACTCCACAAAGTTAAAGTACGCCATCTATTAGGAATATGAGATGTGAGATACAGATTTTCAGAAAAAAAGAAAAAGAAAGGCTTTGATTAAATTAAGCTGTATATTTCAGACTATACTGACCCAAGATGAAGCACTTTCTGAAAGTGAGCTATGTATTTTGCATCCAACAGAAATAGCTTAATTCAGCAGTCCCAAACCTTTTTGGCACCAGGGACTGGTTTCGTGGAAGACAATTTTTCCACGGACCAGGGAAAGGGGATGGTTTCAGGATGATTCAAACGCATTACATTTTTTATTTTATTGGACATCTTTATTGGAGTATAATTGCTTTACAATGGTGTGTTAGTTTCTGCTGTACAACAAAGTGAATCAGCTATACATATACATATATCCCCATATCTCCTCCCTCTTGTGTCTCCCTCCCACCCTCCCTATCCCACCCCTCTAGGTGGACACAAAGCACGGAGTTGATCTCCCTGTGCTATGTGGCTATCAAGCACATTACATTTATTGTGCACTTTAGTTCTATTATTATTACATTGTAACATATAATTAAATAATTATACAACTCACCATAATGCAGAATCAGTGGGAGCCCTGAGCTTGTTTTCACTTGCCACTTACTGATAGGGTTTTAATATGAGTCTGCAAGCAATTGATTTACTATGGTCTCTGTGCAGTCAAACCTCTCTGCTAATGATAATCTGTATTTGCAGCCGCTTTCCAGCCCTAGCATCACTGCCTCAGCTCCACCTCAGATCACCAGGCATTAGATTCTCATTAGGAGCGCGCAACCTAGATCCCTCGCATGCGCAGTTCACAGTAGGGTTCGTGCTCCTATGAGAATCTAATGCTGCCGCTGATCTGACAGGAAGCGGAGCTCAGGAGGTAGTGCGAGTGAAGGGGAGCAGCTGTAAATACAGATGAAGCTTCACTCACTTGACCGCCGCTCACCTCCTGCTGTGCGGCCTGGTTCCTAAGAGGCCATGGATGGGTACCAGTCCATGGCCTGGGGGTTGGGGACACCTGGGTTAATTGTAATTAGAGAATTTCAGATTGGTCACTTATTGGAGAGTAGATAATGTCTTGGTATGGGAAGATGAGGGTGTCGGTAGTAAATGTTTGCCAGACTGAAAGGTTATGGAGAGCTCATTAAAATGTGAAGGTGCAAACTTGCAAGATCTGTTTTTGTGAAAACCCTGAAAACTCTACTGTTCTTTCATCCTTGTGTTTTTCTGTTATTATTTTGTCCTGTAACATGAAGTTTAGGAAGGTAATAAGCTTTGAATAAAATTTGAAGTGTCTACGTTTGAACCATGTCTCTCATCATTTCTGCTTTTACAGGATTTTGGGGTATAAGGAATGCCTGTGAATGACACATAATGTAGGCATCTGATCAGCTATAAAAAAATATTCCACAGCATTCTATTCATTCTTCTTCTTGACATTTTCTGCTCCTTCAATCTGCCAGCATAAGTCCTAAATCCTCTTCAACTCACCCTTGTCATAACTTGTTTTTACCTGAACACATTTGTGTTGATTACTGAGCTCTCTTGTGTTCCTAATTAGACCATAATCTCCTTTAGGGAAAGATACACATTTCCATGTTAATGGATGGTCCAACTATACAGTAAAATACTATGAATCCCCAATCATTCCTCTTTATTTGGACTGATTTTTTATAGTTTTGTACTGTCATTGACTCAGATTTTTTTTTTATTAAATTTACTTATTTATTTTTGGCTGTGTTGGGTCTTCGTTTCTGTGCAAGGGCTTTCTCTAGTTGTTGCAAGTGGGGGCCACTCTTCATCGCAGTGCGCGGGCCTCTCACTGTCGTGGCCTCTCTTGTTGTGGAGCACAGGCTCCAGATGTGCAGGTTCAGTAGTTGTGGTTCACGGGTCCAGTTGCTCCGCGGCATGTGGGATCTTCCCAGACCAGGGCTCAAACCCGTGTCCCCTGCATTGGCAGGCAGATTCTCAACCACTGCCCCACCAGGGAAGCCCTCAGATTTTTATGTACTGTCTCTAAAGCTGTCTCAACTTATTTTATCTGAAAAAAGGGAAAATATCAAGCTCTCGTCCTAATAATGTCTCTATGTATTCCTAATAAGGCAAAAAAAAAGAAGAAGAAAGCTTATAAAATAAAGAAGTATGCAAATAAACCATAATAAAAATAACTAAAAGTAATTCATCTTGGATCCTGACAAGGGACAGTCATATTGCCCCTTGGAGTCTCAATACTGTGTCATCTCTGACAAATCTTTATCATTTTGTGCCTTTTGATCATTACATTTGACACAGTTTGATTGATAATGTACACAGCACACACTCATTTTAGTCAAAGTATATTTGGAGATATTTGAAATCCAAAAACAAAACAAAACCAATGGAATAGTAGTTGGTTGCAAAAATGTGGTTTGAAATTTCTAGAACATTGTTCTATTTACAAAGTGCTTTGTGATTTCTCCAAATTATCACATCTTGTCAGGGAATGATAGAAAAATTGGGGTCTATAATGTATATTGTGATAATTCCAATACAGTTGGAATTATGTATGTAAGTTTCTATATTTAATTTATTATCAGGCTTGGTTATCAATTTTTAACTTATTAATTACTAATGCAACAGTTCTTACTCTTAATTAGATAATTTAAAAGTACTAATTAGTCTTGAAAAAATTCTTCTAGAATATCTTATCAAAATTTTTCTTTCTTAGACAATCCACATGTGTATCAGTCAGTGTCCAGCCAGGAGATAAAACTATGCTAGCAATTGAACATGTAAAATTTAATGTAAAGAATGCTTAACAATAAAAGATGACTAACTTCCTTAAAGGGATAAGAAACTCCTAGGAATAAATGACAAATACATGTAGCAGCTATTGGTTCAAGAGCTAAGTACAAGTAAATATGGAAGAAATTGAGAACTGAAAAGACAGCTAAAACTGGGATTCAGACCTCAAGGGCATGGCTGACCAGGACCATGCAAGCTACCAGTGATAAACAAACTTACCAGTGGGTGCACAGTTAAGTATCCCACTGGTGGCAAAGAAATTCACTGGAGGTGACAAGCAGGGCATAGACTTTTCACTGTGTCCTTGCTGAAGTAAGTATCACATGGTCTCCTGCATACCCTTCTGCTAACAACTGCACCACAGGAAAATGGGTGCAACCTCCTTCATTTACTCTGGTCTTGAGTCCTTCTAGCACATTGTATTGACAAAGGCTAGCACTGCACAAGTAGAATAAGGAGTAGTGCATTTGGAGCTGTGAAAGAATAAATTGAAAATTGGCACAGAGCACTTGTTTGGCTGTTAAGTTACTGTATGCACCCTTCTAAACCCACTTAAGTTCCACTTAAGATTCAGCGATCCTTCATACAAATGAAAACGTTCTTATACTTCTTTCCCGCAAAAGTGGAGACACAGTCCCAACTATCACTGAATGTATGTCCGACTATGTTAATTACTCTTCAAATCCAGCCACAGTCCCATTGAATATTTTAAGGTTGACCTCCAGTAATTTGTTTATACAATAAAGAGAAGAAAAAGAAAGAGAAAAATAGTTAATTTAAAAATATGTACAGATAAGAAGAGAAAATGAACAAAACTATCATAGTCTTTGTTCCTGTCTTTTTCTACTATTCACGCCATTTCCTTTGCCCTCTGTCAGAATTTGGGCTGGGCTCAGCCTGGCCTTCATTCCTGAAGGGTTTGAGTCCTTTATAATCCTGAATTTGGGACAGGAATTAGTGTTCCATTAATTGTAATTATTGGGCACAGAAAAACTAAAAAGAAGTCAACAGAATTTCCTGGGTTTCAGACATTGTCATCCTTGTCTTTTTTTAAGAAACAACTCAATTTCCTTTGGGAATTGTAGTCAGTTACTCCAGCCAGTAGAGTATTTACTTTCTTTCCTGTCGGTTTAGCAGTGTAAGGATTCCCAAATGACCAGGTGACAGTCTCATTTTAAAATCTGATGGCATTATTCGTAAAACCTTAATGGAAGAATCTCCCCATTGGGAACTAATACCTCCAAACTAAGAGAATTAAAAGTTACCAGGATAGGAAATAAAAAAACATAAAACAAAACCCAAAAAACCTTGTGAGGAGGTCATTATGCTTAGTAGTAGAGAAACCACTTCCACATTCATTCCTTGATTTCCAGACTTGTTCACTTGGCTATAAGTGAGACATCTCCATGTCTCTGATTCAAAGTATATAATGCACACATAAGACAGAACCCTATTTTTCAAGGTCTTATCTCCCAACTGGTGCCACACAGATTCTTTAATAAACCATCAAATCTTTGTGGTACTCCATCAGATTCTAGATTATAGAATTTAATGAAAATCTAGGTAATCCCATGGATATAATTCCAACATTGTACTTTCTTTGTTTTGAAATAAATTATTGATCAGAAGCAGTTTTGTGCAGATGCTATAATAGTGGAAAAGGTACTTCATGAGTCCATGGAGGGAATTGCAGAAAGAAGTAATATTAGCTGTCTGTTACATCTATAACAAATTGCTAAAAACTTAATGGTTTGAAGCAATGAGATTTATTACCTTATAGTCTGTAGGTCAGAAGACAGATATGAATTCCACTGAGCTAAAAATCAAGGAAGTAGTATGTTATGTTCATTTCTGGAAGTTCTAGGGGAGAATTCATTTCTGTTCATTTGGATTGTTGGCAGAATTTTGTTCCTTGAAGTTCTTGAACCAAGATCTTAATTTTCTTTCTAGCTGTAACTTGATGGTTATTTCTAGGTTCTAGAGGCTACCTCATTCCATGATTCATGGTCTCCTTCTCCCATTTTTAATGCTAGTAGTGGTCCAATCCTTCTTATGTCACATCTTTCTGATTTTTCTTCCACAGTCACATATCTCTCTCTAACAATAGGTTGGAAGGTTCTCTGTTTTTAAGAACTCATATAATTAGATTGAGCCCATCCAGACATTCCAAAAAACCCTCCATCCAAAGATGTATAGCTTTAATTACATCTGGGCATTCATTTATGACTGAAAATTCTACCATGATCCTATAATAGGCTGACATTTTTTTAGTCTCTGAGGTAAATATTGTATGTTTTCTTCCACTCATTAAAACCACTATTCTTTCTTTCATTCAATCTGCTCACTATTATTTGATGATCTTCATGTCACTGAGAAAAACAGAAAATACCAGATGTGACTTCCTTCATTTAATCACTCACCAACATACAAAACTAGCAACAGTTGCACACATTATTTTGCACTTTTTTCTAGGTACGATGGAGAACATACTTCTCCTAGAAAGAAGTGACACTTACTAGTATCCTATATTCAGAGATACAGCATATACCTCAGATGGTTCAAATGATGAGAACGTATTGATCTACTTGGAGAATAGTTACTTAAGAAACTGTTAGGGAATAGTTATGTATGTTCTTCCAAGGAACTTTTAGTAAATTGTGTATAGACCAAGGGAAACAAACAAAGGATGTTGAGACACCGAGACTAGTAACAATGGAAAACTATGGCCACTCCTAAAGCCTTAAGGGAAGAAATCATATCACTATTACTGACTAGAGTTTAGCGTAGGAGGGGCCACACTGCAGGAGCTAACCATGGAGGGTTAAAGCTACTTCCAGTGGCACAAAAATAAAACAGGGAAAGGAGTGGGGAAGAGGTATCCTGACTTCTCTTTCTTTCAGTGTTATATCTTAAGATGTTTCTCATTCCCTGAATCCAGCTTGAAACCTACTAGAAAAGGAGCCCATGTGATGCCTCTGAGAGGTTAGCTCCTAGGGTATAGAACAGGATAAAGGAGAATAGAGAATGGGTAGGGATAAAACAAATTAAGAATAACAAGCACATTACACTCCTTTTGTCTATTCAGAATCCATTCTTTCCTTTGATAACGACATGCTCATCCCAAATACAAGGAAAACACAAACTCCTATCAGCTGCCATATCATTAACATCAATTAACTCATACACCCACTTGGAATTAAAATTGCAAAATAAGTCATAGATAGAAGAAAAGAAGTGGGGGCTTCCCTGGTGGTGCAGTGGTTAAGAATCCGCCTGCCAATGCAGGGGACACAGGTTTGATCCCTGGTCTGGGAAGATCTCACATGCCACAGAGCAACTAAGCCTGTGTGTCACAATTACTGAGCCCACGTGACACAACTACTGAAGCCCGCATGCCTAGAGCCCATGCTTCATAACAAGAGAACCTACTGCAATGAGAAGCCCATGCACCACAATGAAGAGTAGTCCCCACTCGCTGCAACCAGAGAAAAGTCCACGCACAGCAATGAAGACCCAACGCAGCCAAAAATAAAATAAATTTTAGAAAAAAAAGTGGGGAAATCAATTAATGTAAAATTCATTGAGCTGCTATAATCCTTGCTTTAGTAACTGGTCTCAAGCCTGAGGTTGATTATCATAACTTCCTTCCTCTACCAACAGTTCTCTGTTCCCATTATCATTTGCCATGAAATAGAGCTCTTTACCCGAGGAGGCAATCTAAACTTTTCTCCTCAAACAAACTCAACATTTAGTTTTCTTGCTTTTATCAGGAAGCTTTCCTTTGCCTTTCATTATTTTACATGGAACTTCAAAGAATTCTCTCATTTCCAAACATAATTCCCATTTCCCACATTGCATAGTAACACAGTCTGGCTGATATGTATTAACAGAAAATTCCAAAATTCTCTATGGATCTCTAAAGTTTCTGCAAGTCTTGTGAAACAGGGGCTCTAAATGTCTCTCATTATGGCTATCTTTTTAAGAGTGTTAATATGGTGAATAAGCTTGGAAGACAATGATAATATATTTGCCCAAAGTTAAAGGAAAGTTCCTGTCATATAAGAAAGACAATGTATCCCTTTAGGAAAATGGTCAGGCAAATTTGCTTTCAGCCTGTTATAAAAGAGTTGGGTTCCCTAAGCTCTGGGTTCCTTAGCTGTGATGTAAAAATATTACATGAAGAACATCCACCTGGGAACCACTGTTTTGTAACCAAATGCCCGAAATCATGTGTCTAATCATTAATTCTCTCTTGAGTTTCAGTTTTCTGCATCCAGTATATCATATATATTTCCCTGTTTGCCCCTAGGAATCATATCCATCTTGTCCCAAAAATGCACTTTCCATTTTCCTAGCAGACATGCTGCTATTTCTAATTTTCTTTGTTGGTGAATATTTTAATCATATGACCAAATTAGAAATCTTACTTTCATCCCAGACACTATTCTTTCACCTATACATTCAGTCACTCTCTACATTCCCCTTCCGTGTTCAATACTAATTCTAGTTCCAAAATATTTCTTAAGTTTATCCCTTTCCAAGCATCAATATTAAAATTGGCCTACTTTCTGTCTTTGAAAACTTTGGATTGTTGCTCTCAGACCTTTCCCTTTCTCAGTACTGACAGCTTCAACTCTATCCTTCCCACTTTGTCAGACTGATTATTCTTCTCCTTCATATTTCACAGTTGTGAGGGGTTTTGCATGTTCACCATGAAATTCTCTGCTGTCCAATTATTTGTTTTGCTTATTTGCTCCCAGAACACCCTGTTTCACCTATTTAACTTTCCTACATTCTTCAAAATTCAATTCTGGTATTATCTCATAGGAAAGTTTTTACAGGTCTCTCAGATTGGGTAATTTTCCACTACTGTGAACAAGTAAGGCATTCTTCCCTTTGCTTTTTATTGAACTTTGATGTTTTACTAGCAGTATCAACACTCTCCACTAGATGATAATCAATTTATGATTAAGGAACTTGACTTTTTATATATCTCCAGCTCTCACTACCCCTAAAGTGTTCAGCAATATTTGCCTTACTAGTCATTACATATAAAGTTAAAACAAATTGCTGATAAACTAAATCAGGCAACAATTTGCATGATTTGAAGATACTCAAAACCTTTTCAGTAAGACCCATAGATTACATAAGGCTTGTTTTTCTTGCTCTACATCCAGTTAGCACAATTTGCAAACAAAAAGACAAACTAAATATCTCTAAAATAGTTTTAGTGCTTTGTAAATATATCAGAAATTTTATTGTTAATGTAAAATAGATATTAAAATGCAGTGTTACACATTATAAAATAAAATGGATTTATTTAGGAATATTTGGTTATAAAAATTAACTGTCTTATGAAAGCTAAGGTTTACACTTTTACATCTCATGAGTCATTTTTTTAAAAATAGTGCAATCTGTTATATAATGTTGCTTGACTATTACTGATCACAAAAATAACCTTGTTAACATAGGTCTTGAAATTTTAATGAACTTTTTTAAAACATGTGTGTAAAGACACATTTGGTGGACAAAAACCTTACTTGTGATCATTCATTTTAAGAAAGGCCCCCTACAAGATTATTTCAGCCAATATACAGTAAAAATAAGTGCATTAATGTAATTACAATAAAATATGTTGAGTAGAGACTTTATTGTATATTACAGAATTATTTACTAATTTTTTTTCTGGAAAGATGATATGTAAATAGTACACATTTCCCTACTTTTTAGGATTAGGCATTTACATTCAGGTATTTATCATTTGCTTCCATCTAAATATAAATTCGTGTGCTTTAAGCAAAAAAGAGGTATGCAAATCCAGTTCTTCTTTTGGAAAAGATAACCCAGGACAGTTTTTTTTTTTTTATTAATTCCTAGTCTTAAAAAAAAAAGGGAGTTTATTTTAGGATTTACTTTAATATAAATTGATTGGCATAATTTAAATGTCAAAATATTCTTTAAATCTAGCAATTCAAGACATTTGCTAAAATGAATCATTGTGATAGATAATATATTGCTTGATTTTCTTTACTTTTTTTACCTTTAATATGTGGATCACCTAGTAATTACCTCAGGTCAAAAGCAAGCATTATACATTTGTCCAAACCCATAGAATGGACAACACTACAAGCGAGCCCTAATATAAACTATAGACTTTGGGCAATAATGATGTTTCCAAACAGGCTCATCAAGTGTAACAAATGTCTTGTGGGATGTTGATAATGGGCAAGGCTATGAGAGTGTGGGAGCAAATGATATATGAGAAAATCTGTATCTTCTCAATTTTGTTATGAACTTAAAACTACTCTAAAAAAATTTTTTTAAAATAAAAAGAGGGAAGGGACTGATATCTAAAGAACTCTTCAAGCTCAATAATAAAATAACAAATAAGCAACTTTAAAAATGACCATAGAGCTGAATAAACATTTCTCTAAAGAAGGTATGCAAATAAGATTATAAAAAGATATTCACCATTATTAGTCATCACAGAGGTTCAAATCAAAACCACAATGAGGTACAACTGCACACAAGCTGGGATAGCTGTAATCAAAAAGACAAATAAAAAAAGTTTTGGGAAGGTTGTAGGGAAACTGAAACTTTTGCAGATTGCTGTTGAAATGTAAAATAAGGCAGGCCCTTTTGAAAAGAGTTTGGTAGTTCCTCAATAGGTTAAACACAGAATTTGTACATGGGAAGGTGGGCAGACAGCAGAAGCAAGAAGAACTACAGTCCAGCAGCCTGTGGAACAAAAACCACATTCACAGAAAGATAGACAAGATGAAAAGGCAGAGGGCTATGGACCAGATGAAGGAACAAGATAAAACCCCAGTGAAACAACTAAATCAAGTGGAGATAGGCAACCTTCCAGAAAAAGAATTCAGAATAATGATAGTGAAGATGATCCAGGACTTCAAAAAAAGAGTGGAGGCAAAGATTGAGAAGATGCAAGAAATGTTTAACAAAGACCTAGAAGAATTAAAGAACAAACAAACAGAGATAAACAATACAATAACTGAAATGAAAACTACACTAGAAGGAATCAATAGCAGAATAACTGAGGCAGAAGAATGGATAAGTGACCTGGAAGACAGAATGGTGGAATTCACTGCCTTGGAACAGAGTAAAGAAAAAAGAATGAAAACAAATGAAGACAGCCTAAGAGACTGCTGGGACAACATTAAACACAACAATATTCGCATTATGGGGTCCCAGAAGGAGAAGAGAGAGAGAAAGGACCAGAGAAAATATTTGAAGAGATTATAGTCGAAAACTTCCCTAACATGGGAAAGGAAATAGCCACCCAAGTCCAGGAAGCGCAGCGAGTCCCATACAGGATAAACCCAAGGAGAAACATGCTGAGACACATAGTAATCAAATTGGCAAAAATTAAAGACAAAGAAAAATTATTGAAAGCAACAAGGGAAAAATAAACATACAAGGGAGATTCCATAAGGTTAACAGCTGATTTCTCAGCAGAAACTCTACAAGTGAGAAGGGAGTGGCATGATATACTTAAAGTGATGAAAGGGAAGAACCTACAACCAGGATTACTCTACCCAGCAAGGATCTCATTCAGATTCGATGGAGAAATCAAAAGCTTTACAGACAAGAAAAAGCTAAGAGAATTCAGAAACACAAAACCAGCTGTACAACAAATGTTAAAGGAACTTCTCTAAGTGGAAAACATAAGAGAAGAAAAGGGCCTACATAAACAAACCCAAAACAATTAAGAAAATGGTCATAGGAACATACATATCAATAATCACCCTAAAAGTGAATGGATTAAATGCTCCAACTCAAAGACACAGGCTTGCCAAATGGATACAAAAGCAAGACCTATCTATATGCTGTCTACAACAGACCCACTTCAGACCTAGGGACACATTCAGACTGAAAGTGAGGGGATGGAAAAAGTTATTCCATGCAAATGAAAATCAAAAGAAAGCTGGAGTAGCAATACTCATATCAGATAAAAAAAATTTTTAAATAAAGCATGTTACAAGAGACAAGGAAGGACACTACATAATGATTAAGAGATCAATACAAGAGGAAGATATAACAATTATAAATATGTATGCACCCAACATAGGAGCACCTCAATACGTAAGGCAACTTCTAACAGCTATAAAAGAGGAAATCGAGGTTGCAACAGTGAGAGGCCTGCGTACCAAAAAAAAAAAAAAAAAAAGAGGGAAAAAACTCAAATCAATAAAATTACAAACGAAAAAGGAGAACTTACAATAGACACCACAGAAAAACAAAGCATCCTAAGAGACTACTACAAGCAACTCTATGCCAATAAAATGGACAACCTGGAAGAAATGGACAAAATTCTTAGAAAGGTATAACCTTCCAAGACTGAACCAGAAAGAAATACAAAATATGAACAGACCAATCACAAGCAATGAAATTGAAACTGTTATTAAAAATCTTCCAACAAACAAAAGTCCAGGACCAGAAGGCTTCACAGGTGAATTGTATCAGACATTTAGAGAAGAGCTAACACCCATCCTTCTCAAACTCTTCCCAAAAATTGTAGAGGAAGGAACTCTCCCAAACTCATTCTACGAGGCCACCATCACGCTGATACCAAAACCAAAGATACTACAAAAAAAGAAACTTACAGACCAATATCACTGATGAATATACATGCAAAAATCCTCAACAAAATACTAGCAAACAGAATCCAACAACACATTAAAAGGATCATACACCATGATCAAGTGGGATTTACTTCAGGGATGCAAGGATTTTTCAATATACACAAATCAATCAATGTGATACACCATATTAACAAATTGAAGAATAAAAAACATATGATCATCTCAATAGAGGCAGAGAAAACTTTCAACAAAATTCAACACCCATTTACGATAAAAACTCTCCAGAAAGTAGGCATAGAGGGAACCTACCTCAACATAATAAATGCCATATATGACAAACCCACAGCAAACATCAATCTCAATGGTGAAAAACTGAAAACCTTTCCTCTAAGATCAGGAACAAGACAAGGATGTCCATTCCCACCACTATTATTCAACAAAGTTTTGGAGTCCTATCCACTGCAATGAGAGAAGAAAAAGAAATAAAAGGAATCCAAATTGGAAAAGAAGAAGTAAAATTGTCATTGTTTGCAGATGACATAATACTATACATAGAGAATCCTAAAGATGCCACCAGAAAACTACTAGAGCTAATCAATGAATTTGGTAAAGTTGCAGGATACAAAATTAATGCACAGAAATCTCTTGCATTCTTATACACTAATTATGAAAAATCTGAAAGAGAAATTAAGGAAACACTCTCATCTACCATTGCAACAAAAAGAATAAATTACCTAGGAATAAACCTACCTAGGGAGACAAAAGCCCTGTATGCAGAAAACTATAAGACACTAATGAAAGAAATCAAAGATGACACAAACAGATGGAGAGATATACCATGTTCTGGGATTGGAAGAATCAATATTGTAAAAATGACTATACTACCCAAAGCAATCTACAGATTCAATGCAATCCCTATTAAATTACCAATGGCATTTTTTACAGAACTAGAACAAAAAAATCTTAACATTTGTATGGAGAAACAAAAGCCCCCAAATAGCCAAAGCAGTCTTATGGGAAAAACACGGAGCTAGAGGAATCAGACTCCCTGACTTCAGACTATACTACAAAGCTACAGTAATCAAGACAATATTGTACTGGCACAAAAACAGAAAGATAGATCAATGGAACAGGATAGAAAGCCCAGAGATTGACCCATACACCTATGGTCAACTAATCTATGACAAAGGAGACAAGGATATACAATGGAGAAAAGATAGTCTCTTCAGTAAGTGGTGCTGGGAAAAGTGGACAGCTACATGTAAAAGAATGAAATTAGAACACTCCCTAACACCAAAAACAAACTCAAAATGGATTAGAGACCTAAAAGTAAGACCAGACACTCTAAAACTCTTAGAGGAATACATAGGAAGAACACTCTTTGACATAAATCACAGCAAGATCTTTTTGATCCACTTCCTAGAGTAATGGAAATAAAACTAAACAAGTGAGACCTAATGAAACTTCAAAGCTTTTTCAAAGCAAAGGAAACTACCAACAAGATGAAAAGACAATCCTCAGAATGGTAGAAAATATTTGCAAATGAATCAGCAAAGGATTAATCTCCAAAATATATAAACAGCTCATGCAGCTCAATATTAAAAAAACAAACAACCCAGTCCAAAAATGGGCAGAAGACCTAAATAGACATTTCTCCAAAGAAGACATACAGATGGCCAAGGAGCACATGACAAGCTGCTCAACATCATTAATTATTAGAGAAATGTAAGTCAAAACTACAATGAGGTATCACCTCACACCAATTAGAATAGGCATCATCAGAAAATCTACAAACAAAAAATGCTGGAGAGGATGTGGAGAAAAGGGAACCCTCTTGCACTGTTTGTGGGAATGTAAATTGATACAGCCACTATGGAGAACATTATGGTGGTTCTGTAAAAAACTAAAAACAGAATTACCATATGTTCCAACAATCCCACTACTGGGCATTTACCCAGAGAAAACCATAATTCAAAAAGACACACGCACCCCAATGTTCATTGCAGCACTATTTACAATAGCCAGGTCATGGAAGCCACCTAAATGCCCATCGACAGATGAATGGATAAAGAAGATGTGGTACATACATACAATGGAATATTACAAGGCCATAAAAAGGAAGGAAATTGGGTCATTTGTTGAGACATAGATGGATCTAGAGACTGTCATACAGAGTGAAGTAAGTCAGAAAGAGAAAAACAAATATCATATATTAACGCGTATATGTGGAACCTAGAAAAATGGTACAGATGAACTTGTTTGCAGGGCAGAAATTGAGACACAGATGTAGAGAACAGACATAAGGACACCAAGTGGGGAAAGCGCAGGGGTGCGGGGGTGGTGGTGTGTTTAATTGGGTGATTGGGATTGACATGTATACACTGATGTTTATAAAATTGATGACTAATAAGAACCTGCGGTATAAAAAATAAAATATTTTGTGTATGACCCAGAAATTCCATTGTTAGTTATAAACCCATTAGAAATAAACATATGTGTCCACAGAAAAGGTTATAAATGAATTTTCTTAGCAATATTTTCATTACAGTCAAAAGAAAAAACCACATGTCCATCAACAGATGGATGAATAAACAAACTGTACATATGTATACAATGGGAATATCTTTCAACAATAAAAATAAAGTGACTATTTGATACATGCTACAACATTGATGAACCTTGAAAGCATTAGATAAGTGAAAGAAACCAGATACAAAAGAGCAGACATTGTATAATTTCATGTTTATGAACTGTGCAGAACAGGCACATCTATAGACACAGAAAGTAGGTCAGTGGTTGCTTAGGGCTGGGAAGAATTAGGGGGAAACGGGGAGTGACTGTTAATGGTGATGATTACACAACTTGGTAAGTATATTAAACTGAATATACTGAATTGTATACTTTAAATGGGTTAATTTTATAGTAAGTGAAATATATCTCAATAGAGCTGCTATTAAAAAACAAACAAACAAACAAAGCAAGCATTTCCCATGGATCCATGTCTTCCAGTGTTATTTGGCTAAGTTTCCAAGCCACGGAGTATAATTAATTCATTTTTATTTTCACCTTAACTCAAGGTCCAGAAACTCTGAATATTCCTAGGTGTTTGAATTTTTTGCCCTTATGCTGACTGACCCATAATGGTCATCCAGATTTATGTCTGGCTCTTAGTTCTCTTCTGTATCATATTTCAAATGTTCTTTGAATTTGTTTCAGAACTCTGCACATTTGACAACGTGCAGATCTCCTACTTTGCAGGTGTTCTCTGTCTAGCCGACACTTCAAAAACTAGGAAGCTCCTATCACATACAGGAATGATTTGTCCAGATGTCAGACTCTTAAAAGAAAACCTTAAACTCCTATATCCTCTCAGTTGGTCTTACTTGACTGACTTACCTCTTTGATTATACCTTTAAATAATGATATAATCTTCCCCTTCTTCTAGTCCCTAATTGTATAAATGTATATGCTATTGTATGTACTGTAACCTCTCCTGAACTTTAAAAATGAAAACAACTTGTGTAAAATTATTTACCAGATTTTTTTCATAAGATTTTGACACGTGCTATCATAATAAAAACAGGATGGGAACAAAAAAAAAGGTCTGTATAGGTCAGAAAACAAAACAGAAGAAAATCTCACTGGAGACTGGCATCCAGCTAACAAGTCCCTCCAAGTCTGTAAATACTCCCATCTTTTGGCTTACTGATTAAGACTCAGTAAAACTTTGTTCAGTCGCTAGTCCTTCTAACAAAATTATTTTGAGTGAAGCATCCAAAGGAGTCAGAGGAACAATAAAGTTATTCTCACAACAAGATTGCCTATCAAACCTGAAAGTGAAGTTAAAACTCTCTAAATTAATACTGTAAAGAATCTTTCCATAAACATTTGTACTCTCTGTTGTTCCCTATGTGTCCCTACTACCCAACTTTTTCTTTTTCTAACATGAGAACTATTGACATTATCCTGTCAAACTTCCATCAAGGTGAATTACAGCAATATAAAATAAATGTATGTACTTGAATTTAACCAGTTCTTTCTAGTTACACTGCTCAAATGTCATCCAGGTGAATGTCATCTTTTTGGGACAAATAAAATCTGCTCTTTGGAAGATTTACTACAGTCACTCTCCTTCCCTTTCTTTTGCTCTCTACTTATATAGAGATGTACACATGAACACTGTAAACACAACACACACTGGAAATATTACCTCTCCCACATACGATATTAATTTTTCCAGCCACCAATATAAAGATGTGTCAATATTCATTGAAGAAGATGAAAGAATGCATCTCAGGTGATTTGTTTGAAATAATTTTGTTGCATGGCAGAGGATTATCATAAACAATGGCTTAGTCAACATATTCACTTAGTTAATAATCCTCTAAACTTTAAAATGTTTGTATTAATCTACTTGGGCTGTTTTAACAAAATACCATAGACTGGGTAGCTTAAACAACAGAAATTTATTTCTCACAGTTCTGGAGGCTGGAAGTCCCTGATCAAGGTCTGGTAAGGAACTGCTTCCTGGCTTTCAGATGTCACTTTTCTTGTTGTGTCCTCACATAATCTTTCCTGGGTACATGAGCATGGAGAGAAACCTTTCTCACTCTTTCTCTTCTTATAAGGCCACTAATCCTATCAGATTAGGACCCGCCCCATCCGTAAGCCTCACTGTACCTTCATTACCTTTTAAAAGCTCTGTCTCCAAATACAGTCATATTGGGCATTAGGCTTCAACATACAATTTTGGGGGGGGGTGGCGGTGTACACAATTCATTCCATAGCAATATCCAAAATTGTATTTTTGGTCTTCCTACAAGAACAGGCACAATTTTTCACATATCAATTAACTTCAATTAACCTTCCATAGTTTAAGTCTAAATATTTTTATCCATTGTGATTCTCACTATCTCTCACACCTCGCATGCCCTCTTTCCTTCTCTCCATACAGCCCTCCCCCAGTTCACACTGTTCCAATCACATTGGCCTTCTTGTTCCTTGAATATGCAAAACAGATTACTCATGTCCTTGCTCTAAGCTATTATCTCTACTGGAAAAATTTAGCCAACATCCTTAAAGTATGCACTCAAAGAAACTTATCCTAATCATAGTGTTTAATGCTGCAGCTTGTACCCTTCCATATTCCTGATCTATTTTCTATTTGACATTTTCTTGGGACTGGAACTTATTATCTTTTAATACATTATATAAATTACTAATTATTGTCTTTATGTTTGTCATTTTTATCATCTAATTATCTCCTTTATAAAGATGTCTACCCATCCAAAATATAAACTCCATAATCACTAATGTATCTCAATTGCCTAGAACAGTGGTTGATACCTAGAGAATGATCATTCAATGACAGATTTCTGAGTTCTGGATCAAGATGTTTGCTACCATAACCTAAATAATTCACTTTTGACTTAAAACCTGTAATACTTTTCTATGTATCATAACAAATAACCCCAAACATAGTGGCTTAAAACAATATATATGTTAGAGTTGCCATGAGTCAGGGTTCTGAGCACAGCTTAGCTAGGTCCTCTGATCAGGGACTTGCAAGGCTGGACTGTGTTCTCATCTGGAGGCTTGACTGGGGAAGAATCTGCTTCTACTCTCATGCAGAAAGTTGGTAAAGTTAATTTCCTTGCAGCAGTAAAGAGAGAGAAGAGGAACTCTTTCTTTTTTAAAAAATTAATTAATTTTTAGCTGTGTTGGGTCTTTGTTGTTGCATGCAGGCTTTCTCTAGTTACGGCGGGCAGGGGCTACTCTTCATTGTGGTGAGCGGGCTTCTCATTGTGATGGCTTCTCTTGTTGCAGAGCATGGGGTCTAGGCACATGGACTTCAGTAATGTGGCATGTGGACTCAGTAGTTGTGGCTCGCGAGCTCTAGAGCACAGATTCTGTAGTTGTGGTGCATGGGCTTAGTTGCTCCAAGGCATGTGGGATCTTCCTGGACCAGGACTCAAACCCATGTCCCCTGCATTGGCAGGTGGATTCTTAACAACTGCACCATCAGGGAAGTCCCAATGAGCTCTTTCTTAAGCAAAAGTTCCTCCTTTGTTCCCAGAAAAAGCATTGAGGTAAAATTTACAAATACTGGCAATTGGAAATTATCTGGAATACACTGAAATGGTAAAGTTTATACAACATAGGAGATGTACTGACTAAATGAATTACATCCAGCACTCTTCACTGAGTTGAGAAACTTAAAATTCACTTAATAATTAGGATTATTCACCTGAAAATATTCAAAGCAAATATGTAGAGATAGATCTGAAAGGCAATTATTCATACCAATGGTAAATTTTGGGGAGTTAAAGTTCTACAATGACTTCATCTTCCATATTCTTTTGTTTACATCAACTGATTCTCAAAAATCCAGTTTGGTGTTAAGATGGATCAGTATCTGATTTAGTGATATTGATTAAGGAGTCCTGCCTCTGAGTTTGGGTCATTTGTATGGTAATTTAAAAAAAAAAATCATTGGGACTTCCTTGGTGGTCCAGTGGTTAAGACTCCATGCTTCCACTACAGGGGGCATGGATTTGATCCCTGGTCAAGGAGCTAAGATCCTGTATGCTGTGCGAAGTGGCCAAAAAATAAATTAATTAAATTAATTAATTAATTAATTAATAAAAATAAATTTATAGAAAAAAATCATAAAGTCTGTGATTTAAATTTTTACTCTAAATTAGAAATTGCCTCTAAGAAGGGTATATTATTTCCTAAATTGCAAAAGAGAGAGAGAGAGAATTGGTGGCTTGAAAAACTCAGCATGCTCTCCTAATACACTTGGTGATACCACCATTTTCACAAAACCACTTTATTTGAATTATGCTTTTGTGAATACTCACTGCTTGTCTAGAACAACATTTCCAATACTGTATCTAGTAATCCTCTTCTATATTCTTTCTTTTAACATAACTTTATTTTAGGTGTTGGGTATTTGGTTTACTATTTTAAATATCTAATAACTGTAACAAAATTTAGTAAAGCATTAAAATGAAATTATGTATGAGATTGATAACATGGATGTGAAAGCAAAGAAAGGAAGCCTTCTCTAAAATCTTGAAACAGTTTAGACCATTTTTTTGAAGAAATTAACTTGAGTTGTTGTGATTTTGTTCCATGCATTGTTGAATTTTTGTTGTAGTTTTGCCTCTGTGTGTGTGCACGGATGTGCGTGTGTATGCATAAACTTTCTTACCATTAGGGGCTCTGTTTAGATATTATTTCTAGCTACATGGACTGATTGAAAGAATAGGGTAGGGACTGATGGAAAAGACAAATAAGTCTTGTCTCCTGTACCATGTAACTAGTTTAAAAAAATAATTACAAGAAATATGAATATATGTTAGAAGTTCGAGTAATTTCTGTAGAAATAAGTGAATGTATGAATATCTACCATTTTCATTAATACCTGACCAATTAGTCAAGCTTTGTTTTATATATTATGAGAATAAGCTGACATCTCTAAACTGTGGTGTATAAGTAATGGAGAAGAACAAGCACATTTTAGTCCTATTCTCCTCTACTCAGAAGGAATCTTATCACAACAACAAGAATAGATTCCCAAATAAGAATATTTTTAATGTAGTTGAATGTCCTGTCATAGCTTGTGTTTTTAAGGATTGAGGCAGCTTAACTGATAAAGGATATGCCAGATTGCTACATGGCTATAAATTAAGAAAGTATATATATATATATATATATATATATATATATATATATATATTTCATATCATTTACTTTGCTTTTGTAATTAAAGAGACACTCTGAGTAAACAAAGCTTGTTTGAATTAAAGAATCGATTTAGTTCAATTGCAATAGAACCATATAAATTGAGCATTTTTATGTGCCTGGCACTCTGTTCCACATCCTAAATGAAGCACCTCTCTTTGAACCTCTATCTCCTTCTCCAGGAAATTACAACTCATTTGGTGACAACAAAACATCAATATAGAAAACAATTTGAGTTGACCGTGGAGCTGCTTTTAATCAGCCTAACACAGTTGCTGGAAGCATCTGTTGAATTAGTTTGTTCAGCCACAAGTTCAATCCCAAACTTAACATCATTGCCCTTGCTGATGTGGCTCTCAGCCAGGATAGGCAAGAAGCTAACAAAATTTGTCCAATTTACTCTAAGCAATTTGATTTAACTGGCAGTTGTTACCTTTGTGTCCCATCTCCTGACAGGCAGATTTAGAATTCTGCAATATCCAGTCAGGCTGCATGCCAGGGTGTCAGGACCTAACTGTAACTGCCCTGGCTCTCCCTACTGTAATCTCTATCAACAGCAAACAGATTAACATTTCACAGTCAAAACCCAGGGCAGTGACTAAAGCTCCTGTTTTACATGTGTAAAAGAAGATCTTCACTCATTTGGACAATAAACTAAAAGACCTTGCTTGAGTCCCAAGCTTGGCATGAGGCAACATATTTCCCAATTAATTCAAGAGGATGTATACAATTGATAAATCTAAATGATCTATAATTTTAAACAGGTGATATACATGAAGAAATACAAAAACCCAAATCTCGAATCATCAATTGTGATGGTTCTAAAGTGGATTATGTTTATTCAGAAGGCATTTGGCCACCAAGGGCAAGCATGAAAATGTACCTGAGAATGTTCAGATGAAACGGTGCATGGTTGCTTATTCTTTTGCCTAGGTGTGTAGTGCTAATTTAAGTTTGTCTGTGTTCACAGTAAGGATGGGATGTTTGGTTGTATTGTAAAAGCATGTATCTTTTGTAACGGATATTTCTATCCCACATGTATAACTCACTGATAAAATGTTGATAAACAAATACATGCTCTGTGGAGCCATTATTCTTTCCAAAAATTAGAATTGACTCTCATTTATCTGTCATAAGAATCTGGTCAGACCAAGAATATAGTTACTCAATATATAATTGTTGAGTAAATTTTTCTACCTCTTTTATGACTTTCTTGAATCTTTCTGTTCCAGTCTAGAATTCATATAATTCCAAATTTTCCAATAAAATTTATTCAATAAATATGTACATACACATATTCTTACAGTTACAACTGCCAAATAATTGAATATTAAATATACAAAATTCATTTCAGAAACAGTTCTTTGCCAGGAATTACAGTCTGCATTTTGGTCACTATTTTCCTTATTATCTTTAACATGTATATGTAACCACAATCATTCAAAGAATCTTCACATGGAGTAGCAGTGTACTAGTGTCCTAGAGTTGCTGTAATATTACCACAAATTTGGTAGCTTAAAACAACAGAAATTTATTCTTTAACAGTTTTGAAGGAGGCCAGTTCAAAATCAAGGTGTTGTCAGGCCCGCACTCCCTTCAAAAATCCATCCTGGCCTCTTCCAGCTTCTGATAGCTTCACATATTCCTTGGCTTCTGGTAGCATAAGTCTAATCTCTACTTCTGTCTTCACATGGGCTTCTCCCCTGTGTCTCTGGGTCTTAAGTCTTCCTCCACCTCTGTCTTCTAAGGACACCTGTCATTGGATTTAGGGCTCACCCAAAATCTAGGATGGTCTCATCTCAAGTATCTTAATTTAGTTACACATGCAAAGACCATTTTTACAAGTAAAGTCACATTCACAGTTTCCTGGTGGACATATCTTTTGAAGGACCATAATTCAATCCAAAATAGAAAGTAAAGATCATAAAATGACATGTATTTCATTGCAGAAAGAATTTTAGTTAGTAGCAAAAAAAATGGGCTATGTTAGTAAATTTAGGAAATGTCTGTAGGTCAGCCAGATTATGAGAATAAATGAGGGGATAAAATACTATGGAGAGGGCTATAGAACATTTATATTCCTGCAAGTATGGCTGTAGTGAGTTAAGAACACAGTTAAAGGTTTAACAATTATATAGGTTCCAATAGTCATTACACCAAGAACCACTCCTTATCATTTAAGTTCTAGGAGCCCTCCTCACCTCCTGATCATGATAATATAATGAAAAAAAGCATATAAAATCAACTCTAATCAGAGAAAAAGCAACATATTACTTAGCTATCATAAACATGGAAAAAAATCTAGAAATGAGTTTCAGATAAGTATATACAACAAAACATGAGATCGCTGAGGAAATCTTGAATAATGAATTTGCTATGCAGTTGCAAAACTGATGAAAATCACACTGCCTTGGCTTATATTCATTAGAAAGAAATTGGATATTTGTGGATCTGTGTTGCTTTGCCTGTCCTGTCTGATAATGGAACAACAACAACAACAAAAAGCTAGAGTTAGATGATTAACTAAACAAGACAATGTTGAAACTGAAAAAGGGGTAACAAACCTAGGCCACTTTATCATCCCCAGAAGACTAATTAACAGTGCTTATAGAAGTAAGGAGACTTGTACAACACCCTTTCATTTTCCTGTACATCTTGATTCATTTGAGATAAGGCTAATTTTACTCAGGGACTTACCACTTTTACAAGGGGATGGAATAATAAGATATGTTTGGATTTCATTTTAAGCTTATCCCCCAAGTTATAACCCTGTTCCTCTACCATTCTGATTGATTCAGTTATAAAAGTTTGTCAGTGTAATCCTAGTTCCTAATTCTACCCGAGGACATGTAGATCCTTCTCAGAGGAAGGTATTGTGGGAAAGAAAAAAAGTGAACTTGTTCTGGAATGCTGGACTTGGTCAGAAAAATTCAAGGAATTCTGAAAAGGGATAGAAATCATAACAGTGTTGTCTCTTACAGCTCATGAGGTAAAATCTATTAAGAATTGAATGGCTTCCATTTTTGCACAATGACTGCTCAACAATTATATATTGAGTAACTGTGTTCCAGCCTATGGAAATTATAAACTAGATTCTTATAAGAGTCAAAGTGAGAAAACCAATTCTAAATTTGTTATACTTTTAATCATAGATTGGGTCATAATAATACAGAAAAAATAGAATTAATGATATTATTAGTAGAAAAAAATGAAAGAAAGAAAGAAAGAAAGAAAGAGAAAGAAAGAAAGAAAAAAAGAAAGAAAGAAAGAAAGAAAGAAAGAAAGAAAGAAAGAAAGAAA